>NC_138528.1:49971411-50373732 GCF_964234715.1 Podarcis melisellensis
CTCACAGCCTCAGAAAACCCTGGTGCATCAGAAAACTGGTCAACTAGGGAGTTCACCAGAGCGATATTCTATGATATTAGGCTTCTATGCTGAAATTGGGCTTGAACGAAGCATTCCATCATAATCAATAGAATAGGTTGTGGAGTGTTGCTTGGTTGCAGTGTGCAGCGGTGATTCTCGTGACAGTTTCTCCTGTCCGAAAATGTGCCCACAGTCCCTCCAAAAGGTTGGTGCACATCCGGCTTCCTTCCTTGATATGCATCCCCCGCCCCTTTAAAAAGCATTCTGGAAGGAAGACCCACAACGAGAGGCATGCAGGATTGTTTCCCTGCAGATAAATTAATTGCTGCTAAGAAGGGGCTCCTCTTTCTCAGAGGTGAAGTTTCAGATGGATGCTCCATACAGGCTGTTAATCCTAGGCAGAAAACTGAAGTTAGACACCCAGAAGAACGAACAGTCCAAGAGAGAGAGAACTTTTTCTGTTTAATGATAAGGAGGAAACACCTGCATCGATCCAGTTCAGCTACTTTTCTGCCTGAGAATTAGTAGACTCGTGATTATCTTCCAGTGGTTTGCAAGATTGATAACTGTTCCATCTTTTTCGTTCCCCATCGAGTCTTTCCCCCTTGCTTGCTTAGCTTCCCCCATCCCACCCACGCTGCTTTGTGTGTGTGTGTTGCATTGTTCATTCAAGGAGGAGCAGAGGTGTGGGGAGATGGAATTCCCCACTTCTATTCCTACAGAAGTGCAGATAAATGAATGGAACCCAACAACAAGGAATACATACGCCATGCACTTGTGTTTGTGTCCAGTGTGGGGCGTGGGGTGCTCTTACTCTCCCTGAAGACTCAGCCTGGATGGGCATTGGCTGTTCCTCGGATCCACGCAGAGGAGGAGCTGCCACCCTGCGGAAGGGGGCAGACCTGCCTTGCTGCCCTGCCCTGGACTGAAGCGGATGGAAGAAGCAGCCCTCTTCGGAGCAGCTGCTCTCTCTCCACTTAGTCCCAATCTGTCAGCAAAGCTGTTCTCCAACAGGAAAAGGCATATTAATTAAAGCGTGCCATGTGGTGAGCTGTCCTAGCTTTAATTGGGATCTCAGCACACAGCATGTAAATGTCATTCTCCTCCGAAATCTGTGCAAGGGGAGCTCTGTGCTGAGAAGGGGAGGGGGAGCGCAGGCACCAAGGGGGCCACGAACCTTGATTCCCAGCCAACGTCCTCTGTGGAGCCCGGACCAATTACTGCCTCGTGCCCCTTCCTTTCCTTTCCCATCCCCGCTCTCCTTCCCTGAAGGAGCACTGGCCTCTCTCTCCCTCCCTCCCTTCCTCTCTCCCTCCCCACTTCCTCCACCCTGCTGTCACTGCCTGGCATCCCTGCCATGGTAATTGGGTGGGAGGCTCATTAAAACATGTTCGCTGCGTTCCAGCAAATATACGTATTTGTTTCCCCACAGCGTCCCTCGTCGAAGCACATCTCATCTGTTCTTGGTTACTTCCCTTTCCTCGTGTTTGTTTTTCCTTTCAAGTTAGCGTTGCTAGCCTGCAGCACATACTGGAGCAAATGGTGCCCAATCTGTACAGCCTGGCACACCAGACATCCAGGTTTTTCATGCTCTGGTGTCCTGCCTGTGGTGCCAGGAGGTGAAGGAGGCCATGTCAAGTTTAAAGCTGATGAGGCTTTGACAGGAATGTTTCCACCCTTCACTGTCTCTTTTCCCCTTGTCTGACTCTCCTTTGTGTGACTTGAACAACACAGCGGGTCTTCCACAGGGGTAAGCTAATGTGGGGCCCTCCAGAAGTTGCTGGACTCCAGTTCCCATCAGCCTCTAGCAGCACAGCCAATGGCCCAGGATGATGGGAATTGTAGTCCGACAACATTGGGAGGACACCACACTGACTCCCCTGGTCTACCATCACAGTGGTGGCCTGCTTCCTAACGTGTGCATGTGTGTTTCTCCCAACAAAACTGTTCAAGAGCTGGATTCTCAGCCACAACAACATGGCCATAGCCCAGGGGAGGATGACTGTGGGACGAAAATGCCTTTTCTTTCTGGACATCTTCACTGAAGATGGGAGTACTGTCTTCTCTCTACTCCATCTTAGCGATCTCTTAAGCAAGTTTGGAGTGAAGGAATTCAGGGAGTCAGAAAAGAAAGCCAAGGCAATTCTGCTCTAAGACTCCTACAGATCTCATCCAACAAAGTACAGGCTTGTGACTTCAATGAGCTGTAGGTCAGACAAAATCTTTGGAGGCCTGATGCTGACCACCAGTCACCAGCTTGCTGTGATAATGCAGGTGCTCTGTTTTCCTTTCATCAAGCTATGCTTACTTGAAAGAAACTCTGGTTTCTTCATAAAGCTGAAGTATCTGATTATTAGTAAAATGTTACATAACAAAGCATTTAAGCAGGGGTATGCACAGACCATTAAAATCCACAGAGACGCTGAAAATCGAAGAAGGTAGTCTATTAGAAATAATGAGTTTGGCATTCAAAATGTATCATAAAAGTAGTATTAATCTGGGTGACTGACTGAATTCAAAGAGTGCTCAGTAATGGTTCCTCATCATACTGAAAAAGTGACAAGTGGGGTGCTGCAGGGTTCTGTCCTGGGGGGTTATAAACAACTAGGATGGAGGTATTAAGGGGATGCTCATCAAATTTGCAGGTGACACCCAACTGGGAAAGTGTTTAACTTTTATTAAGGAAATGGTGCAGCACTGAGCAAAAGGATATTGCCCATCCTCAGGACATGAACCAGTCCTTGTCATACAAGATGGCAAGAAGCAGGGTCTTGTGAAAGACAATCAGGAGACTTTGTGCAAATAAGATTCCATTCTTCGTGCTAATGAAAGCATATTTCTACCTAGCAACAATGTTGATTAGTTTTTACAATAAGAAAGCAGGAGGAGAGGTAGATAGAAAATGCATAACCACTTCCTGGAATGCCTTTCTGAAAGAGACCAGCGTGACAACACCCTGCCCTGCAGTCTATGCCTGTCAGATTGATCCTGCAAAACAAATGGATCAGATACCTGCAGTGGCAAGGCATGAAACTTGGACAAGCATAGTTAGCTCCTAAAGAGGGTTTGTGTTGGGTTGAAATAACAACAGACAGGTAGCGAGTGTCATCTGGGAGGTATCTCTCGAGCAAGTCTCGAGGAGTCTCTTTTATTGAATATTACAGCATTGCCACGTATGTGCTTATTGCTGATTGGTTAACACAAGTACAAAGCAAAGGTTGCATATAGGCATTAATCACCAATAGATTAAAGGCTGGGAAAGGGAACACAGAATTGGACAGGCGTGAAAACCTCCTTATTAAACTTTTACTAGTGATTGATATAGCATTCATCCGTAGATGTGGTCAACTATGCATTAAGAACGGGTCAGGTACGAACTCAATGTGAACTGAACATTCTAGGAATGTTTCAGCTTAGAACGGTTTGCGCAGCATCATATGCAGAAGCGAAGCTTAGAAGCAACAGCACTCTGCACATTTGTATTTCCTGCAACTATTATTCAGAGGGGGTAGAGTAGAGCCATTGTGGATAGTAGCCATTGATAGTCCCGTTCTCCGTGAACATGTCCTAATACTCTTTTAAAGCCCTCCAAGTTGGTGACCATTCCTACGTCTTGTGGGAGTGAGTTCCACAGTTTAACTATGTGCTGTACTTTCTTTCGTCCGTCCTGAATCATCTTCCAGCATTCAGCCTCAATGGAAGGTCTGAAGTTCTTCCATCATCTTATGCACCTTTGTCTTATACAAACGTAACCCTTTCTAAAAAAAATTCAAAGTCCTCATAAAGTAGTGGCCATGAAGAGAAAGGAAATTGAGAGGGTGAGGGTCCTCAAACAGAAAGTTAGTGAAGCACACGTCTTACTCCATGGTTAAGATACCATGCCTTTGTCACACCTGCTGCCAAAGACTACACTTCAGGTTATTTTATACAACCAAATCTTTTTGGGCTGTTTGCAAAGCTCTCCCCACGTTGCTAGTACTACCATGTAAATAACACTGGTTGCCTATAAGGGTTCAGGTGAATTTGGAGGCAGAGAGTAAAACATTTTCACCCTCAGGAATTCGGTGTGATTTCTCTGCTCCCTTGTAGAAAATGGAGTGTGGTCTTTTTCCTGTAATTTTAAAGCTAGGTCCTGATAAGATCATAGCTATTAAAATAGGTTGCTCAATTCCCAGTTCAATAATACAGTAATACCCTGATAGGATCACAGGTTGGCTCTGATCACAGATCAGCTCTAATCTATCCTTCAGAGCAGAGCACTGGGCAAAGCTGCTGTTTCAGAAGTGAACTTTAATTTGCAGATTATTTATTTTTGTGTCAGACTTAAGACGGAGCTGGGGATAAGCAGGAGCCTGTTATCAGCACAGCATTCTCTGGCTGCTGACCAGGCATTTCAGCAGACTTTTTTCCTCTCTCCTCCCAGAGAGGTTTTAATGGGCTCCAAAGTGCTTTGATGTATGGTTTCTGAAACCAACCTCTGTCCTTCCACCTACTCCAGCAAGATTTCTCATCTTTTTTTATTATACTGCTTAGAGCTCCACTTCTATAGAAAGCTTGTGCTGCATGCAACTTGAAGCCAAAGGGGGCCCAGTCCAGTTGAAGTCGTGACTAATGCTGCCATCTTTATTCACATTTACTTGAAAGTATGCCTCACTAATCACAGGAGAACATGGTGATGGAGTAGCCACAGGCTGGAATGTGCTGCGGGTTTTATTAGAAAGCAGTGGAACTTAAGGCAGTCGTCTTGTCCTAGAGCAGCATTACCCCAGCTTGGTGCCTTGTGATGTTTTTGGACTACAGTTCCCATCCCTTGATCATTGGCCCTGCTTGCTGCTGATGGGGAGTTACAATCCAAAACACCTGGATGGCGTCAGGTATGGGAAGGCTGTTCTATCAGTTCCAATGGACATTGGGCCCAGTCGCTTCCTTCCCATTTCTGCACCTTCTCCCAAGAGATTTTATTTGCTTTCCTGTTGTATTGTTTTTCACACGGGAAGTAGTTGAGCAAAACGTGCAAACCCCCAGGAGCAGATTGCTTATCTCAAGAAAATTGCAGTGTTGAACTCTTTTGTACCATGGAAATTTTTTAAAATTCAGATAGATCCATATTTCTAAAATTGATTATTAGTTTTACCCTGGGGCAGTTGCTGCCTGCACCCTGTTTTGGCACAGATCACCAATGGTGCACCCCCTTCCATTATTTTGTAACTAACAAATAACCTCCTTGCTACCACTTAGCATTCTGAAGGTAAATATAGCATTTACCTCTTGCTTCAATTGGCTAAAGCACAATGTGTATCTTTTGTTACGTTGCCAAATAGTAGGGAAAACATAAATAGGCAGAAGACGATCCACTGACCATGGTGCTGAAATGGCTATAATGATTCTGCCAGAAAATTAAGGACACGACTGATCCAAAATAAAAGTTACTTCCATAATTTGATGATTATTTTGCTACTGCCAGGAAATCACCTGAGAGACATGTAGGATTGCCTCCAGTGCTAGTCCTACTCAGAGTAGATCCACTGAAATAAATGAACATGACTAACTTAAGAAATGTAAGCTTAACACAGATGTCACCCAAGTGTTGTAGGAAATCTCTTCCACACTGTCTGATCCCATCTTGCTCAGGTTACTTTAGGAAAAAGAAATTACTTGTGCCATTCAAATGGAATGACTCCTCACATCAGCACCTCCCAGGAGAAGAAACATGTAGTTTGGCTGGCCTACGTTTTCCCTCCTTACGGTTGGCGCTGCAGCAGTCTGGGACTTAGCCTTGAGGGAAAGAAGCTGTGCTGCTAAATTAATGTGTGAGTTGGACCTTAGACTGATTAAGGGTGCAATCAAATACCCACTTACCTGAAAGTGAGCCTCATTTAACTCAATGGAACTTACTTCTGAGTAGATATATGTAGGATTGCACTGCAAATTTGATAAATGTTTATGTTGTTATAAGACTTATTACTTTGATCCTCACCATCCCATGTTTTATCTTCAAAGAATGTCTTTTTTTGAAGCGGAACATATTTGCTATTTATGATATTTGGCAGCATTTTTATACCACTCATTAACAATGAATTATCTGGGCCATGTACATTTTAAAAACACACACACCAGGAAACATTACACCACACACCAGTTTTGCTACGGCTACCCTCCCTCTCCAATTTTACTCCTGCCAAATCCCAGTGAAACTGACTCCAGGATGATGAACTGTAGTTGCCACCTTGACAAAAATGACAGGTAAGTTTCTACTCCACTCTTTCACCTGCCCCTTCCTCTGTGAAACAGACAAGGCATGGCTCTTCTTCAATTATCCCTGGTAATGAGACAGTGGAGATAATTAACAAGAAGACAGCAGTGTTATTCTGTCAAGTAAATATCATGGTTGTGTTCTCAAACTTGATCCTGCTGAAATGTTCAAGGCCATCAGAAAGCCTCTTCCGTTACCAAGTGCAGTGGGTTCAGCCATAGGCATAATTAGAAGAGCCTCAGTTGCCTAATGAAGACTGACTGGTAGCTATTAGGAGGGTGACATTAAAACGCTTAAATGCTATGGAAGATGTGGCAGGCCCACATCTGCCTGCTCACTGTGAAAGTGCCCAAGTTGCACTGCCAGAAGCCCCCTGCTAATCACCTATATCAAAGCAAATACTAATTAAAGCAATTATTTAAGGAAGAAACCAAACTGATACTTGTGCATTTCCAAAAGCAGCCTTGCTCAGCCACTAAGTTTCTGCTGCTGGGCTCTAGGGGCCTAGAGTAAAGAACTGCAACAAATGGAATTACCAAGGACAAAGCCGTGTTTTATAATATGCCTCAAAATGCTCCAGCTGCAGGACTTTGGCCGTGGCCATGGACTACGGAGAACAAGAACAGCATCAGCACTATGCACTCCCTCAAGCATCTCTCTAGTCATTCAGTTTTGCTCTGTTAACTGTGTGCCTTTGTCTTGCCCAATATTGGCTCAATTCAGACATAATGACAAGCCATAGTCTGTCATTACGAGGACAATTATGTGCAAGCCAAAGGCCCACGTGCTCCCTTCTCCCCTTCCTCTGCATGCAAAGGGAAGGAGGGGAGATTAGAAGCTTCTGCTTCTAGCTGATGATACCACAACACAAATTTGCATCCCAGTAAGCAAAGTCTACTCTGCTTGAACCGTTGTCTGTCCACAGAAAAATGAAAAGAGAGGGGTATTGTTGTGTTGGTCATTTGTTATGTATTCTGTTGTACACTGCCAATACACTTTTTATGAGTTGGCTGTTTATATACATTCAGATAAATTAATTAATAAGGGGGAAAGAAGATTCCAAACTAGGATCAAAACATGGTTTGGGATCCTGGTTTGTGGGCAAGCTACAGTTTGAGCAAACCAGGGTTTCTTCTTATTTCATGATGCTAGTGCTCAGGAACATCCAATGACTGGAAGTGATTCAGGGCAGACCAAAGAAAATACTTCACACAAGGCATAACTGAATCCATCAAATTCAGTTCCATAAGATGGGGGTGATAACTAACAGCTTAGGTGGTTTTCAAAGGGGATTTAGACTACTTTATACAGCCTCAAGCTTCAGAAGTAGTGTGACTCTGAAGAGCAGTCACAGAGGAACAACAGATGGAGAGAGCTGTTACTCTCATGTCCTTCCTGGGGACATTGGATTGTCTACTGAAGAACAGCCTTCTGGACTACATAGGCCTTTAGTCTGATCCAGCAGAGTTCTTCTTCTGTTCACATGAAGACACAACAGCAAATCACACTCTCCTGCTAACTAGAAGTGGAATCTACTAATCTATTCCACTCTTACATGGAAAAGGGGGGCAGAAATGGGAGAATAAATGAGCAGGGATGACTTTATGAGGTGATGAGAAGTAGTACAGCTGAAAATGCTGGCAGCGTTATGATAAATTTAACAATGTAAAAAAGTTTTGATGGATGCAATAATGGAATACTGAATGGTATAGTTTTTTGTAAAATATGCAGGGATTTATGATATGTAAAATGAACCATGGAAAGAGGAGGGAAGTCATTGATATTTTAAGGATGTAAAATGAGTATTTTAAATTGTAAAACAGAAAACTTAATAAAATTATATAATTTTACATTTGAGAGAAGTATTGGCCGCTTCCCCAAAAACATTTCCTGCTACCCCTTTTGCTCCCAGCCACAGTATATTAAGGTCCAATAGCATTGATTAAATCATTGCTCTTCCGATAATGGGCTAAGCCACCTCTTTGCTCCCCCAAACTAGTTTCTCTGGGGCCATCCCTGGAGCTTGCATATGCTCATCTTTGTAAGCATGATTTGTTACTGCATCTGAATTCAGTCAAAGTGTAACCTAAGCTGATGTTTTTGAGGAAGATGGCGTTCATGGTGTTCATTACTGTCCTTTATGTATCTGTGGCCAGAAAATTCAGAGCTTTGCCATCTTAATTTCCTGGTGTCATCTATCACTCAGAGCTATGAATATGGAAATTCCATTTAACTTAGAGTGTCTGGAATCAGTCGGTTTTGATACCCAGTCTTCTATTTTATTTAGTACACCTGTACACCTTGGTTTTTAACCCAGCTGGGTCTGAAATGCAGCTGACGTAAGGATAAAACATATAATAATAAAAATTAAGAAATTTAGTTAATAAACAACCACACCAGCACACTAGCTGTCAGTCAATAGTTTCAATAGTTTCTTGCCTCTTGCCATATGATGTTGGGGCAACCATCTGGCCACTTACTGTTGTGTAGCATATTTGTTAAAAGTGTGGGATGCGAGCCCAGAAGTTCATGGTTTAATTCATGAATGAGGGGCTTTTAACACCCACCCACACTCAATACTGTTGGATTCCAACTTCCATCACTCCCAGCCAAGATGGCCACTGGCTAAGGATGTTGGGAGTTGTAGTCTCATCACATCTGAGGAACCCAGAATTCCCTATCCCTGGTTTCAATCTCACTTCAGCCTTACCTTATAGCCATCTAACATAATAATCCAGATACTGTATACTTTACAGGATTGTTTTTAGGGTTACCAAGGTATTAAACACAAAATGCCTTCAACCCTTGTAATGTACAGTGCAAATGCTAAGTGTTGCATAGACCTCCCTGTGCCCAATATAGCTTCCTTGCTCTATAAAGCCTTCCACCTAAGCACACAGAAATACCATTTTTCACACTAGAGCCCTCTCATATTACAAGTAAATATCACGATCTATAAAAATGTCATCTATGCAGATTTCTCGCGCTTGGTTCAGGGGCATAAGCAGATAAACACAGGAAGATGGATAAGCATGTCCCAGGCTACCTCTTGGCATTGGCTTTGTTGCATGGTATCAGTTCTGCTCTCTAAAATGTTTAGGTAGAAGTTCCTCATAAGACCTGGAGTGACAATCATTATTCCACACCATGAACAGATTCCAGTAATGGGTTTGTTTGGGGTTTTTTTAGATTGCCATGCCCTGGCTTTATGTCAGATTCCTTTGGTTGCCTGCCATTCTCCTGTGTTTGAGCAGGCGCTGTGCTTCTAACAGCTGCAGTCTAGCTTGGCAATGCCTTTGTGGTGCCCTCAGATGAAAGCATCATAAAGCCTGGTGTATTCCAGTGACTGGGCAGGAGAATGGCGGGGAAAGGACAGGTGCCCAATATCACTTGATGCTGAATAGTTGTCCAATTACTTTTTTTAAAAAAATACATTTTTATTCATGCAATCAGGATAATAAAAAGGTGGGCTCCATTCTTCTGAAGAACCAAAGGACCAAAATGTAGGATTTAGAGGGGCCCAGTGGATCAGTTAGTACACACACACACACACACACACACACACACACTGCCTCAGATGTAGGGCCACCCCATATCTGAAGCTTTCCTGCTCTATATCTGTTTAGTAATATAACATTATATCTACCAAAAGGTCACATGTGAAGTGATCTTGTGAACGGTTGTTGTCAAAGGTTAACTCATTTGTCTTCAGTGATCTTGACAACATAGATCTTAACTTCTGGAGAAGCAGCTATTCTAAGACACGCTTGGAATTTTGCAAGGACAGAAATAGTGTTGGATGGGGTTAACTTAATCAGTGAGAACAGTGATATTAATGAGGCATGGAGCCCAATCTGTTTACCTGGAAGGAAGTCCCTTTAAGGATGTGCACATGGGAGCCCTGCCCCGCCTTATAATGTGGAGCAGCCTCAGCCAGACTTTACATGACAGCAGATGACCAGTCTGCCAGGGCCACTTTCTCCCTGCTTGGCCTCTCATGCTAGTCCCTTGCAAAGAGCTTTCTAGGTTATTATCCCTGGAAGAAGTACAGGTCTGTGCTTGAAGGCAAACACAGTTTTGTCCCAGCCTGGTGCCTCCAATATGTTTCAGACTACAATCCCCATCAGCCCCATACAGCATGACTGTGTTAGCTAAGGCTTATGTGAGTTGCTGTCCAAAACAGCTGGAGGGTGCCAAATTGGGGAAGGCTGAACTAGAGGATAGCTTAGATCTCCTCTTCTAGTGATTTCTCTTTGTATTGCCCAGCTGCTGCCTACAGAGACACCTCCTCCCTCCTGCCTGTGTTCTGGCTTGACAATGCTCAAGTAAAACAGGAATCCATTTAGGTTCCAATTGTCTTTTTCAGCTCCCATGCTTGCTTTTTCATTTTGCTGAAATGCATACTTTAATTTTCTGAGCGAAGGTGCTTCTTCCAGCTGAGAGACTCTGCGTGCTTGAGCAGCTGAAATCCATCACATTCATTCCAGTAAAAAAGGCAAAGCGTCTTGTGGCATATTAAAGGTTAACAAACTGATTATAACATTAGCCTTTGAGGACTAGGGTTCACTTCATCAGATGCATGAAGTATTATTTTGAGTTACAAGGGGTGGGGTGGGGAGGTTGTTGACTGTGAGGTCAAGAAAGAAATGAAATACAGAAAGTGCAGGCAGCGATAATTATGTTATTAACATTCTCCTTTCATAAAATGATTGTTTATAATAATACAGACAACATAACTGACACAACTAACACCGCTGGGGGGAAAAATATTCCAATAAGGAATTAAGGCCACTTCCATGATATACAGTAGGTTTATGATTATTTGTGTAGCATTTTACCATGTGCAAAGTGCTCTGCAATTGCTAGGAGTCTGTTTTCATATTTCTTTGTTTCACCTCCAACATTTTACTCATCCATATAAAGAAAAACAGTGTGCTTGCTTCTGCTTCCTAGGACATAAATAGTCCATAATGGTGCATGCATTTCACTAAGCAATATGCAGAAGGAGGCACCTGTTGCTAGAAGACGTCTCTTCTGATGCAACCCTCTCTAGCTTCATGGATGACATATGCGAGGGTGATTGAAGAACGCAACAGCATCTCTCTGTGCCAACTCTTCTCTTTCTCGGAGAGGTAGAAGGGAGGTGTAGTTTCTTATGTGGGTGGGAGGGCTTGTCAATGCCACAACTGGGAGATGATTCAGCCTAATGCAAACTTCAGCAGGGAAAATATATTTCAGGACCATCAAAGCTCTAAAGAGACCCATAGCAGTGGATGGGCATGAGCTCATCAACCCATGAGAATTAATGGATCTCCTTCGAGAGGTGGGATAGTCAACATGGTGACCTGCAGATATTGGTGGACCACAATACCCATCCCTGACCATTGGCCATTCTGGCTGGAGTCTAACAACAACAGCTAGAGGGCCACACCTCATCCCAGTTCTAGACATTTGTATAATTCTGTTCTTCTAGATCCTACCTAAGGGACCCATGAACATTAGGTCCAGTCGTGACTGACTCTGGGGTTGCGGTGCTCATCTCGCTTTATTGGCCGAGGGAGCCAGCGTACAGCTTCCGGGTCATGTGGCCAGCATGACTAAGCCGCTTCTGGCGAACCAGAGCAGTGCACGGAAACTCCGTTTACCTTCCCACCAGAGCAGTACCTATTTATCTGCTTGCACTTTGACATGCTTTCAAACTGCTAGGTTGGCAGGAGCTGGGACCGAGCAACGGGAGCTCACCCCCGTCGTGGGGGTTCGAACCGCCGACCTTTTGATCGGCAAGTCCTAGGTTCTGTGGTTTAACCCACAGCGCCACCCGCGTCCCATCCTACCTACCTACCTACCTACCTACCTACCTACCTACCTGGGTCCAAAGGTTTTGTCGGTAGTAAGATCTTTATTAAAGTTTTTCATACTACAGTAATAAAATAGCTACAAAAAGGGAAAGAAATAGAATGTGGAGTCCTCTCTGAAGGGTAATTCTTAGCCCTTGCCACCCATAGAAGGTAGTAGCCCCTCCCAGCTCCCAAGTGGGATATTTCATTTCTCCTCCCAGCCTCTCACCCTGGCAGGCTGACATTTCCTCGCCCTCTCACCCAGAGTCCTCCATCAACCATGTACCACAGGGTCCAAACATTTTGGAAGCTTTCTCCTAACCTACCTCACAGGGTTATTGTGAAGATGAAATGGAAGGAGGGGAGAACTATATCCCTGTGGATAGCTGAGTCGGTAGAGCATGAGGCTCTGAATCTCAGGGCTGCGAGTTTGAGACCCATGTCGGGCAAAAGATTGCTGCATTGCAGCTGGTGGGACTAGATTGCACTTGTGGTCCCTTCCAGCTCCACTGTTCTATGATTCTATGTACACTGGCTTGAGCTCCTAGCTGAAAAGACAGGATGCAAATATAGTTAATGAACAGAGCAGTTCCCTTGCTGTTCCTATCCCTCCAATCAACACATTGCTGTCTCCGAGAAAGCACAGAAGTGAACCAGAGACTTAAGCTGAAGGGGTGCAGGACGCATGGAGACCATTCCTTTTTACCCGCCGATGTGACTTTGGATGAAAAGAAACCAGCAAATGTATGTCAGGCAGGTGTGCTTTGGCTTCTTTCTTCATTCCCACTCCCCAGCTGGTGGAAAGGCATCATGTGCCCCCTCTCTCCCCCCCCCGGCTCTTTCCAATTACTTAACATGAATAGTTGAGCTGAGGGCAATAATAAATGAGCTGATGCTACCAAGATTCCTCTTTGCTTTAAGCAGCCCCTGCTCCATCTCAATTAAGGCTTTTTAAAATCCATCCAGATGGCCTAATAGGCCTCATAAAAGTATAATTTGTGTCACAGTTCAGCGCTGTTTGAAGAATCCCAGCTCAATCACGACAGTAACGTGTCAGCTGTACCTGTCACACATCCGTCTCTATTGATCAAGGAGACGGATAGCAGAGGGACCCCCCTGACCCAGGAGCCCCTGCAGCAGTCAAGAGGAGATGCCGAGAAGCTGTGCTCACGTGCCGGGAGGCTTGTGCCGTCGCCGTTCACATTTCCTGTGGGGTGCGGTTGCTTGGTTTCTCCAGCTATTGGCAAATATTGAAGACAAAGCAACTCTTGTGCAAAAATGGACTCTGGGGGAATCAGCAAGAGGACAGGCACCCCACTGTTGTTCCAGAACCACGAGCAGGTAAAGGAAGTCTGTTTCCAGTATTTATTTATAACCCTCTGAATAGCGCAAATGGTGCACTGGGTTCTTCTTTCCCTCCTGTGTTTTATCCTCAGAACAACCTTGAGAGGTAGGCTATGAGATTCATGGCTCGGTGTGGTTTGAACCTGAGGCTTCCCAGAACTAGCTGAACACTCTTAACCACCACACCCCACTAGTGCATGGTTTCCCCTTCCAACCATGCAGCAAGCACAGTCAAGATGGAAACAGCTGGGACAACAGCCTTCCGCTGTTGAGAGCATCCCTTGAGTCAAGTTCCACACCTGGGATGCTTCTGCAGGCATGGAGGCACCAGTCCTGCACCTATATGGCCTCTCCTGGAGACATGGTCTATATCAGGCTTCCTCAACCTCGGCCCTCCAGGTGTTTTTGGCCTACAGCTCCCATGATCCCTAGCTAGCAGGACCAGTGGTCAGAGATGAAGGGAATTGTAGTCTCAAAACATCTGGAGGGCTGTGGTTGAGGAAGCCTGGTCTATATGGTATGAAAAGCCACAAAGATATAAAGAAGCAAGAGCAAGTCACACTCCCCTTGTCCTGTTCTCTGTGAAGATCATCCATCAGGTGACTGAGGAAAACTCAGTCCCATGGCCAGGCTTGAACCCAGATGGAAATAGATCTAAATAATCAGAGTAATCCAAGAATTCTTGCAGCTGCCCCACCACATCTCTCTCCAGCACCTTCCCCAAGAAGGGGGTCTTTGTGACTGGTTGGTAGTTGCTCCAGTCCAAGAGTTCCAGGGACAGTTTCTTTCAGAGTGGTCGCGCCACAGCCTCTTTCAAGGGAGCAGGGACCACCACCACCCCTCACACAATGAAACATCTGCCCCACTCCTGTTCCACCAAGAACACATGAATGAAGCCACACCTGTGGCTTGCCTCTCCTTTGCTTTCGCTCGCAACCTTGTCAGTTGCCATCAGGCCAACATGGCCTTTCTCAATCTTCAATCCCCAGATGTTGTGGGAGTAGTCCAACAACATCTGAGGGCCCAAAGTTGAGAAAGGCTGAGCTAGCACCTCCTACTACTAAGCCCATCCTAAGAAAGCTCCCAGGGTTACTTCCGACGAAAGTGCAGATGCACCAGGGTAATTGAGCCCCCAAAAGTATTGTCACCCCAAGATACTGCTTGGGTTGCTCTTGTAGTCAGGCTGGCTCTGGCAACGGAAAGGAAAACTCATTCCTCCTTTTCACAGGTTGTGGGAAGAACCCTCGCAGTAATTCTGAGGTTTCTCATAGAGTAATGGATAGGTTAATTGGCTAAAACCACCCTGCTAATTTACTAAGAAATACACACTGGTGGTCCATTACTGCAACTGTGTCCTGCTGATAGGTAGCCATGTTTTGTCAAACTGAGCTTTCGGTATGCAGGTGAAACCTGATGGGCAGATTTTTTTATCTGAACCATGTTCTGCTCACCTCTCCAGCTGGCCCTAATCCAGGTCCTACTGAGTGAGCAGAGTTAGCTGCTGCTTTGAAAGAGACAGGGAAAAAATGGGGTGCTCTGCAGCAGGCTTCAGACAAAAGCAGAAGAGAAATTTTGATCCTGGAAATAGGAAAAGCCAGACAAAGCTGAGCCCTGTAATAATAATAATAATAATTTATTATTTATACCCCGCCCATCTGACTGGGCTTCCCCAGCCACTCTGGGCGGCTTCCAAAAAAACATTAAAATACTGTAATACATCAAACATTAAAAGCTTCCCTAAACAGGGCTGCCTTCAGATGTCTTCTAAAAGTCTGGTGGTGGTTGTTCTCTTTGACATCTGGTGGGAGGGCGTTCCACAGGGAGGGCGCCACTACCAAGAAGGCCCTCTGCCTGATTGCCTGTAACTTGGCTTCTTGCAGTGAGGGAACTGCCAAAAGGCCCTCGGTGCTGGACTTCAGTGTCCGGGTAGAACGATGGGGGTGGAGACGCTCCTTCAGATATACTGGACTAAGGCCGTTTAGGGCTTTAAAGGTCAGCACCAACACATTGAGTTGTGTGAGTTGGACCTTGCCAACAAAGGTCCGTATAGTTAAAGCCATGGTTTTCCCGGTAGTGATGTATGGAAGTGAGAGCTGGACCATAAAGAAGGCTGATCGCCGAAGAATTGATGCTTTTGAATTATGGTGCTGGAGGAGACTCTTGAGAGTCAATGGACTGCAAGAAGATCAAACGCATCCATTCTTAAGGAAATTAGCCCTGAGTGCTCACTGGAAGGACAGATTGTGAAGCTGAGGCTCCAGTACTTTGGCCACCTCATGAGAAGAGAAGACTCCCTGGAAAAGACCCTGATGTTGGGAAAGATGGAGGGCACAAGGAGAAGGGGAAGACAGAGGACGAGATGGTTGGTCAGTGTTCTCGAAGCCACAAACATGAGTCTGACCAAACTGCGGGAGGCAGTAGAAGGCAGGAGTGCCTGGCGTGCTCTAGTCCATGGGGTCACGAAGAGTCGGACACGACTAAACGACTAAACAACACCAACAATACTTTGAACCTGTGTGCCTGAGATGGATCCTGACATCTGAGTTCCTTAAGGCTCTGGCTGCCAGCAGGCATTTCTCCTCCTCGGAATCCTCGGAATCAAGAGAAGAATTCAGTGAGGCAAATGCCTTTGCCTTTGATATATTGTGAAACGTAGAATCGGTTTCATTGATTCTGTTGTGGGTCAGGCTTTAAGCCAACTAGTTCCGCCAAGAGCACATCAACGAAGCCAGAATTTTTCCTAGGCAAATTAAAACCCCTCCCACTTGTATCTTATGATATGCTCAGCAGTATAACAGACTGAATGGAGCACGATACCCTTCAGTTGGTTTCATTTTGAATGTTAGACATTTCTTCACACCCTTCCATCTTACAAGTACGTCTATGCAACAGATGGCAATTGGAAGACTCTCCAGAGGGAGTCTAGTAATGCAGTGGATCTCATTCAACTGTCTCTGTGCATCTTCTCCGAAATAGTAGGCAATCTCTTTCTTCCTCTTTCTTTCTTTCTTTCTTTCTTTCTTTCTTTCTTTCTTTCTTTCTTTCTTTCTTTCTTTCTTTCTTTCTTTCTTTCTTTCTTTCTTTCTTTCTTATGGCTGAGCAGAGAACCCCAAACATTTTGACATCCCTAAGCTTCACCTAGTTTGCCTCTATGGTTTGTTTTATTATTTTCACCCTGCTTTTCTATCCCTGGAGACACAAAGTGGCTTACAAGACAGCAATAAAACTAAATATGATAAATAACAATCATCATGCAAACAAACAAAACAGTTTAAAAGAGCAATCAAGAAAAGCAAGTCCACAATACCAGCTTAAAAATCCAGCTGCATCAAATTGCAAAAAAACTCAAGAAGCAAAAGCTTCCCAAAAGTAAAACCATTTCCAGACTATCATCTAAAAGGCTAAGCAAGAGAGAGAAGGGGCTCCATAGCCCTCTAAGAGGAAGGCAGGGAATTCACCATTCTTGGCACTACCACTGAAAAGGCCCTGTCATGGGATACCTGCCCATCTGAACTCACACAAAGGTGGGGTCAGAAGCCAAGCCTTAGATGTCAATGTTACCTTGCAGGAAGTCCTTTAGAAGAGTCCCTGAGGTAATCTGGATCCCAGTGGTTTAGGGCTTTAAATGCAAAACTTACACTTTGAATTAAACCAGAAAAAATATAGTCAGCTGAAGCAAATGGTGTAGGATTGGGGTAATATAGCTGGGTTAACCCTGGTGAAGGCAAGGTGAGGAGATCGGTAGTTGGAGAACCTTCCATGGAAGGGCCTTGGAAAAATGGGTGTTCTGTTCAAAAGCTCCTGCACTGAAACAGAATCCTCCTGGTAAGTCATGGTGCTTTTGTTCATTTCACCATAATGGGTTTATTTTTTTATTTATTAAAAGCCTATTTACCCAGCTCTTCAGCCCAAAAGGCTCCCAGAGTGGTTAATTAACACGACGCAAGCAGTGAACAGCAGCGATCAATATCCCTGATCCCGAGATGCTGCCTAAACACCCAAGAAAAATATCTGGCAATAAAATCCGGCTGGCTCAAGGAAATGTCATGAGTTAAACGAAAAGCAGGCTATTATCATCATCATAATGCACCATAAATGTACAGGGTACTTTACATTAACAGATTAAGAAGAGCAAAAAGAAAAAGGGAGAGAGCCAAGCCCCTGGTATGTTGGAGAGTTCATAATCTTCATCTCAACAGAGTGGATAGGGAGAAAAAACAGAGAGTTCAGGGAGGCAGGCAGAGGCAGCCTGGGTACCAAAGGAAGAAATATGTGTTTTCTGCTTTGGCTTTCCAGCAGGCGAGGAGGACTAAGCTGCTCCAGAAGCAAAACAGAACTGCCAATCAACCTTGCTTATGGGAAAACTGGTTCTTGTCCCTGTCACAGTCGAGGGACCGCTCTGGGTGACCCCACCAGGTTGGTATTCTCCGGGTGGCTTTGAGGTGACTTTGAACACTCCTGAGGCCAGCCAGATTCCCTAACCCTGGCAGCTCCAGCCATCTCTTCCTTTCTTTCCAGTACTCAGAGGGAGGCAGTGCTTCCCAAGCACCAGCAAAGAGGCAGGAAATTGTGTATAACTATTTTTCTGAGCTTATAAATGGAAGAGAACAGCTAAGGGGTGCTATTTTGAACATCCAAATCCCCTACCCGAATTTTTTTTTAGGGTGTGAACTTGATGTTGTTTTCTTTCTTTATAAAAAAAATTACCTCAGTTCCCTCTCCCCTCCGTAACTGAGAGGCCTGAACCGGCTTACAAAACCACACTGAAACAGAGACACGACAAATTATAGGATAGTGATAGGGAACCTGTGGCCCTCCATATGTCACGGGACAACAATTCCCACCATTCTGACTGTTGACCTTGCTGGGTGAGGCTGATGGGAATTGAAGTTCAACAACATCTGGAGAACCTCGCTTATTAGCAGCAGATGTGAAAAGGATCTAGGGGTCTTAGTGGACCAACAAGCTTAACAAGAGTCAACAGTGTGATGCAGCAGCAGCAGCAGCAAAAAAAAAAAAAAAAAAAAAGATAATGCTGTTCTAGGCCACATCAACAGTAGTGTCCTGATAAAGGGAAGTAATAGTCCTGCTCTATTCTGCGTTCGTCAGATTGGGCACCACAGTTTAGGAAAGATGTTGACAAGCTGGAACGTATGCAGAGGAGGGTGAACAAGATGATCAAGGGTCTAGAAACTAAGCCTTACAAGGAGCTCTTGAAGGAGCTGGATATGTTTCGCCTGGAAAAGAGGAGACTGAGAGGAGACTTGATAGCCACTTTCAAATATCTGAAGGGCTGTCACATGGAAGATGCAGCAAGCTTGTTTTCTCCTACTCTGAAGGATAGGACTTGAACCAGTGGCTTTAAGTTACAAGAAAGGAGATTCTGACTAAACATCAGGAAGAACTTGCTGACAGTATGAGCTAATTGATGGTGGAACGGTCTCCCTCAGAAGGTTGTGGACTCTCCTTCATTGGAGGTTTTTAAGCAGAGGTTGGGTGGCCATCTGTCATGGATGCTTTAGCAGAGATTCCTGCATTGCAGAGGGTTGGACTAGATCACCCTTGGGATCCCTTCCAACTCTCCCTCTACAATTCTATGATTCTAACCTCAGGTTCCAGATCCTTGCTTTGGAATGATAAGGGGGAAAAAACACTCCATGAACCACACCATTCTAGAAGTGCATATCACAAAAGAACTACATCGGTACTCCCTCAGCAACGACTAGATTCCTGACACTTAAGGAAATAGAGGCTAAGAGTGGTTTACTCAAGCTCATTGACTGAACCTTAGAAGAAACCTCATGACTATGGAACCAATTATCTAGGGCAAGTATGGAGAACCTTTGGCCCTCTAAATGTTGCTGAACAACAACTCCCATCATCCCTGGACATTGGCCGTGCTTGCTGGGGATGATGGGAGTGGCAATTCAGCAGCATCTGGAGGTACAAAGGTTCCCCAAAACTGACCTGGGATGAGAGATGGGCTCTCCCCCTCCAGACAGCCATCTGCTGGAGATGCTCCTCTAGCTCTGGATTCCCTGCGTCACTTATATGGCCCCCTCAAACTTTGTGATTCTAGCATATGAATCCATAATGGATTCAAAAGACTTAAAGCCCAGGCAAAGCATTCATTTTTCTAAGGGACCACGCCACTGGCTTTTAGATCCTCTCAAAAATGAATGGGAAGGGTTATTCCTGTTTGGGTGGGGCTAGTTTCCACTCAGTGTGCCTTTCTTGTGCAAAAACCGGGTGCTACTTTTTTGCTGATCCTACACATGCCTGAAGGTCAGCCGCCCTCCTCGCAGCTGGCTGACATTTTTGTGCCTGGCAATCAAGCCTGATGGGTTCTTTGATGCAGCTGGAAGAGGGCACAGAGTTCTTTTGGCCATTAACAAACTGAGCAGAGCTGCCTGGGGAACATCTAGGAGCTGAACTGCACAAGCACTGAGAGGCACAGGAGCTGTGACGGAAGGGCTGGGAAAATCTGTACAGGTTCAGCCCTTGGTGAACTATTTGCATTCAGCCACTGCAATGCGAACACATGAATAACTGAGTTTGTGGTGCAGTGCCATAATTATATGTGCTTCACCATAGTAGGTGCCCACAACTGCCTTGCTGTGTGACAGAGGCCATCCTGAACATTGTCCCTGCCTCACAGACACAGCTATTGCATGCATACCCATAGTCATAAGGCTCAGACCTTGGTCAATCTTTTACTCCAGTAATCATGGCGCAATGTGGCCTTCTTGGCATACTGTCAGTATAATCATATTCATCTTTACTTACAAGTAAGTCCCGTTGTGTTCAGTGGTGTTTACTCCCAGAAAAGTGTGCATAGAATTGCAGCCTGTGTTCAGTCAGAGCTATAAATGCTTCCCCTAGAAATCCATTCCTATTTTTTGTGGTCAGGCAAATGTGCAGCCTTGTCATCTCCTGCTCCACTGATCTTGTGGAAGAGGCTAATAAGTCCTGTGCGCTTCTCTGGCCAGCAAACTGCAGCATGTTTGCTAATGGCTCCCGGGCTGTCAGAAGTTCTCCATCCAAAGCCCTTACTCCCGATTTGCATTTTGCAATGAGCCATGCTCAGTGACACAAACTTGGCTCTCTCTCTCACTGTTTCTCTCCCAGGAGGCATCTCGTCTGGTCCGCCTTGTCCCACATGGAGCTTTCTGGTCCTTGCATTACAAGATTGGTGAGCACAGCTTCCTGAAACAATGCTGAGCTACTCGCACTGCAGGGAAAGAGAAAATGGAGACCACATGCTAGGCATGTGGCAGGAGATGTGCGCTGAGATTTAGTGAAGGGTGTCATGACAGACAGCAGCATTTAAATGTTCAGAAGAGAAGATGTATACCAGCGCTGTACAGTAGCGAGGGTGACATCAGGCAGTCTGTTTCAATCCATTTATCAGGGTGCCTGCAGCGGCTCTGATTTTAAAGCAAAGAAAAACCAATACCCAACAGATGCCTGCAAAGTTACTGGCGGGAGTTCATAGAAGAGCAGTATTAGTGATGAACTACCCAAAGGATTGATGGATGAGAGTGAGAGAAAAAGAGCGACATATGCACAGCTTGGCTCTGCAATGACAGGGGCTTCCAGTCCATTTCCAGGTACTGGTTCTGTCCCACAAAATCTTAAACAAGGATGGTGCAGTGCTGATGATGCGGAGATGCATAGACCAGTGGTCTTTGGCAGTACAATGCAGTTTCAGGTGTTTCTGTGCTGCCTATTGAAGGCAACTTCCTCCAGACAAGCTCACTCAGCAGAGTCAGGTAGATGTAAAACAACTCTGGTGGGGTGGGGGGTGGGGATAAAGCAGAACCCTGCAAGAGAGCCATGATCTCCCAGCACTACCTTCTGGAATGGAAAGTCAAAAGCTGCAGCATACAACTGTGACACCTCCTCCAAAAGGTTATCATGGTTGGTACTGAGAGCTGCAGAGACATTCAGGAGAAACAACAGGGTCAATCCACTGCATGGTGTGCTCATTCTATTTGCACTTCTCTATCTTTCACAACGGCTCCTCCCTCCAGTGACCCGTAGCTCAAAGGATGCAGCTGTCTTCAGCAAGCCCCTCTGACCCTTGCTAGGTTTCAGCCAGTGCCCCTGTTCCTCACAGCGATCACAGCAGCAGCCAATGTGATCTGCCCAGGAGGCTCTCATAACTTGGACTGGTGGCCTCTGACCCCTGATTAAGGAATCGCTTAATACATCTTCTTAGTCCTGTGACTGCAAGCACATGGGGTCTGTTCCTGCTGTCGCTTCTTTTGAGCATCAGATGCATGATTTGTTCATCTTCAGTGGCATACGCCTCTGAGATATAAATAATAGCAAAACTGCCCCAAGGCCTGGAGCCAACTCTTGGCCTAAGAAGCAAGGAGCGAAGGCACTGGGCCATGTCCTCTGCTTAACCTACCAAGAGTGCAGTTTAGCACTAGTGCTGGGAGTTCCCTCCCTCCCTCCTGTTCTTGTTCCTCCACATCTTCCACCATCTGCTGCCAGGAGCCGCCCAGGTGGATCTGCGTCCTTCCTTTTGTTTGGCTGAAGGCATCTCTGTGCAAAGCCAGCGATGCGAGGCCAAGGGACAAAGTGATGGTGCGCTTTGTGCTCTGCCAAACAATGGTTTATAAACAGAAAACACGGCCATATCAAATGGATCCCATGTTTCTGGGCCTGGCACGGATCCAGCTGTATGGGTTGGGAAACAGCGATGCCTGCCTGTAGCTGCTATAATTAGAAATGAGGGAGAGGGTGTGTGTGCCAGAGCTGTGCAGGGATGGGGCAGGTTTGTTGCACCAGCCATATTGATCGCTCTTTGTTGGATGCTATTTACAAGTGTGTGTGTGCGTGCGCGCGCACACACACACACACTTGGGGCTGGCTGAGCAAGGTTGGCCTCACCAGCTTTTTTTTTTTTTTTTGCTACACTCGCTGCTCTGAGCCTTATTTAAATAAATGATGCAATTACTGGGAATTAACTAGAGGTGAGGGATTACTGCCAAAACAGAGGCTTCCAATTTTCACCTTCATTGGATCTTCAGGGATTTGCTTTGCAGCAAAAGGAGAGGAAACTGCTCTTCCAGAAAAATCTTAGGTGGAATGTTAGCATCCACTTAGCTGCCAGCTCCTTTCTCCGCCCCCCCCCCCCGCCCCCACCTGCCCAGCCTCATGGGCTCCATTGCCTCTTTAACTTCCATCTCAAAGTCCTCTTCCAAATTTCCTCCTTTCTCCTCAACTGCCTCTCTGTCTGCTTTTCATAAAACCCTTCTGGTAGAATATTGCGAAAGTTATGGGGGTGGGGTTCTTATGGCCCTCCAGAGGTTGTTGGACTACAGCTCCCGTTATCCCTGATCATTGACAGAACTGAATGAGACTTTTGGAGTCTAACAACATCTGAAACATAGGAAACTGCCTCATTGGTCCAGCTACCTTAGTACAGTCTACACTGACCAGCAGCAGCTCTCCAGGAATTCAGGCAGGATTCTCTCCCAGCCCTGACTGGAAATTCCGGGATCAAACCTGAGACCTTCTGCACACAAAGTAGATGCTCTACCCCTAAGCCACCGTCCTTCATATGGCTACAAGTTTCCATTCCCTGTCATAAGGCCACCTAGTCTAGTCTCATCAGAATGGCCTTGTGGGATGAGAGCAAGTTCTACATAGCCCATCATCCTATTTCCTCCAGCAGCCCCCAAGATGCCCATAACAAGGTGACAAGCAGGGGATGAAGACAGGACCCCAATTTTTTATTCTCTCCAGCACCAAAGTGACCTCCCTCCATGTATGGAGGTCCTGGGCTGCCCAGACAACAAGACACCCCCCCCCCCGGCCCCAGAGATGTGGTCCAAAGAAAAGCAGAGCAATATGTTTGGCACCAACTTGGCTGCAGGAGTTGCCAGAAGGAGGCATGCAAGACACCATCCAACCCAGAGGTAAACTTCTCCTAAATAGGTAGGGTCTATTCATCTGTCAGAGCTCATAGACCTTGTAGGGCACCCATCTCTGCGCTTGGTGCTGGAAATGCAATGTGCGAGCATCCCTAGCAGGTGGCTGTCTAGCTTCTGCTTTGAAACTTCCAGGAAGGGATTCTTGGTCTCTCTGTCAGGATACCTTCTCCTTCCAGAACATCAAATCCTTTTTCTAAGCACAGTGGTACCTCGGGTTTCATATCCTTCAGGTTACATACGCTTCAGGTTACATACGCTTCAGGTTACATATGCTTCAGGTTACTTACGCTTCAGGTACAGACTCCACTAACACAGAAATAGTACCTCGGGTTAAGAACTTTGCTTCAGGAAGAGAACAGAAATTGTGCTCCAGTGGTGCGGCAGCAGCGGGAGGCCCCATTAGCTAAAGTGGTGCTTCAGGTTAGGAACAGTTTCAGGTTAAGAACAGACCTCCGGAACGAATTACCGGTAAGTACTTAACCCGAGGTACCACTGTAGTCATCTAAGTTGGTGAGTGACTCATCAAAACGAATGCCAGAAGTTGATTCAGCTTTATGTGAAGAGGTCCTTTCTTCAGCCAGTCTCTTGGGCATATCACGAACCAGCTTGGTGAAGGCAAGGGTTAACAGCATGAGGACAGGGGCAGGGCTATGGCCCATCTGCCTGAGAATTCTATTTCCAACAGTGGCCAGAATTGAATCAAGCATTATTTAATTTTCTCCCATTGCTAGATCTCCCTTAGGTAGAAAAGGGGAGGCTTCCAACAGAGGAGAGGAATGGAATTTCACAGTTCAGAGGCACCCAGTGGAGGGATTGATTATGCCTTTTCTTTATGAAAGTTACTGTAATGCCTTCATCTGGCCTTGCCCTACGGGATACCTGGGTACCCAAGATGCTTAAATGGGTTAATGTCTAGCCCTCAACTAATCTCCCCGCCCCCTGCACTGGGGTTCATGCCAAGTCTAAAATAGAGCTCCTGTCGATTCTTCCCAGGTTTCCATCTTGGGTTATTGTAGGCTTCCAATACATCTGGAAAATTCCTGACACGTTCTGGTTTACGGGTGTAAAAATGGTATTGGGGAAAATGTTGTCGAATTGGCAAAGTGTTAGGGAAGACCCAGATGTATGGCGACATGATGGAAAAAGCAGCGGAAACAGCTTAAAAATCTTAAAATCACTATTTTTGGGGTAGGTTTCCCCCCCAAAGCTCAACAATTTGGGTTTGTTCCCAAGAAAAGCTTAACAATTTGGGTGGGTTTCCTTATAAAAGCTCAACAATTTTGCGGGCGTCAGGAATTTTACTTTTTGAAATATGGCAACCCTAGGATTATTGGGTATAACAAAGAATGCTGCTAGGCAAAGACAATGGGTTGCCTCTTTTCTGGTTCCATCTTTTTCTCTCTAGTGCAAATTCTTGATTGATCCATCTACTTGATTTCTTTATGTGTTTATAACCCAACATTTCATTAAAATATATCAAGGTGTTATGCAAGATATGAGACTAAAATCAGCAAAAATCATCCATAAAACTTCATTTAAAAAACATCAATAAAATATCAATAAATACTGGTGGGTTAAAAATAGAAAATTCATATTGCAAAGGCCTGTCTCTTATAGTGCTACAGCACAAATGCATCCCAAGGGATTGCTGTGTGCAACATCTGGCTGCCCAGATTACCTCTCCAACATTTGCTCTCTGAGCAACAGGGACAATTTCTGCAGGCAAATTCTGTCAAGGTTCACTTGGATGCACATCTCATAGTTGCATCATCATTCAGGTCTCCAGTGTCACAGTTTCCCACAGGATGCAACTTGTTGGGGGATTCATCTATCTTGCAAGGCAGATGAGGATGTGACTCCCATCTTCTAATTTGGACCACTAATCATGCACAATACTGTATTGTGAAGGACTCTCTCTCAGGTGGGTTGATTAACTAAGACAGTGTTCCCCAACCAGGTGCCCTCCAGATGTTCTGGACTTCAACTTGCCCATTGCACCTGATGGGCATCATGATTCAAAAACACTGGGAGGGCACCAGTTATGGGATGGTTGGGGTGAAAGTGCTTAATTAAAATTGTGCATGCTCTCTGCTCTAGCCTACACTGAAAGGTGGTTCAGATGCTCTTGCTAAATATCTCACTCTTTCCGGGCAGTCATGACTTATACTGTTGATAAAATCTCCTTTCTGCAGTCTTTGCCAGTTAGTAGGAAATATTAAATAAAGAAGTTGTCTTTTGTTAGATCATCATCTCCCATAATAGTACATTAGAAAGTGTATAAGCTTCCAAGTACATTACTGTAATAATAAGCCAAGAATGTCACATCTGCAACCTCCTGCTGGTGAATGTCCTATGTTTCTATACTCAAAGCAGCTAGCAACCTAATTAAAATAATTAGCCACAAAACATAAAACTTTCAAAGCAAGAAAAACATCACATTAAAAATCTATAACAACAACATCACAGACAGCAGCATCAACAAGTCACTCCATATTAAAATACAGCCACCAGCAGACATAAAAAAAATCTGCTGGGACAAATGGGCCTTAACTATCTTTTTGAATAAAGCAAAGAAGGAGCCTGGCATATCTCCCTGGAGAGGGGAGTTCCACAATCTGGGAGCCACTGCAGAAAAGGCCCTGCCTTTCACTTCTACCCATGATACCTGCAATGGTGATGGGACAATGAGCCAAGTTTACTGCTCAGTTTCATGAGCAGCCGGTTTTTTGTGTGCTTACTCAGAAGCCAGTCAACCTGTTCCAAGGTACTCCATGCCATGGAGAATGCCAGTTACGCTCTTCTGCCATACAGGCATACTTAAATATTTTTCTGTAGTTTCACTGCATATTCAAGAAATGTTGTGCTTTCTCCACCTCTCCAGGCCTATCCTTGTAGGTCCCCACCCACCACATTTACTCTCCCCATTATCCGTTGATGGATAATGTAGGAAGATGATTATAATGATCTCTGACAAGGCAGGATCAGGAATTACGCTGATAAATCTAAAGAGGCAGCCGATACACAAATCACAGACCATAATGTAATATGGGACTATTAGCTCGGCCGGCAAAGAACAGACCCATTCTCCTGCACCCTGAAGATCCTCTCTCCCTGGTCCCTCCAACTGAAACAGGCATTTGATTGAATTCTTATGGTGTCTTCATTACTATTTGCTCTAAGGATGCACCAGGTTTAGCCTCAAATACGCAGGAAGTGGAATACACAGCAAAAACAAAACAAAACACCCACCTGCCAGCATAGAAGTTTGGACTCCTTTTGCTGGGTTTGCATGATCACCTGTGCTGATCTTGCTGGTTCATTTGGGACATTATCTGCACTACACACTTGTACACTGTGTATCTGCCTACACAGGTTTTTGAAGTAGAATTAAGCTTCTTTCTAAGGGCATTTCCAGGCAGATGATTTGCTTGGTGTCAGACACACCAATGCAGTGCATCTGACACTCAGGACAGATAATTCTGTGCTGTAAAGGCTTTATAACAGCTTAGCTTCCAAGGCTTCCCCCAAAGTCTCCCAGGGATTCTGTTTTTTGTTTTGAAGTGCTGAAACTTCTCTGTTAGAGATCCCTTCTCACAGAACAACTGTTTCCAAGGTCCTTCAAGAGAGATGGAATGACTATTAAACCAATTAAGTCCACAGTGTTGATATGCCCTCAAAAGCCTTATGTGAACTGTGCCAAAGTTGATGCCCACTTTCCAAATGACAGACTCAAGGCAGGATGAGATGGGATCTGCCAAAGGATTGCCCAGGGATTGTCTTGTAAAACTCAGTGGGCCTTTGTGCTGGAGACCATGCAATGGCAGTAAAGGACTCTGCCGTCTCTTGACACAATCTAAACCACAGCACCCGTGAACTCAGTGACAAAACAAGCAGAAAAGCAAAAGGGGCAGTTCTCTGGCTCTCACAATGATGGAGCAGGGCATTTGCGAAGGGGCATTCTGGGGCATTTGCCAAGGCTCCAATGCAGCACCTCTCTTTTTTAGAAATTCATTGGAGACCATGCTTCTTATGATGGCATTCTGAAAATAGAGTCTAGATTCTAGAACACTGGGGGAAAACTTTTAATAGCAGTTCTGTCAATTGGCAGTTCCAAGCCTTATGCTGATACTCTGTACACACACACTTTCACAATGGAATGTATTGAACCAGTGGGTCCAATCTCTGATAATGTGCATTCTTCCAGAGCTGCCAACTTGAATAAAATATTTGGGGGGGGGGCAGGTAAGCCCCACACTGCATATTTGATCACAAGATATGGAGCGTGCACACCACTTGAATGACGATGCCCATCAACTTGAGGGGGACCCCTTCAAAATTTTATTAGGGAGACTGAAGGGACCCCGGTCCCTAGGAGTTGGCTCCTATGTATCGTATGGATATTTGTGCCTGGCAACCGCAGGCATCAGTCAGCACTGCCATCAGAAGAGGACTTTGGGGCCGACGTCCAAGACCCCTCTCGACATCCAAACACAGCAGCGTTTGCTTAGCACATTTGAAGCAATTAAGGTAATTCACATTGCTATCGTAAGAGCACCATTAAGTCGTGTCTAGAATTACTTAATTGCCCCACTGCCTCCAGTAGGCAGCTCCAAGTGCCAATTGCCTTCTCAGTCAGTGGCAATTTTGTGTGGATTGCCAGCTTTCCAGCAGCACACTTCCCCCCTAAGATCTTCCATATATCAGATTGCAGGCTTAAAGGGCTGTTTGTGGTGCACCGAAGTCTCTGACACCCCCAGCTGTGCGTCTCGCCCCGTGCGCTGTTACCGCCCATCCGAAAGGAACCGAGAAGCCCTTTCTGCCTCGCCTTCCACGTTTGTCCATTATCCACTCAGGGCGACAGGTTCTTATTGCCAGGGAGCCAGGGAGGGCACGGCACGGACAGGAGAGGATTTCATAAACCGGCCATGCGGATAGAAATTGCCAGCTCACACACGACGCCTCCCTCCCTCCCTCGATCTCTGGAGCCTGCCTTTCCTCGGGAGGGGAAATTACATGCTTTCCTCCGCCTGCCTTAAACTCTGTATTGACACAGCAATTGCCGGCTGTTTTCCTAGCGACTGCGGTTTTGCACACTCGTGCAAAAAGGTCAAGGCGACGCTTTGCAGCCTTTGAGCAGCAGCATTCCTCCTGGTCTGACTGCCTTTGAACGGTCCTGGGGCTGGCATGAATATCCATGAGCTCTCTTGCTTAGGCAAATAGGTGCGGGGGCGGCGCGGGGCCTGTCCAAACCTCGGCGCGAAGGAGCGCTGCGCGGGGTGAGGCGCGCCGCCCGCATTGTGCCCGAGCGGCGCCAGTGATTACATCCAGCAGAAGGGAACCCGGAACAATGGGCGCATCAAAGCAAATACTTATTTAGTGGCCTGGTTATTAAAAGGCGGGTATCGTCAGGCTGCCTTGCAAAGAAATTAACCATGAATGAGAGAGACGGGAGGGGGGTGGGGGTGGGAAGGGCCGAAGGGGGCTTGGTGCAATGGCTGACGGAGTGGTTAAGTGCCCTTCCTCCAGTTGTGCGTTGGCTTAGGCAGGAAGGTGCTGGTTTGTACTGAGCCAGAGTTCTCCGTTAGGTCCAAATTGGCTTAAAATGCTGGTTAACAACCCATGAAAATCAACCTGGAATGTTTCCCCATACAATGCAAGCCAGGATTTGTGCACCAAAGCTGGCGCATCACGGTCAAAGGGGGAAAGTTCTCAGCCCCGGACTGATTCTCCAAACTAAGCTCTTGGCGCAGAATCACTAAAAGATGCACTCAAAGCACATTCCCCTGGCTTGCTCCTTGAGCATCATTTGCTGATATTTCATTGTTAAGAGAAGTGGGATGCTGTGGAAATGTACCCTCCACTCCAAATATTAAATCTGTTTCCCCCATTCATTTGTCCAAAACCCTCAAATCCCCAACTGCAGCACAGCTGATTGCTTGTTTGTTCATTAGATTCCTAAGTAACGCTCCCCCAAGAACGTAAATGTGCCTTTTCTGGCTTTGCTGTGAACATGGTAATTATGCTCACAGTGCCTGAAATCATCACAGTCCAGGTTCTTTTGGCGCTGATGCTCAAAGTGGGCACTCTGCCAGTGCAGTTTGCATGATATTGATTGCAAATGAGAATTTGTGGCATTTTGCTCTAAGCAATATTTTGATCTCCTATTAGCCCTCAGGCTCATACATGCTTGGTGACTGCGTGAAAGGGGCTGCAGCCTGTTCCTGCCTGTCTTAATAAAGGACTTGATAGATGCCCAGCATTCGCTAATCTATAAAAGCTCCAAATCCACCATTGCAAGTGGTGATCTCCAAACTGGAACTCTGTGGGCTATGGTTGCGCCCACCCTGCCTCCCTTAAATAGCACTAAGCAGCAAAGTACTTCACCTCCATGGGTGCAGACACGCTACAGTGAGCCAGAGGAGTTTGTGACCCTCTGCCAGTGAAGGCTGGTGCATTAGGGCCAACCATCTTAAGTCTGTCTTCAGCCATTCTCCCTTCTTTCTTACAACCAGCCCCGGGAGGGGCTCTGACTGTCAGGTGCCTCCTCCTTAGTCCCTGTAGAACTCAACAAGGAGGGGGACAAAACTAGAGTTAGTTGGCTCCACCTGTCATTGGCTGTGGCGCTGCCTACTGTTGGCCTCCTTGCTTTCTGTCCAACCAGCCCCAGGGACACCAGCCACCACTGCCTGCTGCCCTGCTAGTGTGGACAGGACAGTAGTGCTCTACTGATGAAGTTACACCAAGAGTAAACTGCTGCTATCTGAGGTGCAGGGCATCCTTGGTTGGAATATCGAATTTAGTGGGCTTCTGTGGTGCAGCAGTCTGCAAAGTAGGCATAGACATGCTCAGAAAGTTGCTAGTTCAAACTCAGAGAGTTGGGGAGGGGGAGAGCCATAGATCAGTGATAAGATCACATGCTAGGTTCAACCCCAGGCAGGCATCTTGAGATAAGGCTGGGACTAGGGCCTCTGAGAGTCCTCATGGGACTCTTCCCATGGACTGCAAGAAGATCAAACCTATCCATTCTTAAGGAAATCAGCCCTGAGTGCTCACTGGAAGGAAAGATCGTGAAGCTGAGGCTCCAATACTTTGGCCACCTAATGAGAAGAGAAGACTCCCTGGAAAAGACCCTGATGTTGGGAAAGATTGAGGGCACAAGGAGAAGGGGACGACAGAGGACGAGATGGTTGGACAGTGTTCTCGAAGTTACAAACATGAGTCTGACCAAACTGCGGGAGGCAGTGGAAGACGGGAGTGCCTGGCGTGCTCTCGTCCATGGGGTCACGAAGAGTCAGACACGACTAAACGACTAAACAACAACAGGCCTCTGTCTAAAACTCCACAGACCTGCTACCCAGCAGTGGTCACAATACACCAGTTCAGTAGCTAAGGGAGCTCCCTATGTTCCTCTGAATTGGAATAGGCAGATCTAGGCAACATTTGGACCTGTCTCATCCCACAAAAGCTCACCTTTCTATCACTTTATGGACTGCAAATAACTGGGAATCCTAACGGGAGAAGGCTCCCTTGAATATCCTCGCCATGGCAGTAGACACAACAGCTTTGGGTTTTCAATAGAGAAAGGAAAGAGCATCATTGATAGTTTCCAACCCAGATATTTCCTCTGTGCCTTTAAATTCATGGCTGCAACAGGAGACAAGGCAACTTCAGTGTCTGCTGGCTGTTTTTCTTTTGGCCCTTTCATCTGCCCACTTCCCATTCCATCTCTGCTGTCTGGCTTGTTAGAGCAGTTGAACAAGAACAGCGCATGTAAGGATAGCAGGAGAACCAAAAGGGAGAAGCCCAGGCTGCCTCATCTCCCGATTCCACTGAGGATTTAAAAGAACAGAGGCAATCTCCAGGCTGAGTTCTACGGAGGAATCTTCCTGACACCTAATTAGACCATTGCTCCATGTAGTCAGAATTGCCTGTACTAGCTTTCCTCAGTCTCCTGCCCTCCTAACATTTTGGATTCCAACTCCCAACACCCAGCCAACATGGCCAATGTTCCGGGAGGATGGAAGCTGTAGTTCAAAATATATGGAGAGCACCAAAATATAGAGAGAGTCTGCTCTACAGTTCTCTGGGGTTGCAAACAGGTGCTATTTTGAGCCTTACCTGGAGATGATGGGGAATTGGGCTCTGCCACTGAGCCATAATAGCCCTTCTTTATGTATGGAGAAGATGGGTGCATCTGTGCTTCATTGTGAAGTCCCATCCTTTCTGGAATTTGAATGATGGGACAGTAGCACACTTTTGCAACACCTCTGATAGAAGCAGCAGCTGCATGTTAGAGTACCTCAAGGGCCATCAACCTCCATGGACTACAGTTTGGAAGTACTAGATGAAAGAGAGTGGTATGTCCATCAAGCAAAAAATAAGAACCGCTCAATATTTTCTTTATGTTGCCCACCAGCTTTGCTCTTGCTGAGTGAGGCATTAAAAGACATAGCATTTTAGCAATGGATTCTTGTGTCTCATCATGGACAGCTAAACAGCCTGATGAAGATTTGGAGTTCAGCTTTTTGAACACCATAAAAGGAGTGATTGAGAGTGCTGCACCTCTCCCTCCTTCTGCCTACAAAAGTGAGAGTTGTAAGAGCCGAGTCTGCAACAAAACAATTATATTGAAATACCTCATGTCGTGCTTATATGGCAAATGTGACAGAATTGAGTGCATCCTTAAAATAGCAGCAGCCGTCTTTTTAAAACACAAAAGTGGATGATTATTGATGGAAATGAGAACACAGCGCACAAGAATGGGGAAAAGAATGCTGCACTTAACTCTAACAGGAGCGATAAATCCTCCTTCCCAGAGCACCTGCAGAGATCTGGCCAGGTTTGCCCTTGTTGTGCTCCTTCGCCAGCTGAGCGTGGGTCCAGGAATGCAGCTGATGTCAAGTCCCAGGCAGGCCCTTTCTCAGATGGCCCTCAACGAGACACACATCAAGGAAAATGCAACATGACATACTGAGCAGTGGCTTGCAAGGTTCATTAGCCATAAATGGGAAGGCATCAATGGCATGAGGGGAGGTCTCAGTCATCGTGTCCCTCATTGTGTAATCCCTGAGATTCTTTGAAAGGCACATCAGAAAGAAGGCATTCATTTGCTAGTCTTGCTTTCAGGCCAGAGAGAGATAAAAGTGGAACTCTCTGGCACTACCAGGAGAGAACTATGACCTGGAAAAAATTCCTTCCAGTAGCACCTTAAAGACCAACTAAGTTAGTTCTTGGTATGAGCTTTCGTGTGCATGCACACTTCTTCAGATACACTGTATTTGTATCTGAAGAAGTGTGCATGCACACGAAAGTACATGACAAGGGGCACATAGCAATGAGTTTCAGCTGGTGTCTTCTAAGAGTCTCTGCAGGGCATGAACTCCTCTTCATCCCTGCAGGCACAGGGGCAGCAGTGCACTCTACCTCTGGAACTAAAATTGCAGAGTCAAGGATGGGGTGCAAGGATGTCTCTTTTGCAGTTTGGGACACCACAAGTACAAGCAACAGGTCTGGCATAATGAGTTATATTCAATGTGGTGCTAAGGAAGACGTTCCACCAGCACAAGGATTTATCATTGCATGCTGAAATGTTCTCCTCCTCTTCTCCACCAGCACCCCACTAGATTTGTTCTGAGTTCCCCACCCCCACCCCAGAGCACATTTGAGGGACAACCTACAGGGTGCGTGCAGAAGGAGGAGAGAGGAGAGGACTCAGTGCACACATGCTAATCCTTGAACTAGTGCTTTTATTTGATTGGATGCTGCCCAATGTTTACAACACAGGAAAGTCTTTGATTGGCACACCACAGATACACCACACACCCTGCCACAAGCCATGCCACAAACTCTCCTGCTGCTGCCTAGTTAGATCAGGCACATGGTCTTCTTTTGATTATGTCTCCTTAACACCTTCACATATAGCAAAAATGGCCTCGATTCATCCCAGTTCTTGGACTCCCTACATCTGATTTCCTGAGGAGGGACCCCAGAAGGCCCATAGGTTTACTCTGGCTTAGCACCTATTTCCCTCCTTGGTCCATGTTTACTGAACACACACAAAATAGACTGTGGCAGGAGTTCTCTTGCTAGGCCAGTCTGGGGCTGGTGTAATGAGACATGAAAGTACAGCGAGTTCTTCTTGATTGGAGGAAGAAAGATGCAGCTCTTTTCCTATTGCAGTCATCCAGAAATGATATCTCTGGAGACTATTGAAGGAGGACATTTTAAGCGTAGGAAGGTCTATAATTTTCATCTGCCTCTTTACTTAGAGCTGTCATCCATATAATTCTCCAATGGGCGCTTTACAAATGTTTCAATGATTTTTCTTCTCATCTGACTGATAAAAATGAGTAGCTAATTGCTTAGCATTAATGACAAACAGAATGACATGCTGGCGGCCTGTTTGCAGACGCTGCTACCTGATGAGAAGGAACTAAATTCAGACCGTGGAATGAGAAGGCTCCAGAGTGCAGTCTTGTACACACAGACTGGGAAACTGGGCCCACACAAGCCACATCACTGATGCTTTGAATACTGCTCTTAAAATACCAATTAAATCACATTCAAACCCAATGGGCAGCTTATTGCCCATTAACCATATTGTCATGATTCCCTTGTGTGCCTCTCAAGTGAAGGCCCGGTTCCTGCCTTTTGATGAGCTTCCGCAATTATACCCTCATTATCAACAGTCATTGGCTTTCTTTATTAGTAACCTAAGGAGGAAGTTGGAGTATGCTTGATCTGTGGTGGAAACTATTCTGCCCACTCCAAGATGGCCTCTGTGGGCAACAGTAGAATCCCACAGTTGGGGGAACCTGTATGGCTGTCCATATTATTGCCTGAATCTTACAGTCTTCTGTGGGTGATTGGTTAGGCATATTTCCACAGCACGAAAGGTCATAAAATAATGAAAGATTCCACACATACCCCCTAAATAGACACCATATTTGTGTATTTGGTAAAGATAAATAAGTACACAAATGTGGTGTCTATTTAGGGTGTGTGTGTGGAATCTTTGATTATTTTATGTTTACAAGGAATCCAGGAAGTGGAGCTTAATGCTACCTGCTGAACACTGCTTTCTTGTGAAGTGTTTGCATTGTTTTCCTCCCCTGTTCCTCGTTTTAACAGAAAACATGACAGGGTTAGGTTGTGCCAAAAATGGCCTCCTCCTGGGAAGCTCTGGGGAGGCTTTCCCCTTCTTCTCCTTCCCCTCCTTCCCTCAGATCAATTTTTGACAGTAATTAAGACCCTTGTGGTATCCCAGCTCCATTGGTTAACTCCTGGTGGGATTCTCTCTATAGACAAGGAGCACAATAGTAGTTTTAACTGCTCTGCTGTATGGGATGCCCATATACCACAATCAATTAACTTTGGTGTTATGCTATCTCTGATTTAAGTTCTGTAAGGGACAGTGTCCATAGCTGGTGCTTCTGATGTGATAAGCAAAGGATGACAATATAACTACCAAAGCCAACCTTATGGTGAAGTGGACATTGCGGGCAACAAATTTTAGAAGGGCTGTTATTTCCCTTCCTCTAAATTCCATCTCTTGTGTTTAATTTGAAAAAAGACAAGAATGAATTGCAATCCAGAGCGCTCTCTCTCTCTCTCTCTCTCTCTCTCTCTCTCTCTCTCTCTCTGTGTGTGTGTGTATGAGAGGGAGAGGGAGAGGGAGAGGGGGGTGGGAGAGAGATGGTTTTGCTTCAGATGCAAAAGTAACCAAGACTGGTATCCTGAGTGCTGCATGTAAGGAGAAGTTCTGCAGTTCAGCCCTATGCATATTTACTCTGTTGTCCCATTTATTTCAATTATATACTCATGTGTAAGTGTGCATCTGATTGCAGCCTTTACTCCCTTATGGTATGCGTTTGGGGATCTATACACAAACAACAATTACAGAATTCTCCAGTAAAGTCTCCCTTATGGGTACACAGGGCTAGGAGTGTAGCTCAATGATTCCACTTATAAACTGCTGTGGCTTCTTGCACCTGGTCCTCAGGATGCCCATGAGCTGCATTGTGATGGTTCTCAAGCACAGGATCATCCTCTGCTCTCTTTCCACAGAGAGGCTGGCAGTTTCCTCAAAGTGAGGTGCAGCAGCGCCTGAAGGCTGATGGACAGGACAGTTTTCCGATAGGAAACAACATCCCTATCTGCCTGCAGATTGAATGGGAGAACAAATGCTTTGTGCTAATACCTGTCTCTGTCTCTTAACCACTGAGGGGAAATAGGCAGCAGCCTTTGTGCTGCTTTGATGGCCCAACGCAGATGCTGCTTGCTGGTCACTTTTATTTCTCTGCTCTAATACTTTCGTAAATGGTCTCCAACTCAGGCTCTTGTTTATTTTTTTATAATCTAGTGAATGGGAGTTTAGGGGTTGGACATCAGAAGGCTAATGGGGCCAGAATTGCCATCAGTATTAACTTCATAAGTATTAGATTCTTACAGGTCCTTTGCAAAGAAGTCCCAGAGTGGGTTGCAATAATTTTTAAATGAACTATTAAAATAAGTTAAAACTAATTACTTTCTAAAATACTTATTTAGCTGAACTAGATGGTCCCTGGGACTCCTTCCATCTCGGTGACTCTACAATTCTATATCTCAGGTGTAAAAAATAAAGAGGTGCATCTTTTGAGTGAGATGAGAACTAAATAGTGAAGGTGTTAGTTACACCTCTGTGGTGAGTGAAGTCCACAGCTTAGGACCAGTGTTGCACTACAACTCCCATCATCCCTAGCTAGCAGGACTAGTGGTGGTTAGGGATGATGGGAGTTGTAGTCCAACAACAGCTGAGGACCCAAGTTTGAGAAACACTGGAGAGGATGCCGCAGAGAATGCTCTTTCCTCTCCCCTCCCCATCTTCTGTATGTGACGGACTCCAAGAGACCCCCCACTGCCAGCAAGAGACCCCACCACTGCCAGTCATGACACTCAAGAGGGTCTGTAGGGAAGGAGACCATTTTCAGAAGGACTGCACATGTCCCATAATATGCACGGGCAAAGTTGCCAGGCACATCTTCTGCCAGGGGCTCTTACATGCAACCATTGCAAGGGGGTGAGAATAAGGGTGGCTAACATCTCCTGTGGCCACATTGACCTCTGGGGAACCTTCTGGATCCCTGTGCCTCTCCCCACGCTCTACCCCACCCCTTCATACCCCACCCCCTTACTTTTAAGACTCGGCGGCAGATGGGGGTAAATGAAAGTTATGGCCAAGTCCCCTGCAAGTAGATGAAGTGGATCTTCTCTGATCCATCTGCTCTCCATTCTTATATGCTTTGTGGCATGTAAATCAGAAAACAACCAAGAAGCATACTAGTGGTTTCTCTCCCAAGGCCCAGCACCACTCACCCCCCCATCCCCTCTGCTTTAGCACACTACCACATGAACATGCACACCCATTCCCCCAGACCAGCACCCCATTTCCTGCTGAAGCCACGCTGTTCTGGGGCTAAGAGTGCTCTTCTTTCCCCGGCCCAACACTGCCTATGGAGACATTGGTGGGAGCAAAGAGTAGACTGGAGTCCATGAGAAACAGAAAGCAGTGCTCTAATCTGCTCTGATGATTCATGAGGGCATCCAAGCAGATCACAGCACTCTTTCCTTTTTTCCTTCAATCTGCTCTTCCTTGCCACGGAAGCTGCCACTATTGCCAGTTAATTACATCCAGGGCTCATGGGCCAGATGAGGCCCACAGGCTGCTGTTTTTCCAGCTAGAAGTTAGTTGGAGAAGGTGACTCATCCTTATTCCCCCCCAACTTATTTTCCAAGCCAGAAGGAGGGGACATGATAACAGAAAAGCGTTTTGTGAGACAGATTGAAAGTTGTGGAGAGAGACAGACAGAGAGAGCAGGCTCTGAGAGGTACCTTTATATTATTTTGAGGGGGGCTTCTCTGGGAATCTGCTGGAGGGCTGTGTAATTTGCTGTTTGGTGGCATGTATAAGCTATGTCTCCACCTATGGTCAACCTGTACATTTGTAAATAAACTCAAACATTTTAAAAAACACAAATACGTCACTTCCTTCCAAAGTAAACTTAACCTAGGAAAGCACTGGACTGCTGGAACTAGCACCAAGCCCTCACAAGGTGGTTTCCATCATATAAATATAAAATCACAATAAAAGCAAAAACAAAAAACCCCCACAAAACATACAGAAGCTGCATAAAAGTCAGGAATAAAAATCAATAAAGCAGCAGCAGGCAAGAATAGAGGTAAGCAGCAGCATGGGGCTTGGCATAATATAATTGCAGTGAATAAAATAAATTCAGCACCCTATCAGTTAACAGCAGCAAAGTATACGTATCAAGAAAAAGCAATTTGGAACAAATAGGTATTTAGTTCCCTTGGGAAATGTCCCCCCCCCCTTTTAATTGCATGTTGGGATTAAAATGAGTCCAGGATCTGAAAAGGTTGAAAATTATTGCTCTAAAGTCCTGATCCACATGCAAGCTCTTTTCAAATGTAATGAGTGCATATGGGGGGAGGGTACAAGATTGTGGTGTAGGGTTGCAGTCTGTGCTCCCAACAGTTGCACTTTCGTTTTGAAAGTCTGCATTTATTCAAGGTGGCCAAAGTTGTTCACATGCAGGCTTTATGTAGATCTTGAAATTAAGGCATGTAGGGTGGGGTGGCATCTCTGCTGCAATTTTGCTGCCACTATGCATTAACAACATCTGAAAGAATTCTCTCTCTCTCTCTCTCTCTCTCTCTCTCTCTCTCTCACACACACACACACACACACACTGCTTGACAGCCACTCAAATATTTTGCATTTTGCTGTCAAAATTTCAAGGGTAAATATAAAGTCGCTGGCAGAGGTGGACTTAGGGGAGTGTGACCGGTTTGGTTGTACTGGGTGCGGAGTCCTTGGGGTGCTACAGTGGGTGCTGTATCTATAATGTAGAATGGAAGGCAAGAGGCCAGGAGGCGTGGTGTTGAATTTTGGCACTGAACAGGGTGCTGCTGAAATTTGAAATCCCAAGGTCTGCCCCTGTGGTTGGGTTCCCTGTCCCCTCCTGCACTGCTTCACTTTCCCACTTATTTCTGGCCCAGTGCGGCAAGCATGGAGTAAATGAGACCAGTGGTGTAAGAGGCTGGAAGAGATCATAGATGCATCTTTACTCTCAGCTTCAGAACATTTAAAGCAGGGGTGGGGGATCTGTGGCCCTTCGGCTGTTCTTCCATTCCATCTCCCCACTGATGGTTAGGAAAAGAGGATGGAAGTTGTAGTGTGGCAACATCTGGAATGCCACAGGTTCCTCCCCGTCCCCTGATTTAAAGGTACAGGCAGGATCTCTGGGCTGCTATGTGCCAAAGCTACGTAAAGTTTTAGCAGCACATTTCCTCTGCAATTCCCTCTCTGCACATTCACCTGACTCATCGATGCCAACACATTTGTGCAAAGATCCTCCCTCTTTTCTAATCATGCATAGTCTCTGCTTGACGTGTTCACATTTTCTGTCTGCATCTCTCTCTCCCTCTCCTCATTATATATATACATGTTTTCTGTGTCGATTCCCTCCTTTATTTGGGAATAGGAATGAAGTGCTGGTTCTGCTATACAGGGTCTCAGTTTCACATTATGAAGAAACAGGTGTTGATGACAACATTTGGTACAGCCTCCCTTTGGAGTCTAAAGTGGAAGGGGATTTGATTCTTCCTTCTCTCGCTCTCTCTGCTTGATAGAAGGATTAGCATGTATCACAAGGCTGACTACAGGAGGGTTATTTAATGTGATTTGCAATGTAAATACTTTCATCATCAACCACATGTTTTCTTTAGACCCGAGTTGACTTTTATGAATATTAAAGACGTAGGAATTGGTTTAGCAGGTCTGTTGGGGAGTGTGGGGGAAGCGGGGAGCAGATGGAACCAAGAATTTCTACAAGTGCATGACATGTGCGAGGCCAAGAGTAAAAATGGAAAAAATCTGCATGTGTGTGTTGAGGAGGAGGGACACAGTCAGTGTGTGCAAGAGGGAGAAAATATTTGAAGTGCGGTGTGCGACGCTCAGAAAAAAGGAAGCACAAGTGTTTGTATCTTGTGGGTAGGAGAAAATACGTTGGAGGGTGAGAGAGAGGGCTCATCTACACTTCTGGTCGTCCCATGCCTAGAAAGCATGGGTTCAATATGTTTTCTGCTTGTCCCATGTTTTCTAGGCACAAGGCTAAGTTTTCCATTTGCACCATGGCTTTCCCCGGGAAACAAACACTGAATCAGAACAAACACAAATCCATGGAAAGCCAATTGATATTTGCTCTGATTCAGCAATAAAGAGTGGGTTTTCCTGGGGGAAAGCAGTGAAACCAGCAGATGTGCGGACGAGCTCTTTCTGCTGCTACAGGCCACCATGGCTACCTTTCTGGAACAACTCTTTTTCAGGTAAGGAGATATTTTCTGAATTTACCACATCAAAGAAAATATGTATCTCTCTGGTACAAAACTGAGGCAATAAAGTCTCCATGGAGAACATGCAACTTCCCTCCACATTCCCACAGAAGTCCAGTTGACCGTGGGCCTTTTTGCTATGCCAGCAGCTCCCCCCCCCAAATAAAAACATATTGCTTGCCCTCTCAAGTTTGGAGTGGGGTCTAGGAAGGAAAGTCCAATGCTGTATAAGCTATTATGGGAAAGGAGGGCAAATATGCCTGTAGAAGATTGGAGGTGAGAAGGCCATTTCAACAACAGCTTCCCAAAGGCGCAGGATCCTGCTCAGGAGAAAGGAAGGCAAAATCTGTCTCAGGCAGGTGAATAATGATATATGTCCAGAGAGCCTCTCGCTAATTACTTCATTATCTTTCTGAAATGGCTTTCATTGCTTAAATCACTAGAGTGGCAAGTGATAAATGCCTCTTCAAGTGGAAAGTACTTTGAAAAGGAATTATGTCAAGGCATCACAATGACGTTTTCATGTCAAGGCAAACTTCAACGTCTTGAGTTCAGTGTCATTGCAGCATCCCTTCAGAAGTCACTATCACTCATGATTGGTGTCAAATTCTCTCTTGGTGAGATCCTCTGTGCCCCAGCCCCTCTAAAACTCCGCATCTGATGTGACGAGCGAGACTCAGTTTCTTATTAGGCAGTGTTAGGATGTAGGAACAGCTTCTCTTTGGGTACCACCACCACCCCATCTTAGCTTCTTCTATGGTAATCTGCTTCAGACATGGGTTGCAAAAGCCACCCACCAACGCAAATGGTGAGCAGTCATTGCTAAATGCTTCTAAATTAGGGGTGGGGGGATCCCTTTTCATACATACAAAACTAGCATATATGGAGAAGACTAGGATAGAACTATTTTCTTTGACAGCTAGTTTTCTATGAACAGGTGGTAGATAATATATTTTGAAACCTCCCCAATATATATATATTTAAATCTATAGCATGTGCTACCTTCAGTCTAAAGTAGTCTATAGTCCCGGAACAAGTTTTAATATATTCATCAAGAGTGTTGCTAGCTAATAACAAAATAGGAGTGTGTGTGTGTTGTATGTGCAAAACAACCAGCCATTGTGCACATGAGACCTCATGGGGAATGTGCACATAGTCCTTCCGTGAAGGGGGAATTGTGCACATTTCCTGGGCAATATGCATTATCTCCCATAGGCCTTGGGATATGTGCATATGAATTTTGTACATTCCTGAGCCATAATGCATACTCATACATACTCATACACACAAATGTTAACTTCTAGCACCATCGCTGGCATAGGCCAAAAGCTGTTTTGGGCACTTGCAGAAGGGGAGCTGGATTAAAGCAGTTTGTGGGATGTCTTGTTATATGGAGGTAGGTAGGATACCACATGGATACCACATGACCATCCAACAGGGTTGTCATCACTGAGTCCTTGGTCAGCCTTCTTTCTGCTTCTCTAGCTGCAGCCTGAATACACACAAAAGGCAAAGCATTTCTCATCCCTTTAGGCCAGCGTATGCATTCACTGGGATAGGCCTTTGGTAGACATGGGGTGTCCATGATCTGCCTGCCTACCTGTGCCTAATTCAGGGCCAGCCCAAAACACTTTGCTGCCTGAGACAAAAACGCCTCCACTCATTCCACACACAGAAGTTGAGCAGATTGGCAGCTGACTCTTATTTCAGCACTGGTGATGGGACAACATATACAGGCAGCATGCTGGCTTAGTAGGAGGCCTGTTAGGCTATGAGACACATACAATTCTGGTCTCTGATACTTTTCTGCTGCTTGCTGATCCACATTATTTGCGGCCTGAGGTGTCTGCCTCATTCTGCCTAATGGCAGAGCTGGCTCCATATGACAATTCCCAATGTGAAGCCAAAGATGGCTGCCTCATATTACCTCATGGTTAAGCTGCTTCTGATTGGTCAGATGGAGGCAGTGCCTGGATTGAGTCACTCTAAACGGCAGCTTTGGGGAGGGGAGGGCTGTATTATTTTATTTATTTGTTCAGTTAAAAAACAACTTACTGAGCAGCATACATAAACATAATAACCAATTACTACAATGGAAGGATAAAAAAGTAAAAGGTTATAACATATTTTTAAAAGGTTAAAAAAATAAAATGATATATATGCACATTATAATATATAACATAATATATATGCCTGGTGTCAGAAGGATGTCACATTTTGTGTTGTGTGAGCTTACATGAGGAAAGAACTTCCACTAAGAAGTAACCACCCTTTTAAGAAGTTGAGGTGGTGGTAGTATGGGGAACAGGTCCCTTGGCCGAGTCCCAAGCTATTTAAAACTTTTAAACAGATGTGGGTGCCACATTCTGTCAGGGACTGAATGCTGATGATGAGCAGGGACCAGAACTACCATTTTTACTTCTCTTTCTGACACTGTCCTCTCCCCCTCCCCTCAGAGGAAGGACAAAGAGTACCCCCCCACCCTGAGGCCTGAACTGATCACTTACAGAGAGGTTCCCCATTGTTCCATTGCTCTGTCCATTTTGTCTTCCAGCAGCCAGCATGAATACAGTGGTACCTCGGGTTAAGTACTTAATTCACTCTGGACAGTGGCGTAGCGTGGGGGGGTGCAGGGGGGGCGGCCGCACCGGGCGCAACATCTGGGGGTTAGGGTTAGGGGGCGGAAATCCACGGGTTAGGGGGCACAAATTAGTTGCCTTGCCCCGGGTGCTGACAACCCACGCTTCGCCACTGACTCTGGAGGTCCATTCTTAACCTGAAGCACCACTTTAGGGTGGGGGCCTCTTGCTGCCGCTGCGCCGCTGGAGCACAATTTGTGTTCTCATTCTGAAGCAAAGTTCTTAACCTAAGATACTATTTCTGGGTTTGTGGAGTCTGTAACCTGAAGCGTATGTAACCTAAAGCGTATGTAACCTGAGGTACCACTGTATAGGTTTTCCTCCCTGTTTTAATAAATTCTTAGCACCCTCAGTCCAAATTCCACTCTGAAACAGAGAAGCAGTCAGTGCACCTCTTTAAGGTTTGGCAATAGGTGTTCCAGTTGGTTGGTCTCTGTTAGCCTAGCAGCTGCTTTGGAGACTAATGAAGGTTTCTGTGACGTCTTCAAAGGAAGCCTTGCATGTACCACAGTGGTCCGATGCTTATCACAGCCTGGGTGACTGTTGCCAGGCTATTTAGGCCACAGTGGATGATGGAGGCAGCCAAGGATACCTTTTGGTGATCAAGCTGGATTGATCAGCACCCCTGACAACGAACCTGAACCTCAGGAACAGGAATGGAGAATCGGTGGTTCTCCCAGATGTCACTGGACTATGGGCAAAACTCAACTTAGCCCTGCAGTAAACATGTCAATGCAAGCTTTTCAGCTTGCCAGACAGACAATTCCCCCTCCCCCCTCCCCACATAACTGTTCTAAGGATTCTTCCAGAAAGAAATTTAGAAATAGTATGTCAGACATAGTATATTGTTCCAGTAGAAGTGAATGTCTTTCGGAGACAGGTGGGCTTGTTTTAACATGGCAGGAGCAGAGCTTGAGTGAAGTTCTGCTGGAGAACCCGTTGGACTTTATAATCCTCCATTATTATTCCTTTGGGCTTGTTCTATCTTCTTGAGATGCTTTCCCATCACCACATCCCTCTGGTCGCAATTGTTAATGAGATGGTGCAACAAGTAAATGAGATCAGTTCCCTTTCAAGACAGAAGATGCAGCTATATTTCTATTCAGCACCCATAAAAGCATACCTCTTGCTGTAAGTTCCCAGATTTATCCACTGAATGTGGGAGTGTGATTAGGGAAGATTTAAAGCGAAAGGATCTGGCTAGACCTGAGCCAGCTGATAACAGAGACAAAGTAATAGTGAAGGCAGACAGGAGTCAGGGAGAATTTTATGGGAAAGACTATAAAAGAGAGGGCATCTTTAGCTTCCCAGGATTATAAATCGCATGTGGGAGCAAGAAGGAACGAAGGCGAAAGGAACCTGGTGGATCTTTGCCAGTGGATAATGGAGACAAAGTAATTGTTCGAAGCAGACAAGAGGCATAGATAATTTTATGGGAAAGGCAATAAAGAAAGGAAACATCTGAAAACAGATAATAAAGTATGATAGCAAATATAATATGCACAGATACTTATGCAGAATATGACCAACCTCATGACTCCTTTTATACCCCATCTTTACTGCAATAACTGTTTCCCCCCCTTAATCTGCCAACCCAAATTGTTTGTTAGTCAGAGCTGCATAAAAACCAATCAATCAAAACCCTTTAATGCCTGAGAGGATTTCAGGACCTCTTTTTCTAACAAGAATACCAAGATGGTTTCTTCTTCTCTTTTTAGGGGCATTAGGCCTGAAGTCAAATTACGTCTTAACGAATGACTGCATCTGAGATAGATATTAATGGGTGCGAGTTAAGTCCAGGAAGAAAACTGTATGAAACGAGACCCCAGAGACCGGCTGAGAAGAGAAGTTTCAGAGCAGTAAAGTTTATTAATAATCAGCTTTTATTAGATTGTTTTAAACACTGCCAAAGACAATTTAATAAGGAGCCAACAAAAACTGTTTCACGGAATACACAGCTTTCAGTCGCATGCACTGTTGTTTGCTATGAAAATGACTTTTCCCAAATGGTCCTGGAAGCAGCCAATTGCAGAGCTCCCTTTAAATTTAGTGGTGTTTGTCCCCTACACTACAAACCTTCAATCAGGCCTTGAAGACTCATCTTGGTCACCTTTTCTTGAGGTTTTTTTCTTTTTTAAGTTCTGCTGGGTGGTTTATTTTATTTTTATTTTTTGAAATTCAGAGCTGTTTTAAATCTGCTTTATGAAAAATCACTTTCCATGGTATCTTTCTGGCTTGACTTGCTGTTTTATAGTGGTTTACTAGGATCTGATGATTTCAGAGCATTTTCTGAGGTTGGTGCTCTAAATGGTGGCTTAGAAATATTTTAAATACATAAATGAAAAGAACCAATAAGAGGGCAAAATGAAACAGCAGCAATAAAACAATCCTGTATTAAAAACTCACCAGATATTAAGGAGCCAAGGTCTTTGCCTGGTGCTAAAAACAAGTTCACAGAGACACAAGGCAAGGCTGTCTGGTGGGAAGCAATTCTACAATTTCCAGGGCTGGCACCAGCATGGTTAAAACATTGACTGAGGGCCCACCCACACACCAGCAGCAATCTTTATTATTTTATTATTTTAATTCTCTGTTATACAATTTCAAATACTCATTTTACATCCTTAAGATATCAGTGACTTCCCTTCTTCTCTTTCCATGCTTCATTTTACATATCTTAAATCCCTGCATATTTTGCAAAAACTATACCAATCAGTTTTCCATTACTGCATCCATCAAAACTTCTTTGCTCTGTTGAATTTATCTTAATGCTGCCAGGGTTTTCAGTTGTATAGAATTATTTTCCATATATTCAATAGACGTTTTCCAATCTTCTTTAAACGTATGTTCTTCTTGTTCTCTTATTCTATATAGAATAAGTCTGCGAGTTATGCATATTCTGTCAACTTAAGTTGCCATTCTTCTTTGGTTGGGACCTCACTCATTTTCCATTTTGGGCCTAACAAAACACAGGCTGCAGTTGTTGCATACATAAATAACCTCTTCTGACACCTGGGGATTTCAGTCTGAATTATCCCCAAAAGAAAGGACTCTAGGGGATTTTTTTTGGGGGGGGGAGAAGTATTTTTCAACATTTTTTTCACTTCATTATAGATCATTTCCCGATAATCTTTTACCCTTTTACATGTCCACCTAAACATGCCAGCAGCACACTTGATGTTCTCCTGGCAGTGAGTCAAGGGGCCTCTTAGAATCATAGAATTGTGGAGTTGGGAGGGACCTTGAGAGTCATCTAGTTCAACCACCTCTGATGCAGGAATATGCAGGTGGCCCATATGGTGAACAAACCTGAAACCTTGGAGTTATCAGGACCACACCCATGTCAGTGGGCCCCTTGATGGAGTGGAGTGCCTTGCCCAGAGCTCACACACTTGTTGCTCCCCACCTCAAATGGCAGGGGATGCCCAGAGTAGAAGCTCCAAAGATTATCTCCTTGCATGTTGATGCAGGAAAAGGTGCTCCTCCCAGGACCCAACCTGTGTAGGACTTAAAGCTAAGTGCCTTCACTTTGAAGTGTGCTCAGAAATGGCCAGGTAATCAGGGAAGTTCTTTAAACATAGCAACTCAGCATCTGTACTATACCAAGTACAGTTTCTGAGCAATCTTCAAGAGAATCTCCACGCACAATGCATTACAGCAGTCTAGTCCAGACTTCCTCAACCTCCAGATGTTTTGAGACTACAATTCCCATCATCTCTGACCACTGATCCTGCTAGCTAGGGATCATGGGAGTTGTAGGCCAAAAACATCTGGAGGGCTGAGTTTGAGGAAGCCTAGTCTAGTCTCATGCCAGCCGCACCTGCCTCCACGTCGATCAACGCAGGCAGGCCAGCTCAGTGTGCCAAAGCACTGCATCATCCTGCCTCAAGCTGTGGCATTTATTGATGCCACAGAGCAAGTAAAAAGTAAAACTTAATTGCTGGGAGCAGCTGTCATTCCGAGCAGTGAAGTGGACATGGCGTCACCCAAAACGTTAACAACTCCAGGTCTAGGATGTAAATGCTGTAAAAAATACAGGAGGAAATGACAGTACATATAATAATAAAAGAGAAACACCAGATTTGTATAGGAGGGGTGCAGTGAAGACTGTTTTCCACACGTAGCATCTGTGGATCAAGCAATTTCATTGTTTGCTGGGTGTCTTTTATAGATGCTGAGGTGATCATTAAAAGGCACTTCCACTGTGCAAAGGACTTTGTCATTCCTATCTTATTTTATCCTCACTTAAACCTTGTGGCATCAGCAAGAAAGAGAATCTGCAACACAATGGAATTTCTCAAGAACTGGTGAAACCAGCCTGTTAATAAGATCAACCAGCGCAGTCCTCAATCATGTATACTCAGAAACAAATCCATTTGATTTCAGTGGCATTTAGACTGCAGCCCAAGGACACTCACTCAGAAGTAATATCCATTGCACAGAGAGGAAATTGGTTCTGAGTAACCCTGCTTTGGATCTGCATGTAAATCTCCCAGAATGCTAAGCCGTGTCATTGTGTCCACCCAACAACATATGCAGGCTGATCCTATGCAAGAGGGAGTCCTGCTGAGTGCACCAATATTGACTGCTAAGCAAGAGTAAATAGGATTATGAGCCTAAAGGCATTTCTGCACCTGCTTCTATTAGAATTCCATCCTGAGCCAGATCCTAAGAGGATGCAGGAGGGAGGTTTCTATTTGTCACTCCCTGCCAACTAAGAAACAAAACATGTGGCATTGGCATAGCCCTTATTTGAATGGAGGCTATCCTGAAAATTGCCAATGGTTCATGCTAGCACGGGGAACACCATCCTTTTTGGACCCATGCGTCAATTGCAAACCAGAGGAATGGTTGTGGGCATCACACACACACACAGCTCCTGCAACTACTGGCTTAAATAGAAAACTTCCTTCAAGCCTAATTTCAGCCAGTGTGGAGGGCACCCAGGGGTGCCAAGGAAGACATTTGCAGGCACGTGGGCATGCACAGACATTACATTGTTGACCCCTGCCCAAGCAGGTCTCCTGTGCCTTGGACAGGGACTTCACAGGCAGCAAATGAACAGGTGGGGTGGTGGCCCTTGTGTAGCGGCGACCCAGCTCCATGCTGAAACACCTTCACCTGATGCAAAGGTGATTTGTTGTGGAGTGTGCAAGGGTACACAACTGTCCTGGAGCAAGCAGGTTACCAACTCCAGGGAAGACCAGCTTGGTCACAACTGCTGGCCATGGCATGAGCCTCCCTCTTCTTCATAAACACAATGGGCAATGGATCCTAGGGTGACCCTATGTAAAAGGAGAGGGGGATCCTGTACATTTAATAGATGTGCAGAAGGTGTGGCTTACATAGCAATGCAGCACAGTGGTTAAAGGTCCTCCCCTGACTACCCTAGTCCTATACTTGTAAGAGTTCAGCCTGCAGAGACCAAGGAGAGCAAGAGAACAACTATGCCACCACTTGAATACTCCACTAGGTCTTATGCTTCAGTTTTTCCCTGCAAGGGGCAGCAGGAGTGGAGTGGGAGACTATAGGAACTCTGAATGGAGTGCTTCCCCCTTTGGAGCTGTTAGCAAAACCCAGACGGGATTTGTTCTGCTGCAGATCCCTGAGCATTGATCCTCACACGTGTTTAGCATGCAGTGGCAATGGGTGGCGTCGCATGACCTGCACATGGGGATGAGTGTTTCTGTTGTAGTGATTATGCTGCCAACTGCAATAAGAGGAATGTCATTCAAAGAAGACGGAGTAGTCATATCTAACAAAAGCAGGTATGGGGTGCCATGGCAGCAGTTTGACACAACAATATGTGCTTCTCCCCACTTAGATACTGGTGGTGGTTGTGTTGTGATTGGGTGCTGAGTTCCGTCATAGCCTAGGCTTTGTCGTGGTAATGCTGACATTGTGGACAATGATGCTGGGGCAGCTATTTTTTAATCCCCCCCCCCCACTGAAGTTGATGGGAGGGAAATTCTCTTTATCCAGCCTGGGGCTAATGTAAAGTTTTGCCTTTGCTATCCAAAGGGAGGGAGTGTAGGATATAGTGCAAGTTTGTTTATCCCCATCCCATCTGCCTTGTTTCAGCTGTTCTGCTGGTGTGCCTTCACCAATGTAATGTCTACCTCGCAGCATGCTCCACCCACTAGTGGACAAAGGTGGGGGCGGGGGGAGCGGTCCACCCCGGGTGCTATCCTGGGGGGGGTGACATCGCGGCCAGCCCCTTGGGACACGCACTGCCCACCGCGCACCCCAGGACATGCAGCACACCCCTGGGACACACGCCAGCCATGCCCCCGCAGGTTCTGCACTCCGGCATGGGGCATGTAGCTCTGCCACTGGCTCCACCAGCATATCTGTTTGAGCAAAAGGTGTAGGAAGTGGCCTTATATATTTAACCAGATCAATGGTCCATCTACCCCAGTATTGTCCACACTGACTCGCAATGGCTCCCAAGGGTTCCAGCCCTCCCTAGAGCTGTTGCAATTTGAACCGGAGAGCTTTTTGCTTGCAAAGCAGGTGACCTTTCCCAAAGCAGCGCAAGTGGCCGATTTTGAACCTAAGACAGCACCTTTGGTTTTACATTTTTAAAAGAAATGTTTTCAGTGGTTGTGAGCTTGCCTGCTGTGCAGACGCAAAGCTGGATTACTCGTCCAGCACTAGTGCTTTTTAAACAAATAAATACACAGAAAACAGCAAAGTGATGTCCTTCCCTACCCTGTACTTCCTTACCATTTTAGGAACTTTCATTACAATTAAATTTTAAAATGTCCTTGTTTTCTGTATGCTTCCTTGCTGTGCAAAGGCAACGCTGCAGTACTTACTCTGTTCTACCGTGTTGTGTGTGTGTTTTAAAGTTGATAACAGCAATGCATTTCTTTCTTGTTCTCCACCTCCATGCTACAAAATAACTTCTATCTATTATATGGAGACTAAATATGATGACATTGGTGCTGGACAAAGGGACTATCTAGCAAATGGTAAAATGCAGTTGGGATGCTATTTTTTTGGTTTTGCTACAATTGCAAAGAACAGCCCTTATGTTGTGGCACCCAGGTCCTCAAACCTGCCTTAGTCTTTTCTGCTTGCGGGATTGGTGTAATATCCTTGCAGAGCAGGCACAATGCAGAAGAACAGAGGCAGCTGCCTCATTCCAGGTCAGGATGCCTGCACTATCTGCTCTGACTGGCAGTGGTGATCAGGAGTCTGAGCTGGAGGTATTTCCTGTTACCTGCTACTTGAGCCTTTTAATAGGTAATACCAGGAACTGTCTGAACTTTCAAAGGGGCATGGATGTGTGTACGTGTTCCTGTGCATGCATGTGGGTACAAGCAACGTATCTGGTTTCCTTGGCAGTCTGCATATGGCCTTTATATCTATGGGTCAATGAGTGAAGGCACTGCTCTTGGGTCCATCTTCTAGCCACACAAGGGGGATAGCTCAGTGGGACAGCACCCGTTCTACATGAAGAAGGTTCTAGGTTCAATCCAGTGGCGTAGCGTGGGGGGTGCAGGGGGGGCCAGCCACACCGGACACAACATCTGGGGGTTAGGGTTAGGGGGCGCAAATCCACGAGTTAGGGGGTGCAAATTACTTGCCTTGCCCCGGGTGCTGACAACCCACGCTACGCCACTGGTTCAATCCCCAACATCTCAAGATAGCATTGGAAAGACTCCTCCATGAAAATCTAAACAGATGCTGCCAGCCAGTGCTGGATGCTGACTTAGATGGACTGATTGTCTGACTCTGTATAAGGCACCTTCCTATGTTCCCACAAGGAGTTCTCCTGCAGTAGTCCTTTTATGCAGTTCCCATTGTCTTCAGGGGGTTTTTTTTGCCAGAGATTTCCCCAGTGGATTGTGCACAGAAGCCATCAGCCGTCATTAGGATCAGGGAGTTGGATAACAATGGTTGAGTTTTCTGCATGTCTTTTCTATAGCGAGCCATCTATGGAAAGTTCGATTTGTCTTCTGTAGCTGCTAACATTTCCATAGTGATTTATTCAATTGTGCTAAGCCAACAAAAGAATCAATTTCGAAGCATGGTAGACTATAAATTTTTGAAAGCAATCATGTCACTGCATCAAGCATCCACCGGTATCATTTGCAAACGGGTCCGCGCAACAGGCTCCATCTTCAATCTCCCCAAATTTGGAAAAGTATGTAGAAGTTCAAGGCTTTCTACAGTACAGTATATGTTTTTTAATCAGGGGACAGGGCTGAACTGGAACTGGTGCAGGGAGCAGCCAGCCTTCAGTGTTTGCTTTCAGAGACATCTAAAAGTCACCAGAGACATTACGTTCACAAGTCAGCTCAAATTGTACCCTGTTGAAAAGCAGCAAATGTTGACGTACTAATGCAATATGGTTAGGAACAAGAGTGCCTCGTTTAGCTGGTGCTGCCTGTGGCTTTTATAGTGATTTTATTGTAATTTTATTGATGCGTGTTGTATTTGGTTTAGTTTTATATTGTTAATTCTTGGTTTTAAATGTCTATGCATCTTCCACCTTGGGAGCTTTGGGTGGATTATAAACGGCCATAATAAATAAATAGCCCTCTCAGCACACAGTGGAAGAAGACAAGCGCTGCAGCCAAGTCTGAGTTCATTATACAGCTATTCAGGGAGCAGGTTGATGGACGCAAAGGCAGAGCAAGCCTGGAGAACCAACTCTGGGTTGCAACAAGATGCAGTACCAGCAAGAGGAATGATGGTGGTGTGCTGGGAGAGAATGGCAGATGCAGACCCCCTTGTGGGTCCAGCTCATTTTTCTGATTTTTTTTTAACTGTGTGTGTGAGAGAGGCAGTAATGTTTCTAAATGCCAGTTGGTTGAAAGTGCAGGAGGGAGACTGCCCTTGTGCTCAGGTCTTGCCTGCAGGTTTTGCACAGGCATGTGGGGGACCAGGTGGGTCACCGGCCTGATCCAGCCGGCTCTTCTTGTGTTCTTGGTAATTCTGTTTTTGAGTAAGTGGGGGACATTCTCCAAGGGAACTTCGTAATAGCTTCTGAGACCTGGATAAGTGCATTAGAATTCTTGAAAGAGAGAGAGAGAAGCAGCAGCAAATTGTACTCTGATTGCATTTGCTGAAACATTTACTTTTGCACACACAAGAGAGCCCCAAGTTCTTCTGACTAATGAGGGTGGGTGGAACTAGTGTATGAGAGTTAACCATGTAACAGCTCAGGTTTTTCCACCCAGTTTGATTACACTTTTTGATCTCGGTGTCTGATCAGCTCTGGAGGAAGAATCCATGCTGTTCATTATGGTCTTGTGTCTATCCGTGGGGAGTCAAGGCTTGAAACAGGAATCCAATCAACTAACACGACTCCAGTGTAATCAAACTGTCTTTGAAGCAGAGCAAGTTGAGCTTCTTTCCCCTGCTGCCTTCAGATGAAAGTTCTCGTAGTTTCTGTCTAGCTTTGTTGTTGACATTGGGGAGGGCTCAAAATGGGGAGAACAGACAAGAAGCAAATTAGTTGGCTTGAAGTTAACTTAGAAGAAGACTTGACAGGAAATGCTTTTGTCAACAGGTGTTTTTATGGCAACCATCCCATCAAGACCACAAGCTGAAAGAGGTTCCTTGGAGTTCTGAGATCCGCATGCAAGTTTCGGTTGCACCCATGGATGGCCTGTTGGCAGGATTGCAGTTGTTTTTAATGATGTGGGGGAAATGATGTGGGGTCAGTGGTTTTGTGCTTCACACACAGAAGACTCCAAGCTTAGGTTAAAAAGACCTCAGGTAGTAGGACCGAGGAAGATTCCTCACTGCCCAAGTTATTGGAGAACCAATGCCAGAGTATATAATACTTTTCTAGAAAGACCAATGTCACACTGGGCACAAGGCAGATTTGCATATGTTCATTGATGCTGGAGAAGATAAGGGACAGGACACGTGGACAGAAGCAGACTTGCTTGTTCATAGATCTGCACTATTTCTCAGAAGCTTATACAGCAGGGGTGGGGAAGCACTGGCCCTCCATCTATTGCTGAACTCTCACCATCCCCAGGAAGCATGACTAATAGCCAGGGATGCTGGGAGTGGTAGTTCAGAAATATCTGGAGGGCCAAAGTGTTCCCCACACCTGTTACGCAGTTGGTAAAGTTTTAACATGTTGGGACCAGTTGGTCAGGCTTGAACGAAAACCATGCTTTTTTTAATCACTTGGTGTAAAATGAGATGGCTTCCCAGTGTCCAGGATGGATGGAAAGAAGGATGTGAGAACTGTGGCATGTGACCAACAGAGGGGTGAACTGTGGGATTGCAGCTGGCAATGCTAGTCCAGCATTTGAAGTGTACTTGAACACAGATGAAGGGTCCCTCCTCAGCAGGAACGCAGTGTTTCCTGCTACGGTTCTTTTCTTCCCAAAGGTTTTTAACCCCAGATGACTCACCAATATAAGCAGCGCTGAGAAACAGCCTAGCAATATGACTCAGCATGGCCTGGTCTTCTTTTTTTGGCAGGTTTGTGAAATGTAACATTCTGGGTAAGCACACGAGTGCCTGCACCACTCATTCATCTCAGCAGATAAATCAACTAGATTTGCCCTGGTGTACATCTCCAGAGTTTTTTGGATTCAAGGAACTGGAGATGGAATTGGAGGCTGAAGAAACTAGACGCAACAGGGAAAGCCGTTTTTGATGTTCCATGTGTCACACAAGTGTGGGGTACGGATATGTTGTTTGTGTCTGATTTTGACATCAAAAGGGGCAGGAAAGGGGGGTGAGCTAAGCCAAGCCTTCCTTCTAGGAAGCTATCAGGGCTGGAACCAGAAGCTGTTAGCTTTGCATGTGACTGTCACGGTGAGCCAGAAGAGTTCTGGTAGATCAGACCAAAGACCCATCTAGTCCAATATTCTGTTCCTGCACACTGGCCAACAAGGTGCTTACGGGAAACCCCAGAAGCAGGGCACAGACCCCAATAGCCCTCTCTTCTTCGTGTTCCTCAGCAACTAGTATTCAGAGGCATACTACCCCTGATCCTAAAGACAGGGTGTGGCCATCATGACTAATAGCCTTTTGAGAGACAGATTTATGGAGGATGAGATCATGGGTAGGCAAACTAAGGCCTGGGGGCTGGATCCAACCCAATTGCCTTTTAAATCCGGCCCACGTATGGTCTGGGAATCAGCATATTTTCATATGAGTAGAATGTGTCCTTTTATTTAAAATGCATCTCTGGGGTATTTGTGGGACATGGAATTCATTCATTTCCCTCCCCAAAATATAGTCCGGCCCCCTGGCCTTAGGGACAGTGGACCAGCTCCCTGTTGAAAATGTCTGCTGACCCCTGGATGAGATGATCAGAACTGCTGTTCAGAGTATCTTCCTGACTATTCTCAGGTTGTAGAATGGCCCACCCAAGCTGGGTGCTGTTACACCCCAGCTTCCCAGACAGGAAGAGCTGTTAAAAAGAGCCTCTTTTCTGGGCTGGGACCTTATCTGAAAGGCAGGCTCCTTTTGCTCCAACATGGTTCTGTGCAACCCTTGACCCTGGCTCAAGTCCCAGTTCCCAGCCCCAGGCTCACTTCTGGCAGATGCCTATAGCTCAGCCTTATTGCTAGCCCTGCTTACCTCCTTGCACTTCATACACTCCCAAATTAGCTGATATCGGAGCCACACTATGAGAAGAGTGCCTGGACTATGGAGCATGGGGAGGGAAGAGGAGGTTAGCTCCCCTCACCCCTGCCTCATTTTCAGTGTAAAGATGACCTACAATGCTCTTTTGACACAGGAACGACAAATGCAGTTGCTATTGTTTTTCGTCAGATTAGGCCCCTGGTTTACGCCAGTCTTGTCTCTCACTCTCTTTTGCAGAAGAGCTTCCCCACCTCTTCCTAGAGGCTTGCTGGACAATGTAGGGAACTTGCCTGTGGTGAGGAGAACAACAAGCATTTCCATGCCTTGCCTCCAGTGTCCAAGGAAGATGGATTTGTCCCAGGTAGATGGAGAGAAGCACAATAGGAGCTGCAGCAAGCAGTTCTGTGCCTGACCTTTCCCAGAGACTGAATGAAGCATCTGAAGTGTCTAACGCTGACAAAGTGACAGGAGTGAAAATGGCCTCTATTACAATATGTTATTATCTTTGCTGTGACTCAGAAATGTCTTCGTCTCTCAGGGCAGGAAACTCCAAGCAAGGGCACAGCTGAGACAGCAAGCTCAGCTTCCCCCCCTCCCCTTAGCTGATGTCCCTTTAGATTCTGGGTTCTTGAAATAATGACAGTCTCTTAACAAGGGGTTCCACAAAATCTGCTCCATTTCTCAAAGGAGAGGTTCTGGGGCTCAGACTTGCGTGGGAGTCCTGCTGTCTGCTTGGGAGTCCTGTAATGAGGCAAGATGAGGCAGCAGCCTCAGGTGACTTGTCTTGGGTGTCATTAAGGGCAGTCGAGTGAGAAGCAGAGAGTTCAATAGATCTCAGGAAGAAATAATCAACCAGGAAGTTCTCCTGCACAGACCTCATTGCAAAGAGCTGGAGTTACAAACAGACAATGCACCTTCTTTTCCTTTCAATAAACTTTGTGAAGCAGAACATCTTGGTAGAGTAATGTTCCCTACTAATTAGTAGGAGAGAGGGTACCATTTGGATTTTCTGCCACAGGCACCAAATTGTCTTGGAACTGGCTCCACTGGGAATGCGTCAGGATATGCGTCAAAATATGTCAGGAAGGGAACTGAATTTTGTCATTCCTTTTATTTCGCTAACAAACCACCACATGCAAGTGAGGAATTGACATAAAGGGAGCAAAGAAGCTGTTGAGGTGTGGCAACTCATTTCTGGAAAAGTGGACTTTGTCATATAAAACTTCGTTCCGTGTGAAAAATACAGAAGTCTTTTTTTTTTTTAATGGATAGCCTGTTCCCTGCGAAAGTCTGCTGAGCATTGTCCATGATTCTTATTCATTCCACTCACAATGCAATTTCAACTTCACTAGTTTTATGGTGATAGAGAGACTGGGTTCCACAAGAGAGAGGGAAAGTAACCAGCCCAGTTTGGATGAGGAGTATTAATCTGGCTTCCAGACACTTGACTCCCAAATCAAATTAGCTAGACCTGGTGGAGCGAAAAGAGACCATTGATCTTCCTCCTGTGAGGGATCTGGAAAGGCAATGCCCCTTCAGAGTCTTATGGTTCAATGGACTATATTGGATAAGATGAACTGGTACCTATAACTCTTATTGTGGTTGCCCTACAAATTGGAGGAGCAGGTTGCTAGGTCTGAAATGGCAGGGAGATCGTTTATTTAACTTAATATAGGTTATTCTTCTGTTTTATTTGAGGTACATCTGGTGTACATCTCAGAAGACTCCTCTTCAAGAGCTGAGTAATGTATATGCTTCCACTTCATTCACACTTCAAGGGGTGCTTTTATTATAAACCAAGCAATGAATCAAAGCAATGCCTCTTTCAGCTCCCCACATTACAAGTTTCTCTGTTGTGTAGGTGTGGACCCTCTGTCCATGGTGCTGAATTGTGAGTGGCTGTTCTATGGAGAGATATGCAGCATACTGAATTCCAGAGTCAGATTTCCCCAGTGATGCCTATCCACAAGTGTTCTGTTTAAGATGACCACTAAACAGTTTGAGTTAAGAATACTTTTGTGTGTGCATTAACCTACAATGACATTTGAGGCGGGGAGAGGGGGAGAAAGGTGCAGAGAGAGAGAGAGAGAGAGAGAGAGAGAGAGAGAGAGAGAGAAGAAAAAATTCCCCCATCAATATTTAAAATGAATGTCAGGTGAAATTGCAGGGTTTCAGATCAATGTGTCATCTGCTGAAATGTGAACAGCTGCTGCCTTTGTGGATGTATTTCCCTGTTTTTTTTATTATAGCATCACTGATCTCTCGTCTGCCTGATCTGTTGTGCTGACAAGAGTATTTGAGGAATCCAAGTAGGAAAGCAGAATGAGAGACAGAGAAAGAAGTGATAAAAACAACTTGATGCTATGCCTCTGGAGTGAAATTTTATCCCCAGAGCTGGAGGATTTATCACAGGTTCTGCTGCAGTGATGGAGTCCTGCTGTTCTTACCAAGTGGCTCCTTAGAAGAGATTCTCTTATAACTGAGGGATTTAAGGTAGATCCTATTGCATCTCAGGGGAATGAACGAAAGTGAAAGGCGAAAGATTTATACGATCTGAGGTGAAACCAGAGTTGGAATGCAGGAACAAGAGTTGTGAGGAAGTCCAATGATGAGAATGAAATGTGGATACTGGAAAATATTATGTTATTCTGTATGTTTTTTATTGTTCAAACAAAATTTTAATAAATATTACTATAAAAAAAAGAACGAAAGTGTCCTTGCTTAATAGGATTGCATGCATTGCAAGTTTTCCATTCCAGCAATGCAGGGCAGGGTTCAGACCTATAGAGGGGAGCTTTATGAAGGAAGGCCATTGTAACTCAACAACAACAACAACAACAACAAACTTTTATTTATATTCCGCCCTGCCTGGCCAAAGTTAGGCTCAGGGCGGCTAACATCAAATATAAAACATTGGATAAAAATCAAACAATAATTAAATTACCTCCTAAAAACAGGTCAGAATCAAATTAAAGTCTAATTAGATGGCTTCCTGCAGGGTTAGGTTTGGGAACAGTAAGTGCTCATTGGCCTATATGCAACAGCAAACTTCTTACTACAAATAGCTGGGTAGATTTAAAGTGGTTTAGACCACATTCCTCCCGTAGTTAATCACAAAAATATCTTTCACGATAAGTGGACATAAATGTGCCTCTTTATGGCTAGATCTTGCCTTCAACTTACTGAATACATTTGTGCTTACCTGGGCCCTGAGCTCATCACCAGAGGCATTCCCTTTGGCAGAAGCTTGGAGAGCCTTTTCAGTGATGGCTCCTCACTTGTGGAATACTCTCCCAGATGAGATTTGCCTGGCTCCTATATTAACATATTTTCAGTGCCAGGCAGAGACTTTCCTCTTCTTCCTGGCATTTGATTATCAATATATTTTGCTTTCTTTGGGCATTCCTTTTTCTACTTGGTTAACCTATTGGTGATCAGGCTTATGGTGTTTATGGGGAGGGGCAGTTTTAGTTTGCTGGCTTTTTTTGCATTTGTTATAAGCTGTTTTTGAGACTCTCTTGTCATGAGCAAATGTAAACAAAACAAAACAAAACATACAAAAATTCAAACATATATGCAAAGCGCTTGTCAATCACATTGCTTCCATTCATTGTCCAGAACACTAGGAGGTATATATCATATATCTCATTAAGTACAAAGGCTAAGGGGTTACTTCTTCTAAGAACAAAACCTAAACATTCAGGGAAGGGGGGCTGAGATAACCTGAACATACAACCCCCCCAAAAAAAATATTGTAGGTGGTCTAGGGCTTGTACAGTTTCTATGCTGGTTCATATTCCCAGTCTTTTTCATCTTCAACACAACTGTGCTGTGCTAGAATTGCCTCTGAGTCTTTACTCATTACCCAGCCTTCCCTAAATAGTTCTAATAGTGAACCATAGAGGTATTGGTTGGCACCATTAGAAAAGCCTTTCCGGACTGCTGTGGGCGGGGGGGGGGGGGCAGTGAAGCCAGTTCATTCACCTACACTGGTACTCCCTATCCATTGATATTAAGCAGGTGCCTTCACTGCATTGTTTTCGGCAGTTGCCAAAAACTTCTTTGTTTAGGTAGGTCTACCCAAACTTGTAGTTTTATTTTATTTTTTGTGTGTGCATGTGCATGTGTTTATACTTTATATTTGACTTTCTCCAGTAATGTTTTCTTCTGGGTTGTTTTAGTTGATGTTTTAATGTGTTGCAAACCGCTTTGAGGTTTTTTCCCCATAAAAACATAAAGTGGTCCAGAAATGAAATGTGTTTTTGTGTGTGTGCATATGAAGGGTTACACTTGGTCCCTGAGATCCCCAGCCCATGTTTTACTGGATTGATTGCTTCGATGGCAAGCTTTCCACACCAACAGTGGTCTTCCTTGGACAGAGCTGGCCACTGTTGTATGTAGCACTTCAGAGGCCATCTCTTATCTCAGTAACCTTTGCATCTGAGACAGGTCCGCATTATCTCCATATTGTAGGTTGCATAAAGACCTGAGGCTAATACACAGCAGTATCCCTCACTCGCCATGTACGCTATGACAGAGGGACTCCCAGTCTCTGGGCTGCTACCCTACGAAGGCCTCTTGCTAAGAGTGGCTCCACAGAGTCAGTTGGGTCATATTAGATCCCTGCCTAGTAGTAGTATTAGACGCCAGGCTAATGGATACCTTTGTTTTATAGATGGCAGCGTGTACTGTATCACTTCACTTCCTTAAAAATGCAATAAACGAACCTTGCTGCGTCTGGGGCCTTTTTCTGCAGAGTGGGACCTTGAACCTCTGCCCCCAAGTCCTACAGTGAGGGCTCTCTTGACGCCAACAGCCTCAAAACCCAGCCAAGGAGAGATGAGGAAACCTTGAGAGCGACGTTAGCAACGCTCTCTTCGCTGCTCAGCTGCGTGGTTGGGCTCGTTTGCGAGGAGCTGTCCAGTGCTGAATCGCCTGTCGGGCGCTTTAGCCTTTCTGGTCCTGAAAGCACCCGGACGTGGAACTGGCAGGGCGCTTTCTTCCAAAATAACAACCAGCCTCCCTAAGGCTTCCAGAACAGACACGCTTCGCTCCACCGGAGTTGGCAGATTGCTCTGCGCTCAGGGGAGCCGACGGAGCCACCGCGGCCCTCTGTTTAATCAGGGCTTAACCGGCTTTCTCAATTTCCTCTCCAGCTCAGGGACGTGAAAGCTTTCCTCCCAACAGCCTTAGAGCACGCCTTTGTCCCCAAGCAGAGCCACCCATCTCCGTTTAAACAGACGTGAACCAGCGTCCTTTCCAGGTCGCGCTCATTCAAGCTTTCCCTACTGCCAGGGCGGAGAGCGGGGAGGCTTCTCCAGGTCGCCTCGCTCCGGTGTCTGGCTGGGGAGACCCCTCTGACCCGAGGAGATAGTGGAGACAGCGTGCCGAGTGAGTGGTGAGACGGATGACCTCGTGGGTGTCTCCCCTGGTCTCTCCACTCCCCGCCCCGGTTTTCCAGCGGCGGCCCCAGTTCCCAGGCTGAAGGGGAACAATAAAGAGGAGGAAAAGTAGCGCTCGCAGCGCCCTAATGATTGGATGAGGCGCCATTACATCATTTCCCCCCCTTTCCTGGGCTGCCTCGCTGATTTTCTTGCATTGGGGAGAAAAGTGCGCGCGCGCTAGTTAGTAGGAGCGGGAAGCACATCTGGGGAAGAGGGAGGACTGGGTGCCCGCACCACACACACACACACACACACACACACACACACACACACACACACGCCCTCCCCCAGAGCGGCGGCCAGCGGCTTGCCCGAACTCCTTCCCAGCCCCAGGTGGTCAGAGAGGAGTTTGGAGAGCGGGAAGATGCTCCGGAGAACGTCCCATGAAGCGGATCCTGGAGGGCGAGGGCTCCTCCGTCTCCTCTGATCCGCGCCTGCCGCCCAAGTGCGGGAAAATGGGCTTTGAGAACGCCACGGACAAGCGGTGGGGCATGGCTGGTAAGTTTCACTCGCGGAGACGGGCTCTTGCCTTGGGATCGGGGCCGCTGGGAATGCCTTTACCCCTTTAGCGTGCGAAAGGGCTCCAGTAGGTCACCCTCCGAGCTGGCTTTTGTGTGATCTCGATCCCCGCACCCAAACCCGGGGGAGCAAACGAGTTAACCGGATTGAGAGACGGGCATCCGTTTGGGTCGAGCATCCGTTTCCCTGCTGCCTTCTCTGTCCGGTAGGAACCACTGGAGCTCCACGGGGTCCTCCAGCGACCTCTGCTCCGGAGCAAGGACACTTCGGGTACTACTTAACACTGAGAAGGGGCAAGGTTGGCACGTGGGATCTAAGGAGAAGCGAAAACCAAAAAAACACAACCCACCCCCCAGCCTCTGGGAAGGGGGGGTGACATCCAGGAGACGAACATCTGTGGGGAGGGGGAGCACGCGGTTGTGTTCCCTCAAACTTTGCGTTGAGGGACGATCTGGAGGAAATGGAATCACCTTTCTTCATTGCTCCCCCACAAACTTTCCCGAGGTCCATTTGTCTGCAACGTCTATTGCGCGGCTTCTTCTGCTTCGTTATTTCTCTAAGCGTGGTGATTGTAATAACACCCACGAGAAAACCTGGTGCAGGTTGGATGGATTTACCCCTCTCATATTGGGAATTGTAGAAAGAGTATCTGGGATTCCTACCAGCTGCCCCCAACTCTTGCCTTTGCTCTGGACCAAACGTCCCGCAGCACCGTGATACGTCTGACAGTGGGGTTCACTCACAGCAGTGAATATAAGGCAGTAGGATGGAGGGATGGACACCAAGGGCTGAGTTCGAACCAGGACCTACCACATGTTTTCAAGCAATGAGTGAGCGGGCGAGAGTTTCTGTGCGAGTGCAGAGTTCTTTTAGTTCACTGCTAGAAAGACACCTCCTTCCCCACCCCCAAATATCTGGAGCGATGGGGTGCAGGTTCAAGGTGAGAGGTCTGAGCCGCTCGGCTGGCTTGAACCAGCTGATAAATATGAATGATAAAGAACAGTCCTTTCCCCAACGGGGACGAGGGGCAGTTATACTGCCCTGGTTCCACCCACTGCCCTCCTGCCTTCTCAGTCCTGCGTTCTCCCAATCTGAACCGAGAGATAAAAAGCTCTGAGGCAGAGCCCCACGTTCGGGGAGTTGTGGCATCGAACTGCCCTTGTGGCAAAGCCACCTGGCTATGGAAGTTGCGGGAGGATTAACCTGACTTCAGATCCAGCTCCTTTGATTCTGCTGGCTGCAGCGTTCCAGGAGCAGGATTCAGGATTATGTAAATGTGGATCGTCCTTCTTGGCTAAACGCGTGCTTATTAGGGGATGAAGAGTTGCAGGGCTCTGTCCCTTTCTCCTTGGTCCTTCAGTGGGCTGGAACTGTGGGGATGCGGGGGTGGGGGGCCTTTGGTCCCTGCCCCACGCACCAATAAAAATGGAACTGATAAGAGGGACGGCTGTGGGTGAGATATGACCGTGGTGGACTTGGTTGTAGCTCACTTAATGCAGGCGCTCCTGTTTCTCTGTAACCAAGGCTAGATGGTGGCGAAGTGTAGGTTCTGTCCCATGTTACCGACGGTGACTGTGACTTGATTATTGCTTGCACATTTGCCATCCGTTTACTCGGCACTTTATCCATGGGCAGAAGCAAACTAGGACCCTGCCTCATGGTAGAGCATGAGCCTCTTAATCTCAGGGTCGTGGGTTTGAGCCCCACATTGGGCTAAAGATTCCTGCATTGCAGGTGGTTGGAATAGATGACCCTCGTGGTCTCTTCCAACTCTACGGTTCTGTACTCAAACTTTCAACAGTACAGGGGCAACATAAGGGAGAGAGGTAGAAATAAGGTTCATGGTGAGAGGCGAGGCATGATAGGGGAAGGGTTGGTAAAGGGTGAATGTTAGCAAAGTTGTTTTAGATGAAGGACGTGTACAAGGATGTGATGTGGCATACTCTGTCCTGTTGGGAGTGACCACTGTTCTGGTGACAAGTGTGCGAGAATGTCAATATATGTGCCTGTGAATGATACATTTTGATAGGACAGTAACTGCGGGGTGGAATCAGGATAAACTCTGAGTCCAGTTTAGGCAGAGTGATTGCTAGGATCTCTGGATGAATTTGCAAGAGTGATTGGGGGGGGGTTAGAGGTGGAAATGAATCCCCACTAATAAGATACCAACAGGACAGCTTTGCTAGCACCCTGCATTTCAAAAACAAACAAAAGTTGACCTCTGGAACTCAACAGATTGACTCGTAAATTGTGAAATTTACAGCACAATTCTATGCATCTATTCTTTACTTAGTAAAGTTCAATGCAAGTTGCTGTAGCCTGAAAGACATGCAATATGGACTACTTCCCCCTTGCCTTTGCTCCCAAATGACTTGGAGGCATGCTTCTTTTCAAGAATTTCATCAATCCCAGCACTAATTCCCCTTCTTTGAACTGCATCCATTTATTTTAATGTAGCTTTTGATCCCACCCATCCATGTGGCATTGCCCAGAAGCCCTTTCTTTTCGTTTTGCTCTATACATTGCAGGGTATAAAATGACTCAGAGCCGTGCTGGATAAACAAACAAGACAGAAGTATAACATGATGTTCTAGCTATCACTGTGCTCTCATTGCTGCGCTCCTGTTTAAACAGCGGCTTAATTTGGTGTAATGCTTACATTGTTCATTTCGAGGGCAGACCCATTATGCAAAGGTTGAATTTAGTGACATGAGAGCAAGCACCTCTTGGTATCCGGGCATCCAAGCAGGCACCTGCCTTTCTGTCCTCTTTGCCAAAGAGAGGTCTTTTCCCAGCAGCAAACTGCCTGCATCTCAGTGGTTAATTTCCAAATGAATACCTGCCTCCAAAAGTCTGTAAGTAAATGATGTGGGTCATGATGTACAAAGTGAACGGGTTGGTGAAAGTGAATCAGGTCCCATGTTGCAATCTGATTGAGTTAGATAAGTCACAACTATTCAGATAAAATAACACAAAAACACCTGGCGTCTCCCTCTCCTATTTGCGCTGGGGAAAACTGAAAACACATTTTTCTTATTAACAAAATGCCATATGCATGCAAAAATAAGTGTCCGTGTGATGCTCATCTAGAAGATATTTATGTACGGTTGGGCTAATTAAAGATAAATGGAACCTTGACTTACCAGAAATAACCCAGATTTGATGATGTTTCAAATAGCATGGTGGTTTGTTTTTTTTTAAATAGGGGAAAAAAACAATGGTTGTTAGATGTTGAAGTCAAGATGGTTCAACTTTTTCAGTGCATGTGCTGAACTGGTATTTCCTGAACTCTGGATTTGCATATGGTTCAAGGCATCTGAAAATATACATTGAACCAGAATGTGGGGGTTGGGGGTTGGAGAGGCAACTTTAATGTACTGGACCATTCTGAAGCTTGGTTTAACCATTGCAAATCTGATGAAAAAGTCAACTCCAGCATGTTACAAGTGCTACAGTCAAATGACGGCCTGCCCTTCAAATGCTGGAAAGGCAGAAGGGATGAGGAACCTGTTGCTTTCCAGATGTTGTTGGACTGCAACTCATATCATCCCATGCTGGCCAATGGGAGTTGGAGTCCAACAACACCTGGAAAGCAATAGGTTCCCTGCCCCTGATTTGCAACCTCCTGACCAGTCACAGTTCATACAGAGCATATTGCTTTCATACATGCATATACTACTGCTTGATTGCAAGAAAAATACTCGAAGCCATTTATCTGCACCAGATACTTATTTTGGTTTTATACTGTTGTGGCTTCTCATAAACAATCCTGGGAAGTGTGATTAGGAGAAGTTGTGGAGAAGTTTCCATTACCTATTTCTAGCCCCCTGCACAGAAAGGCGGATCCCAAAGTTCTTTGGGGAAAACACTTCTAAGCCAATAAAAACCTGGTGTGTGTGCCTGTAACTTACAACGTTTACACAGCTCATGCTGATTGCGAGAACAAAGAGGAGGCTCCTATGTCAGGGGAAACGGCCACTAGGAGTTCTAGCTTTGCATGAGTAGGGATGGTCCCTCTCGGGGCAGGTGGGGAATTCGTCCTCCAGCTTATTGAAACACGCCCATTGTCAAAGGAAGACCTATTGACAAAGAAAGGGATGCCAGTCCCATTCTGGGAATATCATGTCTGTTTCCGTAAGAGGCTCCAAATATGCTGTCTAATTGGTAGCTTCTTATAAGGTAGTTAGTTAGGTAATTAGTGTGGAAGTCAGTAGGGCATAAAACTCATGCCAGCAGTGGAAAAGGGTGGCTATGTGCAGGTAAGGATGGGAGGATGGACACTCTTGAAGTTAAGCATATGCCTTCTGATACATGGATCAAGCCAGAAAGGCACAGCCTCGGAATGCCTTGCTGTAAGATTTTGGTGGCATTTAGAAGCACGGCTCTTGAACAGAAACATATGTCACGTGGAGGAGTTAATATTGCCATGAAAAGTGCTCCTGGCATTGGCTTTCTTTGTCTGACTTACAGTTCACAAAGTCTATACAAACTGACAGAAGATCCAGACAGTCACAATATGATCTTGAGAGAATATAACATTTAAGGGATTTGATGCATGGGTGCCGTAGAGGCTGGCTCTGTGAAAACGAGGGCTAATGCAATACACTTAATAGGTTTCCTTGGTTTAGATGTATACTGACCTCAATGGGCGACCGTGGTTTCCTTTAACTACAATTCCTTTTTAATCTAAATTTAGAAATGACGTATCGTTGGTGTGGTTCAGTAGAAAAGGGCAATGTTTTCATGCTAAAACATGCCACCTGCTGCAGTCTATTAATCTGTTCAATTAAGTTATCTGAGGGTCTTGAGACTTCCAATTTAATTGACAGGAACGGGATGGGCTAGTTCTTGCTTGCAGTTTGTTCCCTTGCAATGCAGGGTCAAAAGCAACACATCATTAATATAAGGCATTTGAATTATCTGCAGAGTGTGCGTGTGGAGGGGAGGAATAAGGCATAAGTCAAACTTTGCATGAACATAGAAGCTGTTCACACAAATGACAGTTTATGGATCAAGCCGCTTCTGCATGTAAGAACAGGGGAGGGTTTTCATGTGTTACTGAAAAAAAGTCTTCCGTTCAATTTCAGCCTAAAGAAAGCAGGTTGGTGGTGAAAACTTCTGCACCCTCTTTCATGAATTTTATTTTTTTACAAAAGCAGTGCTGTTATGGATAACTAACTGGGGTCTTGTTGGTGGGCTTTTGGCTGCCTAGGATTGCTGTGTGTCTCAGCTGCAGATTGAGCTTTCCTAGCTTGTTGTCCATAAGCAACTTTGGAACTTTCAATACAAACTAGAAAGTCCATTGTTCCAAGGCTCCGTTCAGCCACACACTTCAGCAAGGTCATTTCCTTTGCCTTGGTACTGTCCCTTCTCCATGGCTTCCCACTGCCCACTTGTCCTGCTAGCTAGGGATGATGGGATTTGTAGTCCCAAAATGGCTGGAGACCCATGTTTCCAAAACCCTGGCCTAGCTAATAAAGCTTACTGGACACGGGAAACACTTAGAGAGGGATTCCACATAGCACAATGGCAATAATTCTGCCAGATGAAACAATTCCATCCACTTTTCACCTTTGTGCTGCTCTGGGGGCAGCCAATGGCAGGGGTGCACAGAGGGAAGAGGTGAGCGAAGGTCCCCTTGTGTGGTGAAGGTTTTTGTGTGGGCTTCCACCAGTGGGACTTGCTAGCTGATTCAGAACCTTAGTATTTATGAGAAATGTCTTACTTGCCTAATATTACTGTCTAAGGCAGTTGTTGTTAATATATTGTCCACATTTCACCCTAATGCCCCAGGGTGGCTTACAGCCTTAAAGCACAATATCAATAACAAATCAAGACAACATGCAATCCTGAAAGCAAAGATGTGTCCTTAAAACAATCACCCGAGTGTCAAAAGTCAGGATATAATGAACATGCCAGACATGCCTCTTTGGGGAGGGAGTTATCTAGGGCCCAAGGTACGTATACATATGGAAGTCTGTATGTAATTGCCCTAAATTGATCAAGACAATGTTGGCTGAGACACAACCAGGGAACCAAAATTGGTGGCAGGGATGAGATCTGGTATTAGCACACCTGCTTAATGACTTTGAAGATTGCCAAAACCCGGCAAATAGCAACCCAACAGTGTGTCCCATTAAGCAGTATGAAAAAGGAATGTTTATGTGCAAAACTCATGCTGCAGGCATTTAGAAGTAAGGAAATGCCCCGAATAGGTTCATACTTTTTTCTATAGCTGTTCTTTATATCAGCTAAAGCGATTTGTCATTTTGAGATATAATCACAAGTATGTGAATGAAATACCATATGTTGTGTGTTGGCAAATAGGTGTTTAGGGCTGAAGAGCAATGTTGGTTGTTTGGCAACCGTGTCGCAACGCTGTAGGATGATGGTGCACCCCCTTCCCAAGCCCCCCCCCCAGGAAGCTGCTTGGCCGCAGGTGGCTGATTCAGAGCTACAGCAGGAAAAGCAGCTGGATGTTGCCTGTCAGTGCAGTGCAAAGCACTTCTTCCCCCCAGATGTTTGTGGAGAAGGGGCACCGCTGGATCGCAGCTGGAGATCGTGATTCTTTTACATCTCACCCCAAAGGGATTTTCACTACCAAGCAGCCAACTGCTTCTGTACCCCCAATACATTAATACTTCACATTTATCTGTGTCAATTTGATTGCAACAGACAGACGTGGTAAAGAAAGTTGTTTCTTGAAAAGTGAGGCTGTAGCTACATTAGCAGCACAAAGCATTCTGTGTAGTCACACCATGGGTGTAGCCAGGATTTCTGTTGAGGGGGGCAGGCCTTTTGGGGGGCAGAACCACAGTTAGCTATGTATTTTTATTTATTTTAATTGATTGGGGGGCAGCTGCCCCTCCCTAACCCCCCCTCGGCTACGCCCATGAGTCACACATCTACCTTTTTCTTTAGAATTGTTCCCTGGGCTGTCCAGGAGACTTTGCAAATTCATTTTCACCTTACAGAAAGTGGGTTGGTGGTGAAAATGTCTATGCCATGACTGTTCCCACTTTTATTGGTTTTATTTTTATTTTTTACAAAAACAGCATCAGTTGGGATTTTTGTGGCTTTCAGATTCTCAAGGTCTAATTGCTACCCTACATTTGTTATCAGGCCTGTTCATTTGTGACCCAGCAAGCCAAATGCTGCCTGACAATCCGCCAGGGATTTGATAAATCTCCTGCTTTTGTCACCAATCTGGGACTTCTAAAACTGGTCAGTGGGTATGTGTTGAGCACTGGCTGTAATCGATGGCTGAAGCACTTATTCAGCTTGGTGGATCATGTCTGCAGGTATATTTATTTACACAAAGGATTTGAAATAATCAGCCCTCACAGCCTCTCTTGCAGGAGTAATGGATAATTGAAAATCATCTGCTTTCTTAAGGGTTTCTTCCAATATACCGTACTTTTTTAAAAAGAAAAAAAACCACCATCTCAAGAAAGGCTCTGTTCTGCACAGGTCTCATCCTGGTACTACTGAGGGTAATGGCACAGTGCTGCATATCTAATTAGTCAATGCATTAATTCATTGCAAGCCTGGCCATAGCAATTTATCATCCTAGTCCTGTACTGAATGCTCCTGAATGGTAACGATACATTCAGTTAGATGACTCCCTGAACCCTTAATTGACTGGATTTGTTCCTGTCCACTCTGCTTCTCTTGCCATGTCTTTGTGTTTGCTCCTCTGACTGATCCTGTGAGCAGACTCTTGGTTTTTGTTTTTCAAATTACTGTTTGGCTTTTGCCCATGACTTCAAGCCAGGAAATGTGTGGCAAAGCTCCATCCACCTTTTCCCATGATGGGATTAGATACCAAACAGGAGGAACGAAGCTGACACCAATGACAGTGTACAGAGCGTGATTAGCAGAGCCATATCTTAGTTAACCTAATCAGCTTCCCCCTATAGAAGACTTGCTTTTCCTGCTGAGATGTGTGAGAGGAACCATTTTAGCAACCAGCAAATGGTTCCATCTTCAGGCAGATATGTTCACAGGAACCATCTGTACACAGCTATCAAGCACAGTCTTTACACTTTCCTTGACTGCTGGTCAATGTGTGATTATTATTTTTTTAAAGCTATGATTTTTACTGACCCCACTAGTTTAACATGACAACTCTCTAGGAGGGCATATGGACGAGAAGCTTTCCATGGGTGCTGCAGTGCTTTGAGTGTTATGCAAGAAGACAGTCTGAGGGCAATTGTATACATTACCGGAACATTACCAGAGCATTCCTGGATCCCAGTTCTGTACCCTTGCCAATAATAATTAGAAGTTCCCACATGATCTTATGTGATTTCACTATTAAATGTTGCCTGGATGGCATGGCATCTAGCCATGGGGGAAAGGTGTGTGTCTCTGGGTGCCTAAAGGCAGGATATACGTTTAAATAATAAACAAATAAACCCCTGTCATTCCAGTATGAACCAGTCCTTGCCACAGGCATCTGTAAGAACAGGATGCTTGACTAGATAGGCCACTGGCCTGACGCAGCAGGCTCTTATGTTCTTATCAAGCTAGGCAGTTCAACTTCTCATACTAAGTGGGCTGCAAGAGGACATAGAACCTGCGGGTCATAAACTGCCTTGTCATGAGGGGCGGGTGGTGGGGGAGTAAGGCGAAAAGCAAAGGAGGCATGAAGCTCTGGCAAGGTCCTAGAGCCCTCCCACATCCACTCCCAAGCTGGGGAAGCACTAAATAGGCTTTGGGAAGGAGCCGTGGGGACTCGAGGACCCTGTCAGGGTCATCTAGTCCAACCCCTGCAATATTTTGCTCAATATGGGGCTTGAACCCACAACCCTGAGATTAAGAGTCTCATGCTCTACCAGTTGAGCCATCCCAGGGATCTTCCAGTCTTAAATGGTAACTCTGGGTGCTAAAACATTTCGAGAGGGCAAATTATTTTGGTTTTCTGAGCCTGGATGAATGCAGCTACTTGCCTGAATTATATAGTGGAAGACCACTGGGGACTTGATCACAACCCTGTAAAAATGGGCTCTTTTCATTCTGCAGCAACGCGTCCTCTGTGCAGCAAGCCGATTGTGAAAATATTGCTATTCAGCGTAATCTTCCCCAGCTAGGGCTCTCCAGATATTTTGGACTACAACTCTCATCAGACACCAGGCTGAGGAAAGCTCTACCAAGCTCAATTTAACACCCTTGCTGAAGAACACTTGAAACAAGAAAAAGATAGGATGCTGAGTGTGCTCCTTTGTTTTCTTCACCCCTCAGCCAGTTGTCCTCTTGAGGCCCAGTGGATTAAGGCCTTTTTGGTAGACAAGGACTGCTTCCCCCACTTCCCATCCCCTGCAGCCTATCTGTGAAGAGCAGAAGCACCCTGTCACCTGCCCTGTAATTACTCCCTTAGAACCTGGGAGGGAGGAGTGCATCTCTTGGGGCAATTGCGTAGTTGTAGGAACAGCTCTGGCTCTGGCATAGCAGCCAAGCTTCTTGTCTCTCAGAACAGGGCTGCTGGCAGGGGGGGGGGGTCCTTGCTACTTACAAAAGGGCACTTCTCCAGTGTTTGGAAAGTGATATACACATTCTCCAGATCTATCTTATTGCATCATGTGCAGATACTCGAGTCCTAGCCTGGGCCTGTCAGCTGCATTGCTGCAATCAACATAATCAGGAAGCAATTGTAGCTTTAATATTTTGGCTTAAGGATTGACTCCCACCCCTCCAAAGCATCTCATTAAACAGACTTGCTTGATTTTCAAATTATAACAAAAATGCTGAAAACTTAGAAAAGGGTTCATGCACAGAAAGCAAAGAAGGAAGCACCATCTCCTTCTGGAATGACACAGGTCTCGGTCCTATGCACATTTGCTCAGCTTTAAGTCCCAGTGGATTCATAGGACCGCCTCCTGTACCGCTGATGGTTTCAGCTGATGATTAATTAGCTGAAACTACAATCCGCTTAAAATTGGGGAATACTCAAACTCAATAGCAAAAACACACATGAAATTACTGGTAAAAAAATATGGGTATCCAGGAAAAAAGTGAATACAAGAAATTAGTGGTTTGGGAATTAGCAAAAAAAGGTAAATTATTTGGGTATTTGACTCACGACAAAGAATATCAATCTATTCCAGGACAATTACGTCAAGACCTGGAAGGAGATATAAAAAGAATTTGGAGATCTGGAGCAGGCTAAACATCTGCTTTAGGGGAAGAATCTCTACAATAAAAATAAACGTGCTCCCAAAAATGATCTTTCTATTCCAATCTGTTTCAAAGATTGACAGAGACACATATCAAGATTTATCTGGCAGGGTAAAAAAAAACCCCAGGATTAACCACAAACTATTAATTGATGTTAAAGAGAGGGGTTTTTTTCCACTGCCAGATCTGAAACTGTATCATGAGATGGCTTGTCTCTCCTGGATCCAGGAATGGTTGACACTACAAAATACTGACTAGAAGGATTCGATAATAGATATGGTTGGCACGCCTACTTAAGATATAAGAAGGTCAAAGTCCACAAAGGCTTCTTGAAGGAAATCGTTATATATGGTGTGGGCTAAGTATAAGGACTTATTAGAGCCAAAAACATCATGGTGGCTATCTCCGACAGAAGCATTCTTGGTTAAAAAAATGAGAAGTAATTGGGCAACTTACAAAGATCTATTGGAAGAAAAAAAAATAGGCTAAAAAAAATTAAAAATTGAAGAAATTTGGAGCCATTTGACTGATTGGTTGCAATATTTCCAACTAAACAAAACATTTCCAAAGGACAAACAGAAACTTTTTCCACAGAACTTTCAAGACTCGAGAAAGACCTAACCCCCAGTGGCGAAGCATGGGTTGTCAGCAAGGCAAGTAATTTGCACCCCCTAACCCGTGGATTTGCGCCCCCTAACCCTAACCCCCAGATGTTGTGCCTGGTGCGGCCGGCCCCCCCTGCACCCCCACGCTACGCCACTGCTAACCCCCCCCAAAAAAAATCCCCACTCTCTAAAATGTACAGACTTCTCCTTGACTGGGAGATCAAGGAGGAAAAAGTAAAATCAGTAATGGTACAATGGGCCAGAGACTTTGGTTACAATATTTAAATGGAATCATGGGAAAGGTTATGGAGGGACGACCTGAAATTCACTGCGTGCTGTGCTTTGAAAGTGAATTTCATGAAAATGCTCTACAGATGTAAAACTGGCCAAAATGTATAAATGCAGGTCAAGCGTTTGTCAGAAATGCAGGGAGAGAGAAGGCATGATGATCCACATGTGGTGGAACTGCAAAAATATAAGGGATTTTGGGGGAACAATATATAATGAGCTTAAAAAAATGTTTAAATGTTCCTTCCCTAAGAAGCCCGAAGCCTTCCTGCTGGGCATAATGAATAACGAAATTCCAACAAATTTAAGGAGAATTCTTATGTATGCAATGGCAGTAGCAAGAATTCTAATTGCAAAGGGATGGAAAGGAAATTCTATTCCCTCTAAATTGGATTGGCAGAACAAAATGTTAGAATATGCAGAGCTAGCAAGATTGACAGCAAGATTCCGAGACCATACAGACTAAATATTCAATAGAGAGTGGAACATTTACAGAGAATACCTAAAAGAACATTGTAAAAACTTAAATTCTTTGGCAGGCCTGGATTGACCTCTGCATGAAATAAGAGAACATTACAAAACTAATACAACTGAATAACTTAGGAGAGATAAAATTAAGTGCATAGTCAAAAAAGTAATTTAGGAACCACAATGGGGGATTTGGAAGTCATGTTGGAATTAGTTATGTGTGAACTTAAATCTTTTTTTGTATGTAATAAGTATTGATTTGTGATCATTTTTAATGACTGTTTTGTATTGTTTGTTTTTAAAAACCAATAAAGCATAAAAGGGGGGGGTTAGCTTAAACATCAGTTGTTGTGCATTTCTAGAGAGCCAGTGTGCTGTTGTGGTTAAGAGCAGTGGACTCGTAATCTGGTGAACCGGGTTCGCTTCCCTGCTCCTCCACATGCAGCTGCTGGGTGACCTTGGGTTAGTCACACTTCTCTGAAGTCTCTCAGCCTCACACACTTCATAGAGTGTTTGTTGTAGGGAAGGAAGGGAAAGGAGATTGTTAGCCGCGTTGAGATTCCAGGAAGAGAGCTGATGAGCTGGGCTAATGCTAATGATTCACTATCACGGAGGTCACCAACACAGTGCCTGTGGGCACCAGTGCACCCCCAGAAGATTTCCATGATGCCTGCCAAGCCATTTGCTCCCCGTGTACCAGATTACCAAAACAATTTGGATTTAAATGCTCTGCTCATGCAGTTTCTCTGGCTGCTTGTAGTTCCTTGGTTTGGCACAAGTCCACTTCAACACCGATTGAGTGGCAGCAGGCCTCTAGCTTGGTTGGAGGGCAAAGAGGACCAGTGGTGGTCGAGTTGTGCCTATCTGTGCATGGACTGAGGGGAAGATAGGAAATGTGGAATGAGAGGTCAGCACCAGTCAGTACCAGACAGAGGGGAGCAACATAATCATTTAATTGTAAGAATCTCCCTCTAGAATCCTCAGGCTTCCTGAGATTTACAGCTCTATGGTGTCTCCGTCTGAAAAGCCTTCCAATTCACTCCGTAGTTATAACTTTCTAGAACAGGACGAGGACAGAAATGGGTGCAAGAAGACTTAGTGGGCTATGAGGTTTTACATGGGAGACCCAGCTTTAATTGAATCATAACTCTCACTTGTTAGTGGTTTATTCAGATTTCTATTGGGGGTTTGCATCCGCTTGGTGTGTGAAGTGCAATTCCGTAAAATCTCTAAATTGGATTAGGACCCCCACAAAGCCTATCATCACTATGTTTACCTGTCTATTTCTATGTTTCCCTAGGTCCATGGGCTTTGCAAGAAGTAAGGATGTCCAAAATGCTGCGTTTGGACAGGGGCGGAGGAAGGGGTGTGTGATGGGGTGGGCCACCCCGGGTGTCACCACTGAGGGGGGGTGACAAAATGCTGGGCAGCACTCACCGCGGGGCCTGCAGCACGCCTGAACCACACGTCTCTCTTGGGAGTGATGCGGTGGCTTGGGCACCCGCAGGCTCCACACTTCCCCAAACGGTCCGCCCACTGCCTCCCCCTCAACTGTTGGGTGACTGAGTGGGAGGAGGCAGGCAGACTCCTTGGAGGCCCTGCAGAGCGTCCAGCCCCGCTCGCCCCCCACTCCACGGGTGGCTGGCCCTGTCCATGAGCGCAGGGCACGCGCACTGCCCCAGGTGCCCGATTGACTTGCTCTGCCGCTGCCTGTAGAGCACTTGACAACCTCTGGATTTTTGTTGTTGTTATTAAAGCGCAGCAGCAGAGGATTGTCTTTAAATGCTGCACTTAAGTTTTTTTTTATAATCCTACATTGTTTTACTTTAATAATAAATAAGTAAGCCCACAGCTCCTCAGTACTCCTTAAGCAGTCTTCTAGGCAGCCTCATGTTGTAAGGCCTATAAGAGGCCTATTGGGAAATACAAACAAGCACTGGAGGGGAAAGACCAGTAGGAAGCTGCAAGGTATCAAAAAATGTACCTACAACCAAAGATGTCGCATGGCTATCTCTTAATTATATTAAGATATGAAAGAGCAAGAGACATTCCCTCAATAAAGGATTATGGAGGAAAGTAAATCCATTTTACTTCCTCCACAAAAAACATCCAGACCTATTTGTTTGCACTCTGAAAGGAGCTTCTGCGCCTGGAAATTTCATCCACTTTGGTCAAAGAGGGGAAGCTATAGCTGTTTTAAGATCCCATATTATAGTGAATGGGGACCACAGAGCTTCATTTTTATAGAACGGTAGAATTGTAGAGTTGGAAGGGACTCCAAGACTCATCTAATCCAACCCTTTATGCATAGTGGATCAGAATTCAAATTAAAAGCAGAAAAAGCTTAGAAAAATGTACATATACAATATTAATATTAGGGTCCATGCACCTCCCTGTTATCTATCAGCTAAAATGGGGCATGCTATGTTGTAACCCACCATTGGTCATAGGAAGCTGCCTTCAACTAGGTCAAACATTTGTCCATCTAACTCAGTATTGTTTACATCTGGAGCAGCCAATGCAATGTCCTCAAGGTGCTTTTGGGCTCAGGACCTATTGGCCCCAGCCAGCGTGGCCAGTGGGCAGAAGTGTTGAGAGTTGTTAACAGTGGAGGCTGGTCTATTAGTGCCTCACCAAGCTCAGTCTGCCCTCAACCAGCCTCCGCCTGCCTACCCCTAAGTTACAACCAGTCCAGGGGATGCCACTGACTGCCAGCTTCTTCCTTAGTCTCCATGTTGCCATGTAGAATTAAACAGGGAGGAGGTTGGGTACAAAGCCGGAACTAGGGTTCATCCACACTTGTGCTTGTCCTGTACCAAGAAAGCACAGGTCTGAGCAGTTTTCCGCTTGTCCCAAACTTTCTAGGCATGGATCCAAGTGGTTTTGCCTTTGCTCCATCACTTTCCCCCGAAAACCCACTATTTATCTATAAATTAGAATGAACAGCAATTTGCTGTTTGCTCCAATTCTGTGCTAAACCATGGGTTTGCCTGAGAGGAAGTAGCAGGGGAAACGGAAGTGTGGATAAACCCTTAGTTGACCTTTCCTATAATTGGCTCTGGCTCCACCCACTTTAGGGACACGGGTGGCGCTGTGGGTTAAACCACAGAGCCTAGGACTTGCCGATCAGAAGGTCGGTGGTTTGAATCCCCGCGACGGGGTGAGCTCCTATTGCTCGGTCCCTGCTCCTGCCAACCTAGCAGTTCAAAAGCACATCAAAGTGCAAGTAGATAACTAGGTACCACTCTGGCGGGAAGGTAAACGGCATTTCCATGTGCTGCTCTGGTTCGCCAGAAGTAGCTTAGTCATGCTGGCCACATGACCCAGAAGCTGTACGCCGGCTCCCTCGGCCAATAAAGTGAGATGAGCGCCGCAACCCCAGAGTCGGCCACGACTGGACCTAATGGCCAGGGGTCCCTTTACCTTTACCACCCAATTTGGCCTCCCCACCTTCTTCCTCACTTATCCAATGGGCATCAGCCTCCACAGGAGTTGTAGTCCGACTACAGTGGAGGGTCCCTGTTGGTTGTGACTGGCAGCAGTTCTCCAGGAGTTTTCCCCAGCTTTTCCTGTAGTGTTTGAACCACTGAGCTGTGGCCTTTCCCCAAGGGAATATTTAGATTACATTGGACTGGAGTGACAAAGTGATATCTGCTTACCAATCTGGTTTAAAGACCTTACAGAATTCACTTTAAAGCTATTCTTAAAGTTAATTAACTAGAAGAGCCTGGCTTTCCAAAGGTTAACTAGATCTTGTCTTATTGAATGTCTTATCTGTCCGCATAAAGCTGAAGGGAGCACACAGATAAACTGCTGGCCTGTTCCAAAGGAAAGATACACAAAGCATTTGCTCATCATGCCCTGACATTAGTCCATTGACTAAGCAGTCTGGCTACCCTTCAGCATCTTTTGGAGAAGGCATAGCTTTGCGCAGAGGGAGGAGGCGATACATCTTTGCTAATACAATAGCATTGGCTTCTGGGTGGCATGCAATGCGTGATACAGATCTTGAAAAAACCTGGTACTTTGACGCCTGCACATCGTTAAAGGCTGCAGTCCTAAGCCATTTACACAGAAGTATGCTGCAAAGGGACTGACTTCTGAGTCTTTCTATACTGTACACAATGCTACAACTGGGAAATGAATAGGTAATCAGGCTGTGAAGATTATATTTTTTAATGTAGATGTAAATGATTGCAAGCCACCCTCGGTGTACAATTCATTTAAAAAACAGCTTTTCAATTCTATGTAGAGATTGTTTAGGGAAAGCAGATAGGTCATTTATAACACAAGATATTTCTTACTTTGATACTTGAGCACTGTATCAATTGCGAAGGATGACCATGTTTCCAGGACACTTTTTCCATTTATAATACACAGCATTGGGGTCCAGTCCTTCCCTTCTCACATCTTCCATGTATTGTAATGGGAATGCTGCATATGAAACGCACAGATGTCCCCTTCCGAGCTGATCTAGCTATGCAAATATTTTGTCCATGGATGCAGCACTTGCCAGGGTGGCTCACAAACACCTTGCTATTGCAAACCTGATTCTTTTTCACTGTGGCCCCATCTCCTGTCTTGTTGTACTATATGATAGTCACTTGTGACATGGTTAGGGAACCTCTGGCCTGGGCAAATGGGGCCAGTCAGGGTTCTTAATTTGACTTTTGAGGCCATTTCTCCTCATCCATACATGTCCCTCTTTTGAGGTCGTATGGTGCCCGGTGTATGGGAATACTGAGATGTAGCCAGTGTTAATTGTACTCAAGGCAGACCTATTGAAATTAATGTAAGTGATTAACTTAAAAAGGTAAAGGTAAAGGACCCCTGACAGTTAAGTCCACTTGCAAACGACTCTGCGTCATGTGGCCAGCATGACTAAGCCGCTTCTGGTGAACCAGAGCAACACACAGAAACGCTGTTTACCTTCCCGCTGGAGCACTACCTATTTATCTACTTGCACTTTAACGTGCTTTCGAACTGCTATGTTGGCAGGAGCAGGGACCGATCAATGGGAGCTCACCCCGTCGTGGGGATTCGAACCGCCGACCTTCCGATTGGCAAGCCCAAGGCTCAGTGGTTTACGCCACAGCGCCACCCACGTCCCAAGTGATTAACTTAGGCCCATTTATTTCAGTGAGTTTACTTTGAGCCAAATTTGGTTGGATACAACCCAGTCTCTGTATGGCAGGTGGCCCATGTGTGCCCTCCAGATGTTATGGATTATGACTCCAAGCATCTCTGACCATTGACCATGCTGACTGAAGTGGGTGGGAGAGGTAATCCAAAGCATCTGGAGGGCACCACATTCATGACTTCTGCAAATATCCCCAGAGTAGATTCTTAAACTCAGAGCCATGGGTTCCAGCCCCATGCTGGGCAAAAAAGCTTCCTGCATTGCAGGGCTTGCACCACATGCCTTTCAAGGTCCCTTCCAACTCTATGAGAGTATTATTTTGTGATACTTTTTTCTGTGAGAACCTCAATGCCTATTTCATTTCTGTAGCATCTCCATCCACAATTCTCCCGAGCGTCAGCAGCTCTCCATTTTCTCATTGTTTGCTCCTAATGACTATGGTGCTGAGCGTGGGAGGGGATCCTACACGATAGATTGATGGATACAAATGTGCAGGGCAGAGCCTTTGAAAAGGACACTGTGGATAATTGCTTGTGTGCATGAAGACAGAAGTTGCTGTTCTGAAGCCTGGAATCACACGGCACCTTCAATGCCTCCTGGGTTCTAGGAACTACCACTGAAAGGCTCCACCACTGATAATTAAAATCTGATTTCATTCATGCCAAACCCACACTGGGCAGAAAGTGTGTGTGTGTGTTTTTGGGGGGTCGCTCCTGCAGAAGCAGCTCCGCTAGCAAAGCTTTTGGGTGAACACAGAAATCTGTTTTCACAGATTTAAATGCATTGTTGTTCAAATAGCAAGAAAGGTACGAACATAAGAAGAACCTGCTGGATCAGGCCAATGGGTCATCTGGACCAGCATCCTGTTCTCACAGTGGCCAACCAGATGTCTATGGGAAGCCCCCAACAGGACCTGAATGCCACACCACTCTTTCCTCCTGAGGTTTCCAGCAGCTGGCATTCAACAGTGGATGTGTAATAGAGCCATCATAGCCAGTAGCCATTGATGTCCTTCTCCTCCATGAACGTGTCTAATCTGTGCTTGTTTGTTTGTCTATTTTTTGGTCTAATCTGCTTTTGAAGCCATTCAAGTTGGTGGCCATCACTGTCCCTTGTGGGAGTGGATTCCATAACTATACTTAAAGTTCCTTAGTGGGCAGTAGCACAGAGGGTGCCAGCAACAGTTTTTCTTTGGGAAATTATGGGTAAACGGCCCAGAATGACTGGTACAGTAGCTGGGTTTTTCTAGTGTTCTTTATGAGGTAAAACAGATTAGGACTAGGAAGTAGGTAACAGGGGCACCATTAATTTTATTTAATTTATTTCACTTGTCTCTCACCTTTCTTCCAATGAGCTCAGGGCAATGAATAAGGGCCTTCTCCACCCACTGTGGTCTTCCAGATGTCGATGGGCTGCAGGTGGCCCATCTGGAGCCCAGTAACATCTGAAGAGCTACAGGGTGTCAAGCAAGTCACTCCATCAGAGCAATGTTTCCCAGAGTTCCCTGGGAAGAAGGAAAACCTCTCTGAGAGCAGTAGGCCCGTGAAGGGAATAGGGGTCTCCCATACCCTCCAACATTTCTTGGATGAAAATAGGGACGTCCCACTCTATAATGATAATTTTTACTATTTATACCCTTCATATCTTCCTGAGTTGCGCCAGCCACTCTGAGCAGCTTCCAACATGTAAAAAATAATAATAAAGCATTAAACATTTTTTTAAAAAACCTCTCTGTACAGGATTGCCTTCAGACGGCTCTGGGGTTGGATAACTCCATACCCTCCAATATTTCTCCAATGAAAATAGGGACATCTAAGGGAAAGCGGGACATTCTGGGATCAAATCAGAAACCGGGACGGCTTCTCTAAGTCAAGGATGTCCCTGGGAAATAGGAACACTTTGAGGGTCTGGTGTCCTAATAACTCTCATCACCTTTAACAAACGTCTGGTCCCAGGATTCTTTGGAGGAAGCCATGTCTGGTCTGCTGCTGCTTTAAATGTATAATGCAGATGGAGGAGAGGTTCATCTATGGCCATTCACCTTGAGGGCTATACAGAACCTCTGAATTCCATGTTTCTGTGCCACTGAATGTTGGAAGACCACTGCCTTCATGCTTTGCTTGTGCATTCCCAGAGACATTTAGGCATTGACAACTGTGGGAAGGAGAATGCTGGACTACATGGAGCGCTGATCTGATCCAAAAGGGCTATTCTTTCAGTGCAATGTTCTCTCAGCTACAGCAATGTGGGCATAGCAATACTCACTGCTCAAAAGGACTGAAGCCATGCATAAGGAGCACTTGGAGCACTCAAAGGGTGCAGCAGACATGCTGAGTGTTATTATTATTAGATTTATAAACCAATCAAATCCTGAGGGCTTGAGAAAGATAAAGATCAAGAGCGGAATCTCTAGCAAAGCAGTGCTGGGGCTCCCGCCTGGCTGGAATCAAAGCCCTTCTTTTCTCTAATCAAACATGACATTGTGCTGACTACGGCCAGGAGAGAGCCCTCTGCATATGCCCAGAAGCACTTTGGACTTTGCACCACAGATTTGCAGGAGGAAACCTTTTGTTCAAAACTGGTTTCAGCACTGAGCTGAAGTGAACCCTGCCATCATCAGAAACCCTGGTAATGACCCCAAGGTAACAGCCAAATAAAATCAACGCGTTACGTAAAGTGTCGATTAAAATAAAAAATATTCCACCCCAAGATACACGAGGTTGTCATTACTGTAGAAGAAGCATTGTCTTTAAAAATGGGAAGTTACTGTCATGCTAATGCCCCTGCTTCTGCTGCTGATAATAATGATAATAATTGCTAACGCAAATCTAACCTAGCACAATCAAAGGATTAATTGAATAAGTTTCATAAAGAGTCATAATGTCAAGGAAATAATGTACTATGGTAATGTGCTGTGGTTTCCATCCCACCCTATTCTAAATGGAGCAGGCTGTGTTGTGTTGTGTTGTGTTGTGTTGTGTTCCTCCCGGGAAATTGCTGTTAAGTATGAAGCCAAGGAGCCAAAGCGCACTTAAAATTAGACGTGTGATCATGTGTGACGTGTGTCACTAGGTCAGTCACTCAGCTGGCCTGCTGAGTCAATGCATTCCTTAATTCTCCCTCAAATAAGCTCTTGCCACTACCTACTGATTTGCGGAGGGAAGCAGGACTATTTATTTTCTTCGCTGTGTAGTTCAAAGTCAGCGTGTGGGAGGAGATCTCCTAACCTACAATCCCCCAGAGCACAACACATGCGTGCATTTGAAAATCAGTACATACATTTATTTTATGGGAAACAACCATCAGTGCAAGTAATCATTTAATACAGAATAGCAAAATAGTTCTACTATCCTGATGTAGCATACCTGGTGCTCCTTTTTAACCCTCATTTCCCCCTTTGCCTCTCCTCCTCCTCCTCCTCCCCTCTGTGCCTCCCTCCCTCCTTCCCTCTCTCTCCTGCCTCTGTCTCAATTGCCACTCTTCCCCTTTCTCAAGCAACTTTCTCCACCTGTCACCAAGCATTTTGCTGCCTGCGGCAAAGGACAAGATGCTTGTCATCCCCTCCCGCCCGTGCCAAGCTGGACTGGCAGCTAAATCTTAACTTTAACGCTGGTTGTGGAATTGCATCCTCCACTGCATCTGTGAACATAGCCAGCTAGTATAGTGGTGCTAAGACAGGCCCCATGGCAGATACAGCTCTGTACTCCAAAAGAGGAGAACAGGCAGGAGACTATGGAGAAATGACTGAGGGTGGAGGCTGCTACTGCCTCTCCACAACATCTGCCACCTGAGGCAACTGCTCACTCTGCTTAATGGTAGGGCCAGTCCTCCTTGGAGAAGGAAAGATTAAGGCTGTGGGGAGGAGAGACATCATAGTGTTCTTAAAATATATGAAGAGCTGTCACACGGAGGATAGAGCAGACTTGTTCTCTGTTGCTAGTGACAGGCCACTCATTCTGACTCCACCCACCATTCCATCATGCTCTGCTGTCACCCATTCTTCTGTTTCAATATGTCTGGCTGTGTTTTTCATTACATAGCAGCTACAATGAGTGTGATTAAGACTGAGGGAGCAAGGGAGGAAGGTTAACCCTTTATCCCATACTGAGCTTCTGCAGTTGAGTATTTTACATGAGATGGCAGTTCATAAACACTAAGTAAATAAATAAATACTGATCGCTATTTGGCATTGGAAGGAAGCCACTATTGAAGGAGCAGAGGAGGGAGGGTGATTTTCATTGGGATCTTGGCACAGGGGTAAAGAAAAATAACCCGTTCTGCACACTGAAGTCCCCTGATCCTGATCTCCCCATGGCTTAAATTTAACCAACAACATCCAGGCATGCTGGGTGCAATTGTGCATTTAACATAATGTGTAGTTTGGCCTTGAGAGCAAATGCTGTTGGAACCCACGAGACTTGCATCTGAGTAAATATGATTACAAGCGAGCTGTACTAGTGGCAATGTCACACTCGTGCCGTATGTCCTCCAAACATCTTTCCTGCTCGAGTTCTTTGGGAGCTCCCTGTGCAGACTGATATGAAGGCTTATGTCAATCAACTTGGCATCATTTAAACAAATTGTCTCTTTCCAACAGGAGTCCTTAAACATAAGTCTTGATTCCATCGAATTGCAATATTACTTCAAGAGAACTATATTAAATTACAGCTTTACTGTCAGCTATGGAATTGGAATGAGATTCCTGCAAAACAGGCTCATAAGTCATTCTGCACAGTCTACCCTGCCACAGAGTTATTACTAAGTCTATGAAAAGATGTGTCCCCTGGTATTCACATGTCTGTTCTCCAGAAGAAAGTTGCAACATATACAATATACAACTATACTTCCATTGGCAGTATTCTGGACAGGAAAGAACTAAACATTTATCATATTTGCAGCCTGACTCAGATCAGCAAGGATGGGGTTATCCAACTTTATCCCCACATCAAACCTATACTGTGAGTTATAGTGAACAAGTCAACAAAAACATCGCTTTTATAAAGCTTTAACCTTATTGGCTCCTCCCTGTTCCCAAGGAATTCTGGGAATTGTAGTTTGTTGACTGTGAGTTGGCATTTCTTTGTTAGAGATTGTTGTTGAGGATTTGGTTCAGCATAAGGAATGGGTAAGAGGGCAAATCCTTATCCTACCTCTTAAATTACATATGAGAGCCAGTGTGGTGTAATGGTTAGAGTGTTGGACTATGACCTTGGAGACCAGGGTTCAAATCCCAATCAGACATGAAGTTCATTGAGTGACCTTGGGCCAGTCAACATTTCTTAGCCTAACCTACCTCACAGGAAGAAACAGGGAGGAGGAGAAGAACCATGTGCCCCACTTTGAGCTCCTTGGAAGATAAAAGTGATATATAAATGTAATAAATAAATACATAAAAAACACCTCCCATGCAGTTCTTGTGCAGCTATTCCTGACAAATATGATGATGATGATTCCCAAAATGTATTTGGGAAATGTCTACCTAACTTAGCACAAGACCCCTGCCATAGCAATGGCAGAAGAGAGGAGGAAGACTTGAAGCTAGTGTGTGCATTACTCTGCCTGTCTTCCAGCCAAAGAAGAACGTTGCTGTTGCAAGAATGCACAGAAGGCTGAACCAGGGGGCGATGAAAGGGCTTATAGTATGCAATGGAGGGCACAGAAGAGATGTGATGTCTGAATTAAATCTCTGTTTGTTTGCCCATATCAGTCCATTGCCCAATCCAAACACTGGTTGAGGACCTCAGCCTCTCTGAGATATGTTGGAAATAGAGACAAAGATGGTATCATCAATGCACTGATGGACAATGTGCCCCAAAAGGGAGCAGAGGAAGAATGTGGCTGTGGAGAGTCTGGATGCTCTATAGCCAGCCTGGATAGGTGGTGTGCTAGTCTAAGCTATATAAATAAGTGTGTTGTCTCATTTGGACTGAAGCATTAAGGATATTGACCATTCCTGTTGCAAGCAGTAGCCTGACATCTCCAGCCAAGCCACACTCTAGCCTGGCGGATGATTGAAGCCAAGAAGTTGACAGGGAAGCTGGTTCCGCTAGATGCCTTGGGTGTCATCGTCAGGGGCATCCTGCTGGACTGCTGGGCCAGGATGGAACCTGGGTTAACTGTATTCTTCTGGTTGTGGTCCTTTAAAGAGGGCAGGTTTCAGAAAGGAGCACCAGGGGGCTGCTGACTGACACCCTGTGAATTTCCACTTTGTCCCCATGCTGTTTAATATCTACATGAAACAACTGGAAGATTTGGGGTGTACATGGATGACACCATACTATTTTCTACATATCACAGGGAGGCTGTTGAGTTCCTGAACCGGTGCTTGGATTTGGTAACAGACCAGACATGGGCTAACTAACTGAGAGCTGTCACTCCCAGGAATGTGTGCTGCTGAAGAGCAACAGCAGGAGAGGGTGATTGTCTCCATTCCCTGTTTATAAGCTTCTTCGGGGTCTTTTTGGTTGGAAAATAGGATGCTGAACTCAATGGGCATTTGGTATGATCCAGGGCTTTTAAAATGTCCTTCTAGAGAGGCACAGAGTTGAATTCATAGGCAGTCAATTAAAAATATGCTTAACATCAGGAATTGCTTAGGCAATTTTTGGGCTGGGGTGTTAATGCCGAGTCAATTCAAGACTTGTGTATGCTGTCTGAACTTCAAAACCCAGCATGGCTACCTTTGTTTTATGCGCTGTCCCAGAGTGCTTCATTTCAATCCCACTATTTAGATCCTTTACACCAGCATAGGCTCTGGAGCAGCTCCAGCCAGGCTTTCTCTCTCTCAAACATAGATGCTGAGACAGAGTTCATTTTTTTAAGATTGCCAGCTCCTCCCTGGATAATGATCATATTTCCACACCTCTAGACCCCTGGGTCAATTAAACATGAATGACAACTTGCTCCTGCAGCTGAATAAACAAATTCCTGCTTGCTAACTAACTTATTAGCATTTAAATCAGGAATCCCAGAAAGAATACAATTTCTGACAACTCTCCAGGGAAGGTTGACCAGTGCCTTCTTATTGTTGCCTAGGTGACAGACACAGCAACACACATACCAAGTAAGAGAAAGTAGCGTTGCCAACTCCCCAAATGGAGTTGGGTGCTTTTCAGCTGGAAACCTAGAGGGCCAAGCAAGTGCAGCATCATCGTGTTAGACTCCAGATCATCACAGTCCCAGTTGGTTGTACAAAGGGAAAGCTGAGGTGCAATAAGACCTGGGTAAAGATCTGACCATTATTCAGCAGCTCCCCAGCCACCTGCTTACAAAGTTAATCAAGTAGAATTCAAGCTTACTGCTCAGGAAATGTTCACTCACACACACCATAAGTGTTCCTTGGGTTGTGGTCCTTTTTATTTGGGGGCATCTTTGATTATGATCAAGTGTGTGTGTGTGTGTGTGTGTGTGTGTGTGTGTGTAATTTGTAGCCATTTACAAATCTGTCATTTTTTAAGTCCCGTTTAATGTTGTGATTTTCAGACCTCAGCCTTGGCCATTGTTTCTACCTGATCATCACTTGCATGTGATGGGGGGGGGGGAGGAAGTGGCTGACTCAGGGGATGTTGCAGGAGGGCAATGAGTTAAGCCCCGCCTTTCTTACTGGTTCTCTGCTTCATGTTGGCCTCTCCCAAAGCTGCTTTTCTTTGGATTAAGTATCTGCCTTGGTTCTGCTGTGGGTTAAACCACAGAGCCTAGGACTTGCCGATCAGAAGGTCGGCAGTTCGAATCCCCTGCTCCTGCCAACCTAGCAGTTTGAAAGCACAAAGTGTAAGTAGATAAATAGGTACCGCTCTGGCGGGAAGGTAAACGGTGTTTCCGTGTGCTGCTCTGGTTTGCCAGAAGCGGCTTAGTCATGCTGGCCACATGACCCGGAAGCTGTACGCCGGCTCCCTCGGCCACTAAGTGAGATGAGCGCCGCAACCCCAGAGTCGGTCACGACTGGACCTAATGGTCAGGGGTCCCTTTACTTTACCTTGGTTCTGTAACATGTGTTTGAAAGATCAGTGCTCATATGCATACTTTTGCCTCTGATAAATGGGGCTGGCATATTTTTGTTTGTTTGCTTTCTTGTTTCTTTGCTAGATTTTGTATTGTTTCAAAGATAAAAGAAATATGCATATAAACTAGGGCCAGCCAATATGGCGCCCTCCAGAAATTGTTGGCCTCCAACTCCCATCAGCCTCAGTTCACATGGCCAGTGATCAGGGGTGATGGGAATTGGAGTCACATTATCTGGAAAGCATCGTGTGATCTACCCCTGGCAGGAGCGGCCAGCAGCAAGGGATGCAGCCATGAAGCTACTACATCTTCAATTTTGATTAAAATTGCTGTACTGGATTATCTCACATGTCAAAGTCACCGGTGTGAATAGAAAAAATCCTATGCCTTATAGTTTTTGAGTAACAGGTCAGTTGGTAGACCATGAGACTCTTGGATCTCAGGGTCATGATAATAATAATAATAATAATAATAATAATAATAATAATAATAATAATAATAATTTATTATTTATACCCCGCCCATCTGGCTGGGCCTCCCCAGCCACTCTGGGCGGCTTCCATAAAAACCAAAAATACAGTAAAATGAGTTCAAGTTCTGCATGGGGTGAAATATATCCTGCACTGCAGAAGGTTGGACTAAATGATCCTTGTAGTCCCTTCCAACCATTCTCTGATGTGGGGATGAAAATTATGGGAAATTAGGGGAATGCACTTTTTAAAGCAAACTTTTAAAGCAATGTAGACTAAAGTCACTTCTGGGGCCCTTTCAGGATTTGGAGGTTAAGCTTCATTACATACGCTCCAACATTTCTCCAATGCAAAGAGGGATGTCCTATTCAATAATGATGATGATGATGATTGTTTGTTTATACATAACCCATCCATCTGACTGGGTTGCCCCAACCACTCTGGGTGGCTTCCAACATATACAATAACATAATAAAACATTAAATATTATTTTTAAAAACTTCCCTATACAGGGCTGCCTTCAGATGTCTTTTAGAGGTTGCATAGTTACTCACCCTTTTGGTTCATAACTCCATACCCTCTAACATTTCTCCAACGGAAATAGGGACGTCCTAAGGAAAAGTAGGACATTCCGGGATCAAATAAAAAACCAGGATGGCTTCTGTAAATCCTGGACTGTTCCTGGAAAATAGGGACACTTGGAAGATCCGTCATTAGTTTCATAGTAGATCCATCCCTGTCTCTGAGCAGCACTGAGCTGCTTCTCTATCCCAAGACATTTCTAAGGTGCCTAGGGGGTACTTACAGGCATGCACAAGAGCGCTCTGTTCACACTCTCGAAGGGGTGTACATCTGTCAGCTAGAACAATCGCTTGCTAAATGTAAACTGGGTGCCGTGACTCAGTAACTAATTAACGACTATTAGATAAAGCTATTATCTCTGAAAACCATCCCTGACTGCATAGCCTCTCTCTCTCTCTCTCTGCAAGGCACATGCTTCATAAGCATAAATATCTGTTTATCATTCCAGCCTCCTCCCCCTCACTCTTCATCCTGCCATCGCTCCATCCTCCTGCTTCCTCTCTCTCTCTCTCTCTCTCTCTCTCTCTCTCTCTCTCTCTCTCTCTCTCTCTCTCTCTCTCTCTCTCTCTCTCTCTCTCTCTCTCTCTCTCCCACCTTCCCTCCCTTCCATTTCTGGCTCCATCCTCAGGGGTTTAGTTCTAAATGCTGAAACCTGCATTACAGCCAGCAGTTTAACATGACAGAACTAATCCCTTTAGATCTTTACCCTTTTAGTGCTTTTTGGCAAGCAGAGATAAGCAGTGTGGGGCTGGCAATTGGGTTGGAATGATTCTCACTCGGACCATCTCTGGATTTTGGGCAAATTTTCTCACTGGCTCCAGGAACCTGACTTCTCATGGCCTCTTGGCATCCCTTGACCTTGTTCTTTAGTGACAATTCAAAGCAGTGACCTTTGCTCTGGGCTCAGCTTGGTCAAGGCTCACTAGAGCTTAGCTCCAGATCCGACTTTCCATAACTTGCTTCAGCGCTCAGTTATGGACTAAGTGAAACATTGGCTTTAAAAGAGTGCCTCTGATCATGTACAGAGTGTACCCCCTCACCAATGAATAATGTCACTCCTCCTACACATGTGGGATTTGGGTTGGGGTCCCCCCCAGTATTACGCGACCCATTGCCCTAATGCAGTGGAGCTCCTATGTTCTTGATGATGGGAACATTGCACTTCAGGTGTTATTCTTGCATAAAGAAAGAGGCAGGGCTTATCCACACTTACCTTAAAAATGTTTTCCCTTTCTTACAAATAAAAAACTTGTTTTTTTCCAAATTAATGTTACACAGATTAGTACACTCTCTGCATTGATACGTGTTTTCTGTAGAGACTAAAGTGTTGATATTTTCTTTTTATATATGTTTCCATGCACAGGTACAGCTTAAAAGTTCCATGTCCAAGTGTGGGTCTCTCCACCCCTAAACTTTCCCTATGAAAATCTACTCTTTAAAGCTCAACTGGAACAAACGGCAATTTGGATTTTCTGCGGATTGCCGTTTGCTCCGATGGAGCTTTAAAGAGTGGGAAAGCGCCAAGGGTGCTCGGACACAGAGCCTTAAAGTGCTGACCATGCCTGGAAAGAGCGGAGGGAAAGTAAGTGTGGCTAAGCCCTCTTAGGCATTATGGAGGAGAGCTATGCTGATTGCGGGAAGCAGAAACATGTGCTGGAGAGCAAGTCTCCTGCTAAACTGCCTCCAGCGCTCTCGCTCTCTCTCCCTCCATGTCCCAGGGGCAAACAAGAGACATTGCACAGTTGAATAGGTTAATTCATTTAAATGTATGCAAATTTCAAATTGCTCATTGCTTAGCACCGAGGCAGAGCTAAAGAGGAATGGCTGAGTGCCAAAAAAGCACCCAGTCAAGCTGCATTAAAACTAAGTGGCAACTCGGCGCTCCATCTCGAGTCTCGAGGTGATGCTCCTAGCTCTTCATGATTGCCGCCTCTGTCCAATCATGGTGAGGCGGAGTTCACAATCATGGTAATTGCATGGTGGAGCAACATGCTTTGTGCGAGCAGATCTTCAGCATCTCAGGTGCCAAGCGAGGGCTCATCTGCATGATGGGTTAAATTAATGCAGTGTAATCTATGTCACTCTTACCTAGGCATTACAAAAATTAAAGTAGACAGCTCTTGCTGGGGGAAGAATGGGCTGGTGGCACCTGAAAGGCTAACCAGTCTGTTGTGGTATATGCTTTTGCGGGTGGAGTCAACATTCCCAGCATGTTCAGTGATGTCTACACTGGCTTTGTCATGTCCACAGAATGGAAGATAGAAGGACCCCAAGGATGTACCCTGTGAGGAGCTGGCTTCAGGCACCAGGCCGGTTGGCAGACCAAGGGTGGATCTACACATGGGGGGGGGGGGAACGCTATAAATAAGTCATAAATAAAATTGTTATAACAAAAGGGGGGAAATGCTATGTAAAATCACATAGAAAAGTTTTGTGCTCTATGTACAGCGCATCTGGTGTTGCATGTTTATAATGCATTCAAAATGCTGTTTTTTGACTAATATAGCTGAGTCCCAACTCTGCACTACAAAAATGCTTGCAAGTGTGACATGAGGGCTGGCAGCTTCAACTCCACCATGTGGACAGGGGTGAAACTAGGCTTTATCTCACCTGGGTCAAAGTTTGGCAAAACAACAACAACAACCATGTGCATTTGTGCACACACAGGCTGGGAGCCTCAATGGTGCCCCTCTGGAGGCTTCAACCAGGGCACAAAAACCTGGCTAACTCTGCCCTGCCCCAGTAGCTACAGCTCTGCGTATGGGAATCCCTTGCAGACTATCGCAGCTCAGCTCCTGGAGATAGACAGGTCTTGCATCCACAGTACTGACCAGAGGAGGAATGACCGCTGGGATGAGTGCAGAGAGAAGAAATGCCATGTTGCACTTGGAGCAGCCTTCATCTGCCCCAGCTGCAACAAAACTTGTCTCTCCTGTATCGGTCTCTACAGCCACAGCAGGTGCTGCAACCTTTCAGCAGTTTGACTTCACCCCTAAGGGTGTATTCCTCCATTATCACCCGAGACAGACAAATGCCAGCAACTTCAGGAATGGGGAGCTGGTGGTGTTCCAAATTTTTCTGGATTGCAATCTTGACCAGTGGCCGTGCTGGCTGGGGCTGGTAGGAGATGAGGCCCGATAACACCTGAAGGACCACAGGGTTTCTCCCATTTCCATCGATCTCACCACTTCGTGAAGAGCATCTTTAATGGGCACATACATAAGGCACAGAAAAGGAGAAGGGGATATTACTGCAAAGTGAGGCCAGAAGACCCAGGAATGGCAAAGGGAGGTGTGCTCCACTATTATGTAGAATCAAATCCTAACGAGGTCTAGTGAAAAAGGGGAGGGGAGGGTGACTCACTACCAGCTGCTAGTGAACTGGCAGAGAATAGTGTACAGATCTGGTAAAAGACGATCTGGCAAAAAATAGACTAGAATTCTCTTCAGTCCCAGCCAGCATAGCATCACTTTTTGTAGTAAGCTAGCCACTCCCAAGCACTAGTCCTATGGACACTTTACCTGGGGGTAACCCCAGGGAACACTGTCTTTCTTTGAAGTAAAACATGCATAACTTTATGCTATAAGGGCTTATCCACACTTCTGCTTGTCACACTGCTTTCCCTCGGGGAAGATCACTCTTTGCCGTTTGTTCCGATTTAGAGCTAAAGAGTGGGTTTTCCCTGGGAAAGGAGTGGGGCAAAGGAAAAATGGCTTCGGTCTCTGCTTTCTGGGTACAGGACAAGCAGAAGTGTGGACAAGCTCTTAACCTCTATTCCATGGGTAGGCAAACTGAGGCCCGGAGGCCGGATCCGGCTAACTCACCTTCTAAATCCGGCCGGTGGAAGGTTCGAGAATCAGCATGTTGTTACATGAGTAGAATGTGTCCTTTTATTTAAAATGCATCTCTGGGTTATTTGTGGGGCCTGCCTGGTGTTTTTACATGAGTAGAATGTGTGCTTTTATTTAAAATGTATCTCTGGGTTATTTGTGGGGCATAGGAATTCGTTCAACCCCCCCCCCAATATAGTCTGAGAGACAGTGGACTGGCCTCCTGCTGGAAAAGTTTGCTGACTGTTGCCTTGTCTGTTGATGTCAAATCTGCCTTTGAATTTCTGTTCTGTGGCTTTGCACAGAGTCTTTTTGTTTGATTTTTGTTTTTAATGCATTTATTTATTTTGTATGGCTACTTTCAAGTTTTGTCCTGAATGCTCTCCCTGAGTTGTTACCATTTGTCATGCCCGATTTGTGCTCATTTATTTTCACGCTGACAACACATTTGGCCAATGTAAATGGCAGAAGGCCATGGCTGGCGCATGATGGCATATACATCATGTTAGCTGCCTTTTCCCAGAGGATGAAGAGACACAATAAAGTTGAGTTTATTATCTCATAATGAACACTGTATTGGTTCATATGTAGAAGCATCTCCTCTGAGCTATTAATGATGTTTGCATCGATTAATAATGTTCTCTCTCCATGCTGTGCATTAGGCTGGTACAAAACATCGCTTTCCTACAGAGCAATTTGAAGGTCTTAGTGCTAGTTGGTGACTTCAGCCCAGATCTTGCAACACTTGTAGTTATAGGAGAGGAAGCAATAGCACAGAGCTGCCAGTGCTATTGCTGAACTATTTGTATTCAGGAGCATCCTTGTGTGTGTTTGTGCCAACCTTGGCCACCTGAGAGCTAAGATTGCTGAGAAGTCAGGTCACTTATGTGGACAGGTGTTGCCCCCCCCAAAAAATGCAGGTGTGCATGGTAATTTTTTTAATGAGCTAAACCATTCTGTATATTTAAAACCAGTTTCATAACTGTGCACCTCAGTTGAGGTTTGGGGGAGGAATAATTTATTATCTCATTATCGGTGATGCCACAGGCACTGACAAGTAGGTGCTTATTGTACTTCCAAAAGAAATCATTGTATTTGGGTTTTAAAAATTTTCTTTAGCAGATAGCCTTCACTTACTACAAACCCCTAAGAACATTTTGCCAATGACTGACATTCAGTAGCAATAATTGAATTGTGAATCATACACAGTACTAGGAGCACAAGCCGCCTTCTACATCTTTGAAACACACGTTTGCACAAGCCTTCAGCTGCCCTTCTTCCGACAAAGAGTTCTTTGCAGCTCAAACGTTGGATGCTCCTGACTCAACAGAAGTCAGTAAATACATTATTTTGCATCAGGTGTTTTAAACGGCAATGTGGTCCATCTTTCTCTTGTGTTTTATGGTGGAAGCTACTTTGAGGTTGTGGGACGCGGGTGGCGCTGCGGGTAAAACCTCAGTGCCTAGGACTTGCTGATCGTATGGTCGGTGGTTCGAATCCCTGTGGCGGGGTGAGCTCCCGTCATTCGGTCCCAGCTCCTGCCCACCTAGCAGTTCGAAAGCAACCTTAAGTGCAAGTAGATAAATAGGTACCGCTTTATAGCGGGAAGGTAAACGCCGTTTCCTTGTGCTGCGCTGGTGCAGGCTCGCCAGAGCAGCTTTGTCACGCTGGCCATGTGACCCGCAAGTGTCTTCGGACAGCGCTGGCCCCCGGCCTCTTAAGTGAGATGGGCGCGCAACCCTAGAGTTGGTCACGACTGGCCCATATGGGCAGGGGTACCTTTACCTTTACCTTTACTTTGAGGTTGGAGATCAGCTGCAGGCAGAAACATAAAAAAGAGCTTGGTTAAAAACCCAACCTTTCACCCAGGCCTAGTGTTCTGTATTGGAAGATTCTCATCTACAAGGTTGAAAGGGCTAGAATTAAGTATGTATTGACAAAAAGCTCATAATCCAATATCTGCTTTAGTTTACTGACCACAATATTTGGCAAGGGGACATGATGGAGTACTGTCATAGGATACTCCTAGTGATCAGACCCTGCTGAGGAAAAGCAGCCGCTCACACTGCTTCAGCCAAATGAGACTACCAGCAGGGCTTCTTCATCATGACAGCAACACAGATCCTGGGTTGCAGCCCCTCCGAGTCAGGCCCTGCTTTTCTGTAGGTTAATTTGCCCTGCGAATGAAGATGCCACCAAACCCAAACTGGATGCATCCTTTCATTAGCTGTGCATGAATTTTGTGTTGGAGTGATTGAATGTGACTGCAAAGCACATCAGCACTGTTAGAAAGCAGCCAGGCCCTCAAGCTAAACTATAATGAGAGCCTTAGGAAGGAGGGGTGGGGAATACACAGAGTACTCTGTCTGTCCAGCACAGCAGTCTCAACCTTCCCATAGTATGCACTCACACGGACAAGCATATTTATCTATATCTCCTCTCTTTCTGGAGGGGTAGCTGTCACTGTGCTTTCAGCCATTCAGTTACATTTTTGCTGTTGTTTTGCCGATTCCCACAGTCACTTACGATGGTCTTGCTATTGGTGTTGTTTGGTTAGCCTTCTTGCCTGGTGATCATTAGATTTGCTTTCAAGACCAAATTGTTTTCATTTGTGAATTATTTCGGTTTGCTTTGATTGCAATGGGAGAGGCAAAGCATTTGACAAAGTAACTAGACAGATAGACAGACAGACAGACAGATGACAGACAATAACATGTGAAGCAAGCAGTGGATGTCGCAGCAATTGCTGGGAGCCAGTGTGGTGCAATTGCTGGGAGCCAGTGTGGTGTAGTGGTTAAGAGCAGTGGACTCGTAATCTGGTGAACTGGGTTCGAGTCTCCGCTCCTCCACATGCAGCTGCTGGGTGACCTTGGGCCAGTCACACTTCTCTGAAGTCTCTCAGCCCCACTCACCTCACACAGTGTTTGTTGTGGGGGAGGAAGGGAAAAGGAGAATGTTAGCCGCTTTGAGACTCCTTTGGGTAGTCATAAAGCGGGATATCAAATCCAAACCCTTCTGTGACAATGGGAGTTGGGGAGAAAGTGCAACTGAGTACTTGGGAATTATTGTGGTCCATAGTTCTGACGACTCATATCATACATTTATGTTTTCGCACATAAGCACATGCCTGGCAAGGTTAAGAGGAATCTGTGGAGCATCTGTTTTGCATGTAAATGGTCTCAGGTTCATTCTCTGGCCAGGTAAGAATGGGAATATCTCCAGCCTGAAACTCTGCTGATCAGTATAGTTGACGCTGAACTGGATGGAGCAGGAGTCCAACTCAGTATCACATCAGTTTGCTGTGTTCCTCTCTGTCAGGAGTTTCTCCGCAGGCAAAAAGTGTATTGTCCAAATCAACCTTTGCAAACAACTGTCTGGGGCTCAGCTGGAGAAGAACCCTGCCTGTTAACAGGATCAAAGCTGTTATCAGTAGGATGCCATAGTCTTGGCAGTGCCACACTGATCAATCAGATGTAATAGTATTGACCTATCAACACCACTTACTGTTAGCGCAGCAAGAGGAGGCTTTCGCTTTTTAAAGCTTATTTCCCAGAATCAAGTGCGCCACCTAGTGGCTGTTGGCCACATGTGCCGGTGAATCTCTTCACCAAAACCAGGTTCCTATAGAAACAGGATTCCTTAGACTCCTGGCACATTCCACGAGTAGGGCACAGTGGCATTAAGGGCTATAGACTTCACAGGGGCAACTTCATTTGCAAAAACAGAGGCTTCTAAGCAGGGATAGATTTGTACTGGAAGGAGGGCTAATTGCGCGCGCGCACGCACACACACACACACGATCCTACCTATCCTGTAGAAGCTGCTCAGGATCTTTCCTCAAGCTCATGTTCCAGTGAAAAGGGCCTGGGCATAGACAGGATTTTTGTTAGGGGGAGGCAGGCCTTTGGGGGGGCAGAACCTCAGTTAGCTATGTATTATCATTGATTTTTATTCATGGGGGTGGCGCTGCCCCTCCCTGTCCCCCTTGGCTATGCCCATGGAAAAGGGCCTTACTGTGAATCCTTAGTACACATTTGCAAAGGCTTCGTTAGACATCTACATGCAGGATCTTTTTATATGCCGATTGCTGGTACAAGAAGTTTCCATACACTAAGAAAGGAGCTTAGTTTTTACAGTCTATATAAGTCCCATCAAATTCAATTTGACACCTATCCCATTGAATTCAGTGGGATTTACTCTCAGGTTACAGCTTTTAGCCCTGCTGGCAGGAGTACCAAGGAGGGGAGAGATGTCCTGCTAGACATCTTCAGGCCGTAACTACAATCTCTGAAGAGGGGAGGTTAATCTACTTCTGCTTCCTCTGGCTGAGGTAATTTCTCTGTGCTTTTGTGGAACAGGTCAGGCCGTGTTTGTGTTGTGTAGTGGTTAGCACATCAGACTAGGAGTAGGGAGATGCAGGTTCAAATCCCCACTTAGCCAGGAAGCTTACTGGGTGACTTTGGGCCAATCCCTATCTCGCAATCTAATCTCCTCCACAGGGTTTTCGTGAAGATAAACTGGCAGTGGTGGTGGTGGAAGATCTGCAGTATGTACTTTGCTCTGAACTCTTTGACATAATACAAAGGGAATAAATCCCTATGGAAGCTTTAAACATCTTGTGTATGAACAATACTACCAGGCCCCCATGCAGGGGTGCTAACTTGAATAAAATATTTTGGGAGAGGAGGGAAGCCCTGTTCACATAATCAATCTCACACATACCATTTGAATGCCCATCAACTTGGTGGAGGGCCGGCTCGCTCAAATATTTTATTGGGGGATACGAAGGGACCCTGGCCCCTAGGAGTTGGCTCCTACACCCCCATGCAATGAAAATGTATCAAGATACATTTCTGAAAGTTTAGATCCGTTATATATGTCTTTCCTTAATCCCACATCCTGATCACCCCAAACCTTTAAGCATATTAAGACTGCAACCCTATCCATGTCTGCTCAGATGTAAGAGCCATTGAATTCAATGGGGCTCACTCCCAGGTAAGTAGGGTTAGGATTCCCACCCCTCTTTGGCTGTGTACACTTGACCCTTTGATCCGGGCTCCAGTGTGCTCCCACTATTGGCGTTTGAAGCTGACCACCCATAAGGTTAGCCACAATCCATATGTATCCTGCAGTTTCTTGAGAAGCACTGTTGGCCAATGAGTTTTCCCTCAAACCAGCTTCCGTTTCATTAGAAACTGAAGCTATGGTCAAGCTGAGGTGTGGCTGTTGCACATAGCTCGATTGACTAGGAGATAGCTGCAGGTGAAAGGAAACGAAGGAGACAATGTTCATCAGGTGGTGGCATCCCTGCCCCCCTCTCTGGGGTGTAAAGCGATATAAAAAAAGGGGACTTGAAACACAGTGGGGAGAGGGGACACACGTAGCTGATTCCAACCTGATTTCTACCTGATTCCAACCCTCCCACCCCTTTCGCATGGCACATAGCAACACGTTTAACACACCAACCATTACACCGATAGCAACAAAAAGCACGTTTTTAAAAAATACTTGCAAAGTGCCTTTGTCTACGAGTGCTCCTGCTAAGGGAAAAGGCGTAATGAGGAGGCGGGGGAAGGGAGAAGGAACATGGCATTCATTATATTTTTGCACCATTATCTGTTAGTGTTCTCCCTTCCACATGAAGGTACAATTTCATTTATTTTTCAAGCACTTATGCAGTCCTTAGTTCTGTTTCCTTCTGAGTATTCCTTGGTGGCATTTTTTTCTCCTTAGCGACTGTAGAACTGTAGACCATGATATGTAAAATCCATGAACTAACTGGCTAACAAACAACCTCCTAACAGCATTGCTGTGGGAACGAAAGACTGAACCACTAAACACCTGGAGCAAACTTCTGAAGGAATGTCTAGAAAAAAATCTATTACTTGATTTCTTCACACTTGATTATTGTGTATTTGGTGCCTAGCCGCTGAGCACTACATCTCTGATTCACCCATGTGCGATTTAATTAGCTGTTGCTGTTACCAAGCAAGCAACATGGATCAAAGCCAAGATTCCACTTATTGAAAGTAAACCCGTGTGTGTGTGTGTGTGTGTGTGTTTTTGTGTGAACTGTATGTAGTGTGAACAGCAAGTTGATGACGTACAGGTATAGTAGTTGATGGCTGGCTTCTCAGAGTCACACACTGTTTAGTTTTTGTACCATTAAAGGTCTCCTTAGTTTCACTGCTAGAGCTAGTTCACACAACCTTCTAACCTGTATGTGATGAGGTATGCTCCTTGCCCTCCCCACTCCCTGCCCCAGCCACCACAAGACAGGTTGTCTGAATTGTTGATCATGACCTTACACATTTTGCCCATTGCCTTCGCTCTTTTCAAATGTGGGTAGAAGGGGTGCGAAAAATTGCAGTTTGCAGTTGTGATGAATTATTTATCCAAACAACCTGTTTGACATAAGCAGAAAGAAATCTGGGCGAGAGATAAAAAGCAATTATTCATATGCAGAGCAGTTATATGAATTGCAGGCATTGGAGGAGGCGGAATAGGTTTGGTAGGAAATGCGAGAGATCGTCCGGAAACCTGTACTCAGCTGACCATTGTTGCTCATTGTCTCTGAATCCATCATTCATTTCAAGAAGATTGTCTGTCTTTTGATCAATTCACTTACAATGAGAACAACAATCATTCTTGGTGGAGTTTTAACCTTTTTGTGTGTGCCAAACCTCCATTTCCATATTTTTAGCACTTTTCACCAAACCAAACCTTTTCACCAGCAAAAGTGTATGGAGTGTGTTCCGCGTGTGGTCACATCATAGATTTATTTTAAAAATGTCTACTAACTGAATATGCATGGACAGGCCCTCCTCCAAAACACCACCTACCCTAGAAATCTCCATAAATCGCTTGCCTCCTCAAGGACTCTGCTCATGCCTTAAACCTTCACCAAAAGAAGTGCCCTACATCTGAAGCATTCCTCCACCACCACTCCAGCCCTAACAAGAGCATTACAATTCTTCATTGCCTTGTCACAAATTGTTGTTTTAGAAACCTACCGCAGATCTCTTGTTCGGGTTATGGCTCTCAGTGCGCATTCTTGCCACATTTATTGACAGCAAAATTGAGTTTCCTTGAGTCCAAGTTTGTGATGAGGGCTCTGCCCTGGTTTGTTTGTTTGTTTCCTGGTAGTGAGAGGTATAGAGTTGACATGGGGAAAGGGGAATATGTAGGTTTCAATGCTGGAGGCAGTCTGCTGATTTGGATGGGTACCAGAAAGCCTGTTTTGTTTTGTTTTGTTTTCTTATAATGCATCTAAAAGGAAATAAATAATCACATCAACCCTTTTTGCTGTCTGGGAAGGAGACAGCCCACCAGCCTACCTCTTCCCAAGCTCTGTTCTTCTCCAAAGGTCCTGATTTAATAACCACAGATCAGAGGCCAATCTCCTCTGGGAGGAGATTACATTCATATGGCTTAGAGAAATTAATTGGTTTATCTAATTCATGTTGTTCCCGTATCTACATGTTCCTCCTACAGACTTATTAGTGTTTGTCCTTTTTCTCCCCCTGGTGATTATTCTTATTGGGCAGATGCTTCCACTTAGTCTGTTTTTAGTTGCTGCACTTTCCCATTTAGAGAACATATCTGAGGGTATTCTAGCAAGACGGAAGGAGACTTAGGCTGTATATGTACGTAGCTGGGAGAAAGCCCCGCTGAACTTAGTGGGACTTACTTCTGAGTGGACACACATAGGACTGTGCTGTCATTTGTGTGCATGCACACATCCATGTGTCTGCAGTGTGTAGGCATGCACACATCCATACCCCAGGAAGTTCAGCATAGCCTGAGGGGCTCTAGAAAGAAAATAAATAAATTGGGAAATCTATAAGCACTGCCTTCACAGCAACGAGTATGAAATCTAGTCACTTGCTGCCAGTTTGGGTAGCATACTGAAAACATGAGATTTTATGGCCTGTAAAATCTTTTTTATTTTATTTTTCCTGTCCTTTTGATCTCTTAAAAAAATCCCGTCTGGGCAGTCTATCTTCCATGTCTCTGTACTGTAACTCTGATGTTTGGCAATTATGTCTTTGAATATTTTTGCTTTCTTGTGTGCACTTCAATCATTGCCTAAATGAAATGATTTTTTTGCCTTACAAGATGGGTTTTCTGGGGGAGGGGCATTCTGCATGTTTTTTTCTTTTTTGATAAAATGTCTCTCCATTCTGGGGACCTGAACTAACATGTTGCCTTCTTAAGTCCAACACATGCTAGATGCACGGAGCAATTCTCCTCCTCCACAAATTCATAGGTGTACACAGACATCTCAGGTTGGTAGTCCTTATGGCATGGAGAAAAGTGATAAATCGTGTCTTCTAAGGACTTGAGACATATCAGAATGATGCAAAGTTTCTAGTCCTCAGGCAGAGGGGCTTATGTACTCTCAACATGCAATATGTCTGCATGGCTGTAGCATGCAAATTATTGAAAAGCATTGAAAGTACTCAATTAACTTAGGTTCTGTCCGCCTAGCAGAAGCCTGCCACCCAACCAAAGTCTTGGGGGTATATTTACCCATGAAAAAAGCTCCAAAACTTGGACTGCCCACCCCCAACAAAAATCCTTGCTATGCCCATGTATGTCTGTGTATATGTCTTATTATGTTCACTGATGCCTACTCTCCTAGTAAGTGTGTTTAGGAAAACTATTTCCCCCATTTTCCCACCCAGTAATAGCCTCTCTGACTTTTTGGATTTCTTTTCTTGAACCATACTGCTCAATCTTACCTCCCAGGTGTAACAAGGCCACGAAGGTGATGGCAATATATAGGCTGTGAATCCATTACCTGCTTTAAACGCAGCCAGGTTGTTGTTTTTTCTCAATTTGGATCAAAGCTGGTTTGGAGGGGAAACACATCGAAACTCAGAATTTCATAAGAAATGACAGGATAGATATGGTGGAGGCAGAGCAAAGAGCAGTGTGAACACAACCATAGAGGAAGCCAAACCATCTGTAAAACACAAAGGTGGGAGGTAGGGAATGAGGAGGACCGAAATTGAGTTTGTCCCAGATTACTGGTCAAAGTGTGTCTGCAAAGCCATCTGCTGACCTCTCCAAAAGAGTGGCGAGGAACAAATCCAATTGACATCTATCTTTATCGCTCCCAATGGTTATCATGCCCAGAGAACCTTTTTCAAAACATCATTGCGTCAGATCTGCAATTTCTCCTGGGCCCTTGCACTCTACAGATATGCCAGACAGCAGTAAACATGGGAAAGAGACACAAGAAAGGGGATGAATGATACTGGGGGCAAAGGGAAATGGTCAGGGTTAGGAAAACATCACGAACAGAAGACGCACGCGTGAGAGAGAAGAGGGAGGAACTGATTTGTTGATGTTTTATTTCAGCTCACCAGAATGCTCACTTTGTGCCATGCAAGGCTAAGACTCAGAAGCCAGTCCCACTGGCTTGGTTTGCACATAATGCTAAGCAATGGTTTGTTAAACTATAGTATATTAAGCCATGGTTTATTCAAGCATCCAAACCACAGCAGCTTAGCTATGGTTTGTTCATTGCCTGTTGTCGGCTTATGAACCTCAGTTTGTTTTAATTATGGTTTGGCGTTATGTGCAACCTAGTCCATATGGCGTGAAGAAGCCATTACTCAAAAAGTAAAAAGAAACTGCATCTGAATTCCAGTTGATTCTGACGAAAAAGGGGCTTCTCACAAAAGTTGGCTTGCTGACTTACATTTCTCCCAGTACTTTCACTGCTTGGCAGAAGAAGAAAATGATCTAGCCTCTATCTCAACCAAAATTAGATTCTGCAGCTAGAAATTTGTCAACAAACCAAATTCCCATGATCTCCTCACTCCCTCCCTCCTTCATATTTCTACCCAGTCCTATTTCAAAGTGCTCATTTTATCCTCTTAACAGCCTTGCGAGGTTGTCTAGGCCTAGAGATAGTGACGTAGCTTAAAGGCATTCTGTCGGCTTTTGGGCAGATTCAAACCGAGCTTTCCACTGCCCAAGTATAATAAGCTGTCTTGTAACTCAAACATTCTTGTCACAAAACAGGATATTTCCACTGAGAGTTTTCTTATATATATTGCTCAGTTCTGTTCTGACTTCACAAGACCTTGTCTTATTAAACCAGGCTAATAAGTAGAAGTAGGCTGATCGCCGAAGAATTGATGCTTTTGAATTATGGTGCTGGAGGAGACTCTTGAGAGTCCCATGGACTGCAAGAAGATCAAACCTCTCCATACTGAAGGAAATCAACCCTGAGTGCTCACTGGAAGGACAGATTGTGAAGCTGAGGCTCCAGTACTTTGGCCACCTCATGAGAAGAGAAGACTCCCTGGAGAAGACCCTGATGTTGGGAAAGATGGAGGGCACAAGGAGAAGGGGACGGCAGAGGACGAGATGGTTGGATAGTGTTTTCGAGGTTACCAGCATGAGTTTGACCAAACTGCGGGAGGCAGTGGAGGACAGAGGTGCCTGGCGTTCTCTGGTCCATGGGGTCACGAAGAGTCGGACACGACTAAACGACTAAACAACAACAACAACAATAAGTAGAAAGGACTTGCTAATGTTTTATTATTGCCCACACAGCCTGGTCTCATCCACAACATCTTCTCCATCCTAATCTCACTGAGCGGAAAAACTTAACTGGGGATATGGTACTGTTTCACCAGCTTTCTCTCAGGCTGCCTCCGAGTGGAGTTCTTCCTTCATTTATTCCAGCTACGGGGCCTTGGGTGGCTTGGGAGGTTGAGGAGAGAGAAGGAAACAGCCTCAGGCTGTCAGAACTGTTTCCCATCACATGGGGATTGTGCAAGGATGATACACTGAAGCCATCTCTGGAGGAGCTTGTGGAAATGGGGGAGCTGCCGGTTTACAGAGCAAGGATTTCATTGTCCTATTAAAATCTGCAGAATCTGGCCAGGGCCGGAGGAGATAATTGGTAGCTTCAGGCTGAGAAGCTGACCTAGAAACGGCAGCCACTTCTAGGCAGTGAAGTGACACAGCCTGTCTCAGAGACTCTCTCTCTCTCCGCCCCCCTCTGCCTTCCCCCCTGTCAAGAGTTAGGAATTATCTTGCAAAGGCTTGTTCATGTATGTGATGGAATAGTCAAATTGCTTTTCTGATCGGGCGAGAGTTTTTCAACTAGGACTGCAGGGTTTAATTGGTTCAATTGGTAGATTAACCGATTAAAACTTTGTCTGATTAACTGGTGGGTGCCAATTTTAATCAGCGAGGGCAAATGAAAGACCTGTCGCTGCATCGCACCAATTGCTACTGATTTTGGTTGTTTTACTTACTGAACTTTGCATTTATAAACATAGTATGAAATTTGGTTTTTCGTTTGTTTTGTAAGCTACCGGAGGAGGTTTATTGATAGCCAGCCATTTAAATTTAATCAAGAATAATAATAATAACTCATTCAGTCTCAGCTGAATTTAGAGTAAATAGATGTAACCTTGTCTAGAGGTAGATTCCACCCATCCTTTCAATACAGTATTTGTTTCATCGCCATTTTGCTTCCCCCCCCCGCCCTTTTCACCTCAGAGTTGCCTCCTTCTCGCTCCTTGAACAGGGAATATTAATATTATTCTCACTTGCTTCACTAGCCTGACTTATGAGTCACTTACTTGAGCGATCTGGATTATTTTACTGAACTATTTGTCAAGAGACCTCTGATGCAACCTGGTACCTGTGATTGCTTGCTCCCTTTTTCTGCCAGCATTCCTATGCCTTTAAGAGCTGCATAACATGCAGAAATTCAACAGGTAAAACTTTCCATCGCTGCATCGCTATGCTCAGAAATTTCCTCCCCCCGTTGAGCTGTATGTTCTGTTATGCCGCTGCTAAAAGCAATCCTTTCTACCCACTCAGATCCTGCTTCTCAGAGACAGATCAAGGAGGCTTCCTCTTATTGTTCTCTTGAATTTTAGAGGCACCTGGGGAAGACAAATAATAATGAAAACAAAATCTTAAATTAGAATTAGAATTAAGGCTGCAGTCCTAAACATTTGTATGCAAGCCTTATTTTTGTAATATTTATTTTCATTACATTTTTGCACATAAGCTATGGACGGAAGCAATATTGAAACCAGTGTGACTTCCTTCTGAGTAAATATATTAATGATCAGAATGATATGAAGCAACTTTTCCCAACCTGGTGCCCCCCCCCCATGTTTTGGGACTATAACTGCCATCAGACCTGCCCATTGACCATGCTGACAGGGGCAGTCTACCAACAGCTGCAATCACAGATTCCCAACCCCTCACTGAGAAGGAACTTGTGCCTTCCTTATCAAAGATTCCTAAATTGCAGGGGGTTCGACTAGGAATGACCCTTGGGGTCCCTTCCAACTCTATGATTCTTTTATTCCTTGGAAGGCCGGAAGAAAATGCAGACACTCTGCCCCCTGGGGCAACTGAACATTTGAAAGGGACCCCCAGATTAATAAGTTGTTGAGCTTTTTTTGGCAAAATTGCAAAACAGAATATGCCGTTTGGGAGCTATTTTTATGGAAAATCGGCATGGGCTGCTAAATGTCTGGATTTTCCTAGACTTTTGGGGGGGAGGCTGATTTCCGCCCGGCCACTGCTGCCGACTGCAGTATTCCGGATATGTCTTGGGAATTCTGGATCAGTGGGGGGTGCAGGGGGAGCCGGCCACACCAGGCGCAACATCTGGGGGTTAGGGTTAGGGGGCGCAAATCCACAAGTTAAGGGGCACAAATCCACTGGTTAGTGGGCGCAAATTACTTGCCTTGCCCCTGGTGCTGACAACCCACGCTACGCCACTGTTCTGGATGTATGGCAGCCCTAATGCAGTCCACAGTGCATTTGATAAGACAGGAAGGAGAAAAAGGATTTGCACAAGTGTGCTTCCCTCTTAAGCCAGGAATGGTGTAATGTGGTGCACTGGGCATGACAGTGCAAAGAAACAGTGGTGGACTTTGGGCTCCCAAATTTCAGCAGTGCCCTATGCGATGTTGAAATTCAGCTCTCCCTGCCTCTCATGCTCCACCCTGCAGTGTTGTTTTCGTGCCCCTGCATTGTGGCTCCCACTGTGACTGCACTGGTCGCTCAGCCTTAAAACCGCCACTGTAGGAAATCTAGGCAATTGCTCCCCAAAAGCATTTGCAGCCATGCTGAAAGTACCAGTAAAATCCCATGGGTCCTATGGGGTATTCCAGAAGCCCTGACAGACTGTCTGCACACAATTTAGGGAAACTGACTCATTTTAAGTGGCTACGGTGGCCCACACTCTACTGCAAGCTAAGCCAAACGCTGTATCACAGGCAAACAGCGAACATTTCTCCAACTTGCACAGAAGAATGTGTCCCCAGGCCTAGGAAAAGTCTTCTACAGTGGTACCTCGGGTTAAGAACTTAATTCGTTCCAGAGGTCTGTTCTTAACCTGAAACTGTTCTTAACCTGAGGTACCACTTTAGCTATTGGGACTCCTGCTGCCACCGCACAATTTCTGTTCTCATCCTGAAGCAAAGTTCTTAACCCGAGGTACTATTTCTGGGTTAGCGGAGTCTGTAACCTGAAGCGTCTGTAACCTGAAGCGTCTGTAACCCGAGGTACACACTGTGCTGGAAAAGAGGCGGACTTTGCAGAAGTCCTCGGGCTGCTGACTGCAATGGTACAATACCAAGAATATCCAGCAGAGGGTGGGCTCCCCTCAGCAAAACCTTACAGAATGCAGGATCCACTGGCCTATTAGATGGTCACAACCCCCCTCCCCAATCTCACTTGTTTTCTCTGGAGCTCTGTGCATCTACATAAACTCATGAAATAATTTGAAAAAGGTTGTGAGCTCCTTCTGAGGCTGCCCCACTCCACCAGGCAAGCTGCTGTCATAAATAACTCCCTTGGAGAGGGCCGGAGAGATTTGGGGGCAGATGGAAACAGTACTGAAGGATTTTTCAGACATGGGTTAAAGATAACACAGGCCTGGGAAAATGCTGGGCTTTGAAGAGACACGACTGTTCTGGCCGAGCTGACAATCCGTCCAGGGGTGGAACAGGACACTGGCTTCTTTCCCAGTTTGCTTAGCGCCCTCCTGCAACTTCCTGGTAGTAACGTTCAGGTTTGCTTTATCTATTGCTCTGCAGGCTGGCCAGGTTGAAATGTTTTCTGAGGCTGCATACACACTAGACCTTTAAAGCCCATGGCATCACCCAAAAAATCCCAGGAACTAGCCCCCACAGTGCTACAGTTCCCAGCAGCCTTAACAAACTACAGTTCCCAGGATTTGGGAAGGGGGAAGTCATGTGCTTCAAACACAGACCAAGTCTAGGAGATGGAAGTGCACAGATACCTTTCAACAAGGTATTGCTCCAGGTCTTAAAGCCTGGACTAGTTAGTCAACAGGGCCAAGGTATGAGCTTCATTACTGAGTGGGGATCCAAACCTGGGTCTCCCCACTTCTCATCTGACCCTTTAAGGCTTGCACCACACTGACGTTCCTGACCGAGTGTTGCAGATGCATAATATTTCTTCAATGTCTTTCTCTCCCTGCCTCTCTTTCTGCAGATTCTGCATACAACTTGTCTTCTCAGCTGATAAAGATGCCCAACTTCACCAACGACAACTTCACCAAGGAGGACACCCCCAAGTATAAGACGGTGGAGATGGTCTTCATAGCCACCGTCACAGGGTCGCTTAGCCTTGTCACCGTGGTAGGGAATATCTTGGTCATGCTGTCCATCAAAGTGAACCGCCAGCTTCAGACTGTCAACAACTACTTCCTCTTCAGCTTGGCCTGTGCTGACCTGATAATTGGAGTCTTTTCCATGAACCTCTACACAGTCTACATCATCAAGGGCTATTGGCCACTAGGGGCTGTGGTCTGTGACCTCTGGCTGGCTCTGGACTACGTGGTGAGCAACGCCTCTGTCATGAACTTGCTCATCATCAGTTTTGACCGCTACTTCTGTGTCACCAAGCCCCTGACCTACCCAGCTAGGCGGACAACCAAAATGGCAGGGCTGATGATTGCAGTCGCTTGGATATTGTCCTTTATCCTCTGGGCGCCCGCCATCTTGTTTTGGCAGTTCATTGTTGGGGAGAGGACAGTTGAGAAAGAGCAGTGTTACATCCAGTTCCTCTCCAACCCGGCGGTGACCTTTGGCACAGCCATCGCGGCTTTCTACCTCCCCGTGGTCATCATGACTGTGCTCTACATCCACATTTCGCTGGCCAGCCGGAGCCGCATCAGAAGACACAAGCCTGAGAGCAAGAAGGAGAAGAAGTCCAAGTCACTTGGCTTCCTGAAGAGCCCTCTGGTCAAGCAGAATAACAACAACTCTCCGAAGAAAGCGGCGGAGGTGAAGGAGGAGGCGAAAAACGGGAAAGTAGAAGAGCAGCCCTTACAGCAGTCAGAGACCACTGGCCACCAGGAGGAGAAGGAGACGTCCAATGAATCCAGCACGGTGAGCATCACCCAGACCAACAAAGAGAAGCCAGTGCTGGAAATTGCACCAGCTGATCAAGGGCAGAGTCCAGCCCCGACACGGCTTAACCCTGCCTCCAAGTGGTCCAAAATCAAGATTGTCACAAAGCAAACCGGAACTGAATGTGTCACCGCCATTGAGATTGTCCCAGACAAAGACGCCAGCTCCACTCCAATCACCTTGTCCAACAGCCGCCCGGCGAACGTTGCCAGGAAATTTGCTAGCATTGCCAGGAGTCAGGTCAGGAAGAAGCGTCAAATGGCAGCCCGGGAGAAGAAAGTCACCAGAACCATCTTTGCCATCTTACTGGCCTTCATCCTGACATGGACGCCTTACAATGTGATGGTCCTCATTAATACCTTCTGCGATTATTGTGTCCCTGACACGGTCTGGTACATCGGGTACTGGCTGTGCTATGTCAACAGTACCATCAACCCAGCTTGTTACGCTCTTTGCAACGCCACCTTCAAGAAAACCTTTAAGCACCTTCTCATGTGTCAGTACAGGAACATCGGCACGGCAAGATAATCTGGAGGCGGGGTGTTGTGGAGACTTGTTCTTTTATTCTCCAACCAGACAGATGTACTGCTGCAACTGTGTCACTGGATTCCAGAGAGAGCCTTTCACCAAATGCAAAATCAAAACCAGAGATAAGACACAACCCTTTTAATCCTGATCGGCCTTCAAGTCACAAAGCAGTCCTTGCGCCTCTACGACCCCTGACTGTGCTTCTCCAGAAAACGAAGGAGAAATAAGTCAGGGACTGGATGCTGCAATAAGGCGTCATGGACAGACTTCGTGGATCCCACTCCCTGCCTTGTTCCTCCTGAAATGCTGGCTGAACTTCCATTAACCTTTGATATCACTAGATAAAAGCCGTGTCCCCTTCTGATGCCTATGCTGATGTGCTAAGTGGGACACACAAACATGTAAATGGAAGTTATTCCCTTCCATGGATGTCTTGGTGGTTTTGCACTTGTGGTGTGTATGAGTGTGTATGAGTGTGTGTGTGTGTGTGTGTGTGTGTGAGAGAGAGAGAGAGAGAGAGAGAGAGAGAGAGAGAGAGGGAAGGTTCAGCAATGCTAACAAAATCATAAACTATGAATGTGCAGACAGAAGGGGACTGTCTCATCGCCAGCCACCAAGCTGGCAGTGGATTCTGCTTGGAGCCTTAGGCTGGGCATGCTCAGGCTAGATGACCAACCAAGGCACACTTAATCCCTTTCATGCATCCTAGCCCTTTTCCCGGTTGAGTTTCCAGTGGGATTTGTTCCCCTCAGGGAGAGTATTCTACAGCTGGAACCAAACCTGCCTGCTTAAGAGGCTTCCTAAGGAACTTTCATCCTGTGCTGACTCCATCTTGTCTCCCCGTGGCCGGCAGCTGTGCCCGCCAGCCAGCCTGCTGAACGGAGCGACTCACTCCTACCTTGAAACAATGACACACCTGAGTTGTTTTGAACAATAAAAAATCGCAAACGGCACATGTGCGCACGCACAGAGAGACAGAGTCAGCACTGTGACATTTTTGACCACATGCCAAGGGAAATGCTTCTACAAAGGTATTTGTGTCGATGTGAAGAGCGACTGTCCTTGAGGCGGCAAATGCTTGACAAGGCCCTTGGAGGATAACGTTGCACCAGGCATCTGCGATAGCGGGATATTCCTGTACTGGGGAGACTTTCAAAGGCCATGTAGCCTCTTTTAATGTAAACAGGGTTTCCCTTCATTTTGGGTTGCTTTTTTTAGATGCCAGCTGCACCACAGTGTCCTCCTGGCTCCAAGCACTTGGTTAAGGGAGGCGCCTTTACCGAAGAGATTTTTGATTCCTCTGTAGAAGCCTTTCTCAACCTTGGGTTCCAAGATGTTGTTGGACTACAACTCCCATCATTACTAGCCAGCATGCCCAGCGGTCAGGGATAATGGGAGTTGTAGTCTGAGACTGTCTGGGAACCCGTGGTTGGGAAAGGCTTCTCTGTAGGGTAGGAATGGGCAACAGGTGACCCTCATCATGATGTTGGACTCCAGCTCCCATCAGCTGCAGCCAGCATGGATGATGGGAGTTGTAGTGCAGCAACTGCTGGAGGGCTGCAGTTTCTTCATCCCTGCTTATAGGGGCTGGGGGAGGGAAACTAGAGACCTCCCTGCTTGCTTCTGCTCCAAGTGCCTGTGGGCATATCAAGAAGATAGCCACTGAGCTTTGTAAATGGACTTGACCTCCCTTCTAGTCGGTGTCGTCATGGAGTCCTCAGCATGTGGGCTCCAGTGTAAAGTGTACAGCCTAAATCCCAGGATATTCATGATGTCCAGCACAGAACAACCCATTCCAGCTGTTGCTCAGTTTCTCCAGAGCCCAGAGGGTATCTGCACCCTCAGGCACCTCAGCGAGAAATGCAGATCAAGGACCTGGCATAGACTGGGCCAGTGTACACAGGCACGGAAGTCTCCGTCTCATGGTGAAGGACTCCCAGCCTGCGAGACGCCATTGTAGTTGGCCAAAGGCTGCTGCTTCATTTTGCTGGGGAGGCAGCCATACTGCCACTGCCTTTAGAATAATTTGCATCATGTTGCCCCAAATGCCTTGCAGGTTTTTTTAATTGTTACAACTAACAGCCGGCCCCACTTAAACCAATAAAGTAATTGAAGTAAATATATTAGCTCTTTGGGTCATTTCTTTTGGTCCTCTTTCAATACTCGCACGCAAGCAGTTTAGGCATAAAGTGGATTAAATTTGAAATTATGAAACAAGGATGGGGCTCTGTAGCCCTCTCAGTGTCATGGGCTCCATCTTCCATCAGCCCCATCCCAAAAGCCCAATGGTTTATGAGAAGTTCCTGGTTGAGTGCAAGAATCATTGCCGATTGACAAGGACGCCAGACTTTTCCTCTCCAGCATGGAATGTGCTGAGTAAACCTTGCAAGCTTCTTCTGCTGGGTCGAGGCAGGAAACCTGCCCCCACAGGAGCCCACAAATGATCCTTTCCTGTGATTAGAGGGTTCCCTGGGCAAAAGGAAATGGACGCCTCACTCGGCCAAAGTAATGGGATGGATCTGAAGAGGGTGACTCTCTGTCAAGTTTTCATGGCTTTGGGACCGATCCTGAATGAGCTCCTCTGGGACCCCTGGAGACTCAACCCGCACTTTGACCCAGGTTAGCTGGGCACTGCCCTGCACGCTGTCTGCCCAAGGGAGCTTCCCCTGCCCCAGTCTGGTTCCAATCTTCCTGCAGCATTTCCAGCCCTGTGCAGGTCTGGTAGCAATTATGCCGCATTAACTGAGGAATTCTAGGGAGCTCAAGCGCCTGGGGCAGGGATTTTGTTCTGATCAGCGAAGGGGTGCACTGGGGGGAGAGCGAGGAGGGATGGGCAGGCATTCAGGCAGCTGTCCCTGCAGGAACACAAAGACCCTCAGAGGCCCCTTTGTCAATAGGTACTGACTGGGCAGCATGCCTGCACTCCTGACCATGTGGAGGCTCTTTTGCTGGCCTCAGCAGAATAGCCGCCTAAACCTACAACAGCTGCCTCCACCAAGAGGTTGAGAGGTTAGGGCAGCTTCAGTGCCAAGAGTTTCCCAATCTAGGTCACTTGACCCACATGGGAGAGGAGTTGCAGGGAGGCAGAAGGGCAAGATGTGTCATCATGGAAGTAAGAGGCCACTGGGATACAATGGTGAGCGGAGAGAAAGATAAGGTGCGGTGTGAACAGATCCTAGAAGGGAAGACAAATATATTTTGCACCAATCCAGTTGTAATAAATGGGATTTGGTGTCTGCAGCTTTTCAGTTTAGGGAAAATGTAAGAGATAATATGGTAGAGGTACGTAAAATTATGCAGGCATAGAGAAAGTGGGAAAGGTTTGGAGGGCCTGAATAATAATAATAATAATAATAATAATAATAATAATAATAAAATTTATTATTTATACCCCGCCCATCTGGCTGGGCTTCCCCAGCCACTCTGGGCAGCTTCCAAAAAAATATTAAAATACCGTAATACATCAAACATTAAAAGCTTCCCTCAGTTGGTTAGAGTGTGGTGCTGATAACGCCAAGGTTGCAGGTTCAGTCCCCATATTTGACAACTGCATTTTCCTGCATTGTAGAGGGTAGGACTAGATGATCCTCAGGGTCTCTTTCAACTCTATGGTTCCCCCACATCTCATAATATTAGAACTCAGCGCTAACCAATGAAGCTGAACGTTGGACAGGCAAAAGAAACTAACAGCGCAGTTAAACTGTGAAAATCGCTCCCGTAAGAGGCAGCAACGGCCACCAACACAGATGGTTTTGAAAGAGAATTAGGCGACATTAACAGTGCCTGCTAGCCCTAATGGCTAGACTCCCACTGCCAGAGTCCGTAAGGCTCTGAATAGGAGTTGCTTGGAGTCACAAGTGGAGAGAGGGCTGTTGTGCTCAGGTCCTGCTCGCAGGCTTCCCATACGCACCTGGCTAGCTGCTGTGAGAGCTGAATGATGGATTAGATGGGCCATTGGCCTGACTTGGCAGACTCTTGTTATTAATTTCAATGGAAAGCGCACAGGGATGCCCAATAGCTCCAAGCTGAGCAATATTTGAAGTGCTAGAGCAGAATGAGCCTGGGCTAGGAGCATAAGAAACGAATGGATATCAAGTCAAAACTATTGATCCACCTGGCTCAGCACTGTCAATATTGTGGACAACTAGCAGGGTACTCTCCATATGTTGTTTAGTCATGTCCTACTCTTCATGACCCAATGGAGCAGGGCACTCCAGGCACTCCTGTCTTCCACTGCCTCCCGCAGTTTGGTCAAACTCATATTATACCACGATAGCCATCATCCCTGATCATTGGTCATGCAAGTCCAGGTTGACCGTTCACCAAATGGAGGGTTACTCCTGGTTTACACTGATTGGCAGTGGCTCTCCTTGATTTAAGACAAGTGTCGTTTCAGACCCAACCTGGATATGGAATCTGCAAGGGGCCTTTTGCAGGTGCAACAGGCACTTCACCAGTAAGCCAGAACTCTTTCCCATTGGGAAACTGGCCTAAAGCTGTTTCTGCAAAAGAGGTTGGAGCATGCCAATTCTGAATGTAGAAAGAAATCATATATGTAGCACTTCTGTGTTGCAAATTGCAGAGTCCTGATGCATTTCAGATTTCCAGAAGCATGGCCACGTTTCTTCCAGCGAAAAGAAGTGTCCCACAGCACCCGAAGCCTGATACACTTATTATGGCAAAAGGTGCCACCAAAGCTCTTCAACAGTGTTTGATACTGAGGCTGCATTCATAAAGCCCAGAGAGAAACCCCTATTTAACACAGTACAACCGATTTCTGATTTCCAGCTATTCCCCTGAACTCACCTTTGCCCATCTGGTACCCTGCAGATGTTCTCGACTACAATTCCCATCAGCCCCAGCCACCGCTGGGAGCTGTAGTGCAAAACCTCTGTAAGGCAACCGATTGGCAGAGGCTACTGTAAATTTCTAGAGCTCTGAATGCAGCCAAGCATGGCCAATGTATCAACTTCTTCTTTCTGGCACTTGTAAAGAGCAGCAGGAAGCAATGCCAGGAGATACACTTGCCCAAATCCACCCATTCAGTTCATGCAGCATAAAATATGGCATTTTATTGAATTGCTTCTAAGGTAATTTTATTTAATTGACTTTATGCACTTATATATTTTACCTTCTGTAGAAAAAGAAATACAACACTATGCAGTTTAGAAACTTTTTTTTTTTAAAAAAGAAAATCCTGTTGCGAGAGAAAGCAGCAAATGACTTAATAAGCTTTTGACAACTCACCCATCTCTCTCTGACGGTAATATGAAAACAACTCAGGATAGAAATGAGTTGAAGGAATCCAGGGAGCAGCTGGTAAAATATTCATGGCATTTGCACTCCTGCTTTCTTAAATGTTTGTGGGGCGGGTGAAGAGGAATGCCATGACATCTGCCTGTCTAGTTAATTGGAAGCCCAGGACCTTGACCCACCAGTAATCTCTGTTTCCTGCCATAATGAAAGTAGCAGCTTTGTGGCATGGAGAGCATGAGGAATAGGTGTGACTACTTTAAACAAAGAAAAAACAAGGAAGTTGTCCTGGAGAGGGGAAGAAAGCAGCCTTCAAATAATTAAACAGGCCCACAAAATGGAGGGCCACTGCCAGACAACGCGACCACAAGCCAGTGAAAGTTCCAATGATTTTCATACAAGAATTGTATATGAAAGGGAAATCTTGCTGTTGTTTGCTGCTTGCTAAAAATAAAATATATATATTAAGTGCTTCTGCACATGAATCATTTCATAATGAATCACCAGCTCTCTGAAATAAAATGTAAACTGTTATTTCTTAAAATGAACTTTGGGACTAGGGATCATCCATGAAAGACACTGAAGACATTTCTCCACACTGGTAAAATATTGGGTTGATGACTTGTTTGGTGCCCATTTACTCAACACCAAATGGAGGTTCTTTGCTTTCCTCGTCCAGGAAAGATGGGATGAGAAATCACCCAGTAACACTTGACTTGGTTTAAGATGCAAGGTTAGTTTCTACTGTGGGATTTAGGGCCCATTGTGACAGCCATGCAAATATGTGCACAAGTTACCGTACTTACTAGCTGACAAATAAAATACCATTAGTCTGCTTGCTCACACATTCCCTCTCGGATATTTGAGGTACAATCAAAGCCTGAAGGAATCCACTCTCCTCCAGTTTAGGAATGCTGCCTTCCCTTGTTACCTACAAGGTATTCTTAAGTTGGTGCAGGCAAGACTGCATTGTCTTCTATAAGAAGCCCAGTTAAGAATAAACACTGAGGGATGGAACGAATGAGTCCTGTCAGTGGAAGCCCTGTCTAAGGGCTATGGTTTGCACACAACAAGGCTCCCCCCCCCAATCTCCTAGCTGCCCCATACCCTGAAATTGGCTTGAGGGAGGATGGGAACAGCATGCAACAAGAGGAAAGGAGGGACTGTTTCATTTAGCAAGCCCAAATGCTTGTGCTGACAGAACGATCAGACAAGTGTAGCGTGGAATTCCTCCCCTTCTTAATTGTTGGACTGGATAAAAATCATGTAAGAGTTTGGGCAATTAAGGGACAGCAGTGGACAGGGTTAAAGCCATTTCCACACCGTATTCAACAAATCTCTCATGGGCAGTTTGACGGCAAGATGCTCTGAAGCCCCACCCCACTGCTCGGACTGTTTCTCACCAGTCAGCCAAATGTGAGGGTGGGTGGGGAGAAGGTTGCCCCGATTGAAACTTCGCTTTGTGTGAGATCCCCCATCCTCAGCCCAGTGCTGCTCAGCCCACTGGCAAAAAAAAAAAAGCAAAAAAAAAAAAAAAAAAAGCCAAGCAGTGAAGAAAATAGGAGTGCAATAGGGCAGAAGGGCCAAGGAGGGTGTAGGGCCTTGGAGGAAACGGCAGCAGGGGATCCAGTGGACCAGAGGTCCCCCCCTCATACTGCAGGGGAAATTCACTCTCCATAACACCTACAATCCAGTCTAAGAGGAAAGACCCTGTTGCCTCATCCTGCTTTGTTTAACTGTCCTCGGTCTTAGACCGAGCCCTTCTTTACCAGCCGAGAGGCAGGAAACTCAACAGAGACTTTTCCTGTGATAGACCATTTGGCTCCGGAAAGCTGACAGGTATCTGGAGCTCAACGCCATGTCACTCGAGCTCTCCTTGGCAGAGAAACCCTGTATTTATTCTCACCTTGCCCAAAGCGGTTGTTTTAAATATCCCCGACGTCAAGTTTGTTTCACTCCATCGGCCTAAAAAAAACACAACAGCAAGGAAATCTGAATGGACAGCAAGCTCCTTACCCCAGCCCTGCAGTCAATGTCTGTCAGATTTTTCCTGGCCTACTGAGCGTTGTCAAGCTCGAAGTGGCGGCCTTCCTCCAGTGACAGCTCAGAGTGTTGTTGTGCTCCTTCCCACGGTGGCACTAGGCCCAGCACGGCCTGGCTAGCTGCGATCCTCCTACACAGCCAGCACTTCTGTACCACATGGGCTTGCAGCTCTTTGACACAGAAATACGGCATCAACCCACCCCACCCCCGCAAAAAAAGAGGAGTTTCCTTTTTTTTTTTTGTAAAAAGACTTTTATTGGAAAAGAGGGGGCATTGTAAAAAGCAAAGAGGGCTTACCCAGCACCAGTAAAAGGAGGACAAGGCCACAGTGTCCCAGCAAATATAGAGACAAGAAGGGACAGAAGGAATGAGGACATTGTGACTGAAAAAGATAATGCTCATAACTCTAGGGAGATTCTTGGGTGGCGAAGGAAAGGCAAAAGGTGGTTTGTTGACAAAAGGTCAAACACAGCTCATGGAAAACACACACACCTTCCAGATGGTCTGCTTATGAACAAGCCTGTACTGGATATATATATTTATATATATTGGAGGGGGGAGGCAGAAACAGACATTCACACACAGCACCCTGGGCAGCAGGCACTGAATTAGCCCCTTGTAAGTCTGAGGGGCTCAAAGCGACACCAAAGTAAGTCCTACTGCACACAGTCACCTTTTTAGGAATGTAAGGCAGGCATAGGGCTCCCCCCTTCTCATTAACTACCCTCCTTTCCCCTCCCCTCCATTACACTCTCCAAATCAGTTTCCTCGGCTAGCTTAATTTGGAGTTTCGCCGATGGGAAGTTGCATGGGGGACGAGGAAACCACAGGCCTCGCTGCCAAGCTTGCAAGAGAGAGAGAGAGAGAGATGCGCCAAAGGGCCATATGGCTTCAGCCAAGGAGCCCAAAGGTGAAGAACTCTATCCACAACTTAGCAGAGCCCAGCCCCATCTCAAAACGCATCGTGCGGAATTCCGGGGAAACAAACCAGAGCAAAGAGCACCGAGATGCACAGATCGGGAAGAGGGGAAGCATGGTAGAAAGGAGAGGTTACAGGGAAGGCAAAAGGGCGCTTTCTTCACGACAGGGTGCGCTTGCTCCCTAGGAAACTAGTGATTAGAAACGGTATGTCAGTGAAGGGCAAGGTTGTGGAGGCAGAAGGGGGTGGGATGTGGCAAAAGGGCTGCCAAGCTGGGAGGGACCACGCTGGAGCTCCAAGTGGTGTGTGTCCAAGAGGGTTCAGGCACCATGCCCTGATGACAGTGGGGCTGCATCCATCGTTCTAGTCCTTCCCCTTTCCTTTTCTGGCTGCTTGAAACAAATGGAAGATCATTAGTGCAACACACCACATACAGGGGCCCCACACATTCTCATTTATTTCTGTGCTGGTCTGGCATTTACTAGCACTCTTAACATGCCAGTTGACCACTAGTCTTCTGGACTTGCATTAGCATACAAGCTGTGCACCTGGAGCACATCCAGTCTTGTCGCTTTTTGGGTTCCTCCTGTCTGGACACTTGCACTTGCCTTGCAGGTAGAAAGATTCTACCATTTATTGACTCCAGACTCCAGCTTCTCCCCATTCACACAAATGCACCCTTAGGGGACAGACACTGTGGGCTTTAGATTCCTCTCAGCACCTGAAGCACCATATAATTGCAATCTTGTCATTACCTGGGTGCTTGTGAACTATCACGGGTGTTTTCTTGTAAAAGGTCAGCACGTATAAAGACACCAGTGAGACAAACACTCAGCTCATGAGTCAGCTGTAGTTCTCCAAGCAATGCTGTGTTGCCAGTGTGTTTTAGAGCAATATGGCAATTGCCTAGAAAACTGCATGTTTCCTAATTTGCCATCCCTAACACAGGAGTTATATCCTTCTTGGATCATCAAGAGTAATGCGTGGCAAATTATCTAAGGCAGGAAAAGGGAGCCTAAGAGCTGGGACTCACCTTTGGATTTTGACTTGGCCTTAGGAGAGCAGGGCTTGGTCACTTGTATAGTTTCCTGGCACTCGGCATTGTAGAGGGCCTTCTTCAGAGTGCCCGAACGGGACTTCAGACCTGTTGCCGAGTCACAACCACCCCAGCTCTCAAACTTATACTTGCAATCAGCTAGGAGAGAAGTTAAGAGCCATTAGATCTGTTATAGCAAACAAACAATGGTCCTGTCCGTGGGACACCTAAGATCCCAAAGAGCGTTCACCATGGCTATCTACCAAATTGCTATGAATCATGTCCATGCGGCTCAACAAGTAGCAGATCTAAATGTTACTGGGACTAAATGTTAGCTGGATCAGGGTAAATGGATTGGCAGCGACTGCTGCACAACATTGTCATGGAACTAGGAACTTTGTGGTTTGTAGGCCTGACTCTTTAAAATACAACACCAAACAAACAGGTAATTTTCAAGGGCCTGGTGCATGGATAAACACCAATGCAGCATGACCTATCTGCTGTAAATAGCAAGCAAACAAAGGGGAGGAATCCACAGTGGAGGGAAACAGGAAGCTGCAAAGCTAGCACTGACTGCCAAACCTCTTCTCCAGCCTAATTCCTCACTAACCTAAATAGAGAAGAAGCAGACACAGGAGCATGGAAGTAACTAGGAAGTGGGAATAGCAAGACAAAGGGAATGTGTGAGGTGTGGCTTAAAAGTGTAGAAAACTTCCAGTCAGCATTCAAGCCACTTAATTCTCTGCTCAGATCCAAGTTATTTTCTGGAATCTACTGTCCTCTCTACTCCTGGATCCTCCTTGATCCCACTGCCCTGAGAGTTGTTGGAAAATGCTGGTATATCAGGAGTTGCTCAGAGTATTGGACTGAGTATGGACAGAAAATTTGGTATCTCGACAGAAGGCAAGTGACATGGAAGCTGTACATTATCTCTTGGTGATGGCAACCTTTTCAGTGAGACCCAGATAAAAGGGACTCTGCCCCATTCTGCCACCACCATCTTGTTTCCCTTTGGATCCAAGACCCCCTACCGGAATCTCTCTGGCCTTCAACCACCATAGATATTCTCTCTCAGATAAGGAGTAATGTAGAAAGGTAGAGTGTGTGCTTTGCACCCAGAAGATTCCAGGTTCAATCCCTGGCACTTGCAGGCTGGATGAGCCATCGAGGCAAAACTGAGCTTGAGGGACTGATAGTCCAGCTTGGTATAAGGCAACCTCATTTATGCTCCTAAGCAGAAGGACAGTCTTCCCCAACCATCTGCCTCCAGATGTTGTGGACTTCAACTCTCACCAGCCCTAGCCAGCACAGTCAATGGTCAGGGATGAAGGGAGTTGCAGTCCAACAACATCTGGAGCGCATCAGGTTGGGGAAGTCTGCTTCAAATGAATGACAGCTGCCAGAAACCACAGTCAAGTATCTCTGCGGAAAGCCCAGTTGCCTCCAGAAGCCACAGGATGTGCTTCTAATGCAGAAGTGCTAGATGCAGAACGAGCACATTATCAATTGCAAACTCACTGTAAACAGCAAAAACCGACACTGCGTTAACGTCGGCAGTAAGTTGGCATACGGTGTGCACATGACCCCCAAGACTGCATACACACTCCTCGCTAACTGCCTGCAATCGTTCCGGGCAAAGAACCACAATTTCTTCAGAATTTGTTAAGCCGGTGGGCAGGCTGGCTTCCCAAGGTCCCATTTAAGACTGGTGTGTTATTCCCCAAGTCTCACCCTTCTCTCTCTCAGGGCAAAACACACACTCACCTCCAAATTCCTTCTTCCAGTTGCAGGGGATCTTGCACTTGAGTTTCTTGGTCTCTTCGTTACAAGTTCCCTCGCGGAAGCCAACACCACAGTCTTTGCTGTTGGGGACGCAGGGACCCCAGCGCCATTCCTCGCAATCCGAGCCATTTTTCTTCACCTTTTCTGCAGTGGTCATAGGGGAGCCAGCAATCATTATAACACACAACAAACAGCTTCTCCTTTTCCCCCAGGCCACTGTAAGGCATTAAATGCAGCCCCGGCCCACGACCTGCAAGCAAGCCCTCAGAACATCAGGCTGCAGACAGGGCCTCATCCCACTTGCTAGCCAGAACTCTCCTAGTCAGCTCACCTTTCTTATTCTTGCCAGCCTCAGAAGATGCAGCCAGAAGGATCAGAACCAAAAGCAAATAGAGTCCACGGACCTGCATTCTGTAGAAGGAAAGGATAAGGAGTTGTGCATCAAAGCCCTGCAGTGATGGCTGGTGCTCAATGGAACTGATAGGGTGGAAGGCAGGGAGGCCAACAGTAGGTGGCGCCAGAGCCAATGACAGAAATAGAAAGGCAATTCTAGTTTTATCCCCATCCACCTTCTCCCTGCTGACTTCTGCAAGAGCAACATTAAGAGTATGGAAACTGAAACCCAGAAGGTTTGGGAATCAGTTATTAGCACTGGCTGTATGATTCGCAACATATTTTGAGCAAACAGCTCTCTTTCTGAGGGCTGTTATCAATGGTACTTTCTTTAATAACTTGTGCTAACAGACTGGCAACCTCAGTGACTTCTGCAAGAGTGACTCAGTTTGGAGCAAGGAGATACAAACAGTGATCTGACAAACAGCTATTTGCCTGAAACACACAGAGAGTAAACCCACTGAAATTAATAGACCTGGTTAACTAAGAGGTCCATTAATTTCAGTGGGCTACTCTGAGCAGGGCTAGCACTGGAGACGACCCACTGGGATTAACACAATGCCTTTGAGAGCATTTCTTCCCAGCCATTGCTGGGATGTCTGTCTTTTCTTGCTCTGTTGTGCTTCTCCTTTTTGGTGTGTTGTGCCACTTGGCAAGCCTGCACAAGGCCTGCACTTACTGAGACACAAACACGCCATTCCCACAGTGGTGCGAGTCAATGGGCACTTCCCCTCACAATGAGCCTTTGGCCCACAAGGTAAAACAAAATGACGTTATTCTCCTGTACCTATTGAATCCTGTAGGCCTATGGCAGAAACTGAACAAGACTCGGGGCCTTTTCCCCCTTTTAATAAGCAAATAAATAATCCGAGGAGCATTGCAAACTTTCTACCCCACCCTGGTCTCTGACACCCCTCTTTCCTAGACTGCAAATCTAGAGCAACGAAGTGGAAACTGGGAAAAAGCAAACCTGCCAAAGGGATTTATGCTGCTGCTGCCTTTCGGAAGCCAGAAGGCTTTTGCGGGCTGGCAATAGTGAGGCCCTGCTCCCCACTCCCCTCAAATGCTCCCACATTTCCCCTCATTTCCCACTGCCTCTTTTATCTGGTGCTCAGCAGGCTACCTCGCCAATGCCAAAGCTCCCCGAGGTCGGGGGGATCTCAGCTGCCATGGAATCTTTATCCAGCTCAAAAAGAATCCAGGGTGGGAAAAGAAGCCCCCAACAGGCAGAGTTTTTGAGAACTAAAACAGAAGATTAAAAATAAAAGCTCAACACAATTAGATCTCATGTGGAGCTTTAGAAGGCAGGCTGCTCCCCCTGCTGGCTCTCTTAATGTCAGCCTATTACCATATCCCCACAAAAGGTCTATCTATGGAAACAAGGCTCAGCGAGAGAGCGCAAGCAAGAGTGTGCCCGTGTGTGTGTGTATGTGTGCACCATAAAGAAGGGAAACTGCAGGTGTAGAGAAGAAGCAGGGAAGTGTGTGCACTGTAGCATTGCAGCATGTAAGCTAGGATGTGTTTCTGCCCACAGACTCAGTGCAGTACACCAAGAGATCTGAACTGGCTCCAGGGCAGATGTTGAGAGTAGCAGAATATTCAACAGGCAGTTTGGTGAAGCACCATTCATCTATGGCCTAGCTAGAGTGAACTAGTGGCCAGCCTTGCGATTCTCTTCTTAAAACAACATCAGCACTATTTTGTTTCAACAAAGAGTCTCACGAGAACATTGGAGGAAAGACATGTAACTCAAGTTGTTTTATTTTTCCAATACCTGGGAACAGGTAACAGGGCACAAATGCTAATCTTACTCACCTGGAAGAGTCCAGCAGTAATGAAATAATAAATAAAGGTAGATCCAGCAAACTCATTCACCTGGTGCTCCCACACTAAGAGTGGTGATGGAGGAAAGTAGGGATGTACCAGAAAGCAAAGGGACTGCTTAGTTCTACAGAATCTGCAAGAGCATCCTTTTCTGTATGTGTAACGCTTTTCAATGGCACCATTGAGTATGCCTATACCACGGAGGGGGAGCTCTTTTGTTTGCCACTGGATTTTGGTAATTTTGGCCTTAATTTATCAAGTACTGGAATGCTGAGGTACTGCACTGCCAACAACCACAGCTGATTTCAGCTGCAGTTCTGCAACTCCTGAAATGGTTGCAGGGGGCCCCAAAGAATAAGTGGGTGGCACAACTTCCATCTGGGTTTAAAATATAGATCCTCCTACTCTCCCCCACAGTATTTGCATCACAAAACTCATAAATTAACTTGTAACAGAGAAGATTGAGCCACACACAAAACACCAAAATTATCCCCCTCTTACACCTCTCAATTCTGCAATTTGCATACATGATGCACATGTTCATGCTTGTTTTGCATGTTTTATTCTAATTCCCATAGGCACGAAGCGGACTACGCACGGTCCCAAAGAACTATCCTTGAACCAATGAAAATCCTGATCAGCCATTTCCTGGCTTCCAAGTTGTCAACACTGTCTACAGAGCCTAAAGCTTAGAAATTTTTTTAAAGATACATAGAAATAAAACATGATTCTCCATACCATGACTGATACATGATTTCAAAGCTGCATGGTGCTGCAGCAGAATTTACATAGTTCTATATACTAAAGGTGAGTGGTAGCACTCTAGGCTGAAGCTAAGGCCCCAGGGACCTGGGCATGAGGACTGGAAACCTAGCTTAGCTGTTTAGTTAAGGCTTCTGGCAGATGATGGATCTGGGGCTTTTGCAGTGCGGTGGTTTTGCATTGACTTTGAAGACATGCAACAATTTCACGGTATCTTTGTTGTGCTGGGGGATCTAACTAGCACATGTCTTCCATTATATGCACTTGTGGGATATTTAATCCTCCTTCCAATATGCCCGTGAAGGGGGGGAAAGTGGGGGAAGGAGAAAAACAGGTTATAAATGGTGCTTTGGATGAGGCAACTTGGAAGTGTATCAGACACAGTCCTTTTCCTCTGCCCCCATTGCCAGAGCAGTTCAGAGGAACCGATTGCATCACAGACTGGGATGAAACATGCCGTGCTCAGTGTAGGGGAAAGAAATAGCCCGGAGGACTGAGGGAAAAGAAACACTAGGTCAGCATTTTTGCCCCTTCCCCCGCAGTGTCCCCCAGGCAGCCCACTGCAGAGAGCAGCTCTCTTCATTATTCAGGCTCCACTGGGCTCACCTTTTGTATGTCTGTTGCTGTGAAGCGGCCGGATTCATTCTGAATTGAACTGTCACAGAGAATTACACAGGCTGGGGAGCTGAAGGCAACGCCTAAGGGACGAAGGCCACTTCCCCTGCCCCCTTCAGCAGGGGAACTCCCCTCAGGGGAGACAGGGGCCTATCAGGGCAGAGCCCAAGAGGGCAGGAGCTCAGCACCAAGAGTAGTCCAGATCCAAGCTCTTCCATGACCGGAATATCTGACAAGACGATTTGCCAGATGTGGGTCATGGCGGTCTGAGCCATTTGTCCCCCTTCCAGTGGGAGTTAAGGAGGCAAAGAATGGCTTCTGCTAGACTCAATAACAGATACATAGCAAGTTGAAACCTAAACCATCTCTTCTGTGACCAGCTACTGTAAAGCATAAGTTATTTTGGAAAGAGTAATAGCAAGAGTCTAAAATGAACAATACCCTATGTGAATATATTGTGTTCATTTTGCAGGGGGGACGGCACTTTCATTCTGGACCAATTCTCACATTAGGGTTTGCAATCTGGTTGCTGCTTCCACTTGGTCAAGTTATGGGAAGTTTTGAACCAAGCAGGAATTTAATTTATTTGTTATATTTATATTTTGGCTTTGGCTTTGTGGGAATCAGAGCCTGGGTTCTTCAATCTGAATCGAACACCCTTAACCGCTACACAATGTGGGCTGGGCAGATGTTGTTCACCTTTCTGAGAGTCCTGTGGCCTCCAAGGAATGCTGGCAGGGATGTCAGAAGTAACCCCATGTTCTGCTTCCTGCTTCAGAAGCTGCTGGCATGGCAGGAGACCTGGCTGCACAGAGCAGCAAACAGACCACAAAGGTAACAAATCAATCCAGGCTGAATGTCCCTCCCCACCAAACAGTGAACATGAATTATTCCCCCAGGAGATCATCTTCAACTTCTTCTTGTTTTTAATATTATCTGAAGAATTTTCACTGTGGAAAAGTGCTGCACAGCAACCAGGCATGGCCTGAAGGCCAACTCAGCTCACAAGATCTCTGTAGGATTCCTTGTTTCTTTCCCTGCAGCTGATGGTATCTGTAATGACTGAAACTAGTTGCAAGAAGGTAGGGAAACAATACTGTAGCCTAAATATGGAAGGAACGGCAATACACATTAATGTAGGTTTACTCAGTGCACTTCTGTCTTGAGCTGGCATTTTAAATCGGATCAGATCCTGGCTTATCCTAATCTGTTTGGATGTTATGGAGAACTCTGACTTAAATGCAAGCAAGATCTCCACACTGAAACCAGTGTATAAAGGAGGGGCAAGGAAGGAGTACATGGCCACAGTGCTTCTTCATGGCTTCATCTTCTACTATATATTTTGGAATGTTACTTTTTCTGTTTGCTGTGCCTTTGGATATTTCTTAACATCTCTTAACCAAATTTTATGTGATGGTTCCTGAGACCGAGGGGCAAATCTTTCTTGCATAAAACTGGATTCCATTTTGAATCAAGATGGAGAACTGAACCTTTCAAAAATGTGCATTTTTAAAATTACCCATTACAAAATTGCACTAGTTTTCTTCTTCTTCTTGGCATTCCCAATCAACATGAGAGTACAGGGCTGCTAGTAAACTATGGTATATGAACCCTGGGACAAATGTCTGAACCTGGCCTATTTGGTTAAGTGCAAAAGCATCACTACAATATCCATTTTGTTCTTCATTTTGCCTTTATTCCTCTTTCTAATGCTGCCTGGCTCTTGTGTGCTACAAATTCCACAGTAAGAGCCTCATCTCCTCCAGACTGGCCTATTGCAGTTCTATCATCTTGGTCTCCTGGAGCTCTAATTGTCCTTTTCTTCATGCATAAAGAAAAAACAAACACAGATAATTATCATCCTCAGTTTCCTCCTTTGACCACTTCAAAATCCAGCAGAAAACTGTTGTTCTTGTTTAGATATGCTCCATGCACTTATTCTGTCCTGTGGCACGGATCCTCTGCCCTTCCCTTCTTGGCATCAGCCTGCGGTCTGCTGTTCTCTCCAGCTTCAGCAATCTGCCTCCTCTGTAGTGACTGCTGTCAGTAACATGGCCAATCTCCCAAATGTGCAGTGGGAGGGTATACCTTCCTCCGTTAAAATGTAGCAATTAAATTAAGAGCAAACGCAAGGAACACATTTAGCATGTATGCTGGATGGGGGAGAAATATGTGGCAAGACAAACCCACCTGAACCTGAACACATTTGGCTGTGGAAGTGATGTGGTCCAGTAGAACTAAGAGTAGCCATAACTAGAGCTAGAAGCACGGAAATTTGCTCACCTTGTTGCAAGTCCTCGAAAGCAGACTCTAATAGAACAGGTGTACAGCGGGCAAGGAGAGAGGGGAAGACACTAGTTTGCATAGTAAACAAACAAACAGCCATGCAAGTGACCTGTGTAATTCAATAGCGTTCTTAGAAGTCAGAACTTGTTTTGTGCTCCGCCATCTGCTGAAGGCTAATTTTGGGAGGCTGCGCTTAGTTCTGCATCCCACATCACTATCGCTGTCCTGTTTGCTGGTAATTGTGGGAACAGTTGTCTTGCTGCCCCTCAGCAGAGTGCAAGCATTAGGTCCTTTACCTTTCAAATGAGCTTAAGGTAAGAGATGGGCTGGTGGCTACCAGAAGAAGAAATCAGCTTATTCCTCCTTTTCAGTTTCGTTCTTCTGTGCGTTTACTAAGCTTCCTCTCCCAAAATTGAAACATTTATTTCAATGCTTCTTCTCTCCTTCATCCCTCTTGCTGATCATTTCAAGCTTTATCCCTTGTGGGATAAAGCTTTACAAGTCAAACGGTGATACAGAACGAGACAGAAATTAAAGGAAGGGAGTACACCGACTATCAGATATTCTATTGCATGGGGGGGGGCAGGGAGAGACACAGTTTAAACAATCCCAAGTGAGAAATTTATCATTAAGATGAAACTAATATTTGGGGCAGTTCCCCCTCCCCTGCAGAACCCTTGATATTTTTGCTCTCCCTGGATCACCAACAATTCATTATATGCCTGTTGCGCTTAACTTCTAGTGTATCCAGGTCTTAGAGCATACCTCATTTCTGCTAATGCTTTCTCCTCACAGGCTGCACATGCTGAGCTGCAGCTGAAAATTTAAACATACTTTGGCAACAGTCTGGATTGCCAAGGATTTGTCTAACCCTGGACCAAGTCCATGGAAAACCTCTGGGCGATGCTGGAATGGGGTCGCAGGTGCCAAACACAATAACGAGGGGCCCTTTCACTTTCCCTGGCCTCCCTTCTCTGCCAAGCAAGATCTGTTCCAGGTGTCACTTCTAACCCGGTTGTCGGCACTTGGGAGATTTAGATTCTGCACTGCCTCCTCTCCACCAGATGAGTCATCCCGCATGCACTGAGCTCTTTCACAGTGGCAGTGCAAGATTCTCTGCCGCTTCAAGCTCACCTCTTTACTTGGAAGTAAGTCCCCTTCAATCAGTGGGACTTACTTCTAAGCAAACACAGAACTGGGCTCAAAGTGTCAAACAGCAGTGTCTTGCTGCTCACACCCCTATTAGAGCCAATCTACTTATCTGTTTTCTCCAGGTGCCCTGTCTCCTCAAATAAGTGGGATGGTAATCAGCAGCTCTCCCCTGCCTCTGAGTTTTAGTGCTTACTGCAGTCAAGCAACTTGTATATTGCCTCTGCAGGGATCTCCATAAAGGATGGGAAGAATACACAGCCCTCTCCTCAGTCACAGAACACATTGCTAGAGGAGGCATGCTTTTTACAGGAACCGTCCAAATCTCTGTCAGAACAGGAAAAACTGTCAAGTCCCCATCCATCCAGTGTGGTGTAGTGGTTGAGCGGTAGTCTCGTAATCTGGGGAACCGGGTTCGCGTCTCTGCTCCTCCACATGCAGCTGCTGGGTGACCTTGGGCCAGTCACACTTCTTTGAAGTCTCTCAGCCCCACTCACCTCACAGAGTGTTTGTTGTGGGGGAGGAAGGGAAAGGAGATTGTTAGCCACTTTGAGACTCCTGAAGGGGAGTGAAAGGCGGGATATCAAATCCAAACTCTTCTTCTTCATCATCATCCAGCTGTTCTGGTTTGCTTTCTTTGTCCTCAAAGGCATCTGCACTCGTTCCAGAACGTAAGCACTGCTCACCTGTCTTACATACAGAATCTCTCAGGATGGGCTGTTCACACTTTGGGGGATAATTATCCATGCTTCTCTCTTCCTAGTACCATCTTATTATGCAAAACTAATTTCTAAGCATTCCTAGTTCTGCTGCTGCATAAACGCTGAAGGAAGGACAATGGAGCAAAGGATTAGAAAGGTGTTAGCAGAGCCACCATATGCAATACCTGACCCTGGGGGCGGCGTGAATCCCACAGAGCTTCTTTCTCAAACCTTCCTACAGAGTTCTCCTCGTTCACTACACCAAGCCAGCCACAGGGCATATAACAATCTATATGAAAAAAAATATATAAACTGCAAAATGCTTATTTGTCATCTTGGCAACCACCTGCAATCCCTTTCCTGCGAATACACCCATTGAACACAACAGGCCTTACTTTTGAGTGGGCATGTGCAGGATCTCACCATATGGTAGGCTAAGCTTCATGGCCCAGAAGGGTCATGCTTTCAACCCTCAAAACTAGCACCTTGTCCACTACATTGCAAGTGACCCACACTCAAGTTTTCCCTTATTACTTTGGCTCCAGATTTCCTTCACATCAGGGTCACACCCACACCACACATTGAAAGCACTCTTGCACCACTTTAAGAGGCATGTCTTCCCCCAAAAAATTATAGGAATGGTAGTTCATTAAGGCTGTTAAGGAGACCCCTCACAAAGGTATAGTCCCCAGCACCCTTAACTAGGGCTGTCATACATCCAGATTTTCCTGGACATTGCTAGGATTTCAAAGGCAGAATTGACTTCGGGGGAGGGGCATGACTCTTAAAGTGGTACGGTAGTGCTTTAAATGTATGGTATGGATGTGACCCAAAGTTCCCTCCATGGCAAGAAACAGATTTTCTTCATGATGCACTGCAGATGTCAACATGATTACATGCTTATGTGGCAAGCATCATTATTAGCTCATCATCTAACAACGTGAGGAAGGAAGGAATATTTTAAGAAAAAGAGAGGCACCGCTTGCATACAGTAAGATAGCGGTGGCATATCATTCAGAAAATGTTTGGATTTATCGTGTTAACTCACTCTGAAACTAGGTGGGAATAAACAGATTCACAAAACTTTTGAACCATTTCACCAACACTCCTCAGTGAGTTTAGAGAACCAGGCCAGACTACATGGAAGTTTGTGAGAGAGCCACGAAGCTCGTTTTCATCACTATGCAGGACTCACATTTAACTTCTTCCCCTGCATACAGAAATGCTGCCAGAACAAAATTACTTAAACACTGGCCACTTTGAAAACCATGGGCTCCAAAACAAGGGACGTATGATTTCTTTTGTGAGTCCGAAGAGACAAAGGACTTCAAATAAGAGAGATCCATTAAATTAAAACATAGGGCATTTAACGGCAGCTGCAGCCATTCTGAATTGCTAAGGTGCCCTGACCACCCACCTTCTTTCTGGTGTTTGCTTCCTGCTCTGTCTCGACCTATTTTACCATGAGCTCCTCCTCTTGGGTCCTTTGTGTTTCTTCATCTTTGGACTTGCCTTGCTCCTTCTTATAAAAATGCAGGAAAAGTTGGCCTCAACAGTCCCCTCAGATTTCCATTTCCTACAGCCAAATGCAGCTTCAACAATATGCATGATCCTTCCACTCTCTCCCACCTCCTTTCCCTCAGGCTCTGTCCTGGCAGGTTTCAGATTCTTCCTTCCCTGCCTCCTCTCCTACCACCTTCTATTCTCAGGCCCCCTCCTCTTCCTCACCATTGCAAATGTTTCCTGGGGTATACATGGCACAAGCAAAATCTCTGTATAAGGCTGCATCCCACCGAGATTCCTTGCCCATTGACTAAGCATCCATCTGGAATGAGGACAAAGCTTACCTGGGAGCAAGCCCCAGTGAAGTCAATAGGACAAGACTGCATTGTCAAGCAAGAAGCACCAAACATTGCAAATGTTTCTATTTACCTGGGCTGCCCTACCTAGCATCCATCCAGCAAGATGGATTCCCACTATTTCCATGTGGCTTGCTAGCCTTGGATGCCCTGAATCAGCACACCTGGCACTTAAAAAACAAGACAAAATAATCCCACTGGGAGGCACCCAGTGAAACCACCACAACTTTAAACAGGGTGGTCACACAGTGAAATCAAAAATATGTGGTGCAGTCTTTTGGGTATATGGCATTTCAAGCACTGAAACCAAGGAAAGTGATGCTCACTTGGGTGACCAGGGACCACCCAGTCTAACCTACCTCATAGGAGGGTTGTGAGGATAAAATGGGGGACAGGGAGAACCACGTATGCCAGCTTGAACTCATTGGGGGAAAGGTCGGATATAAATGTAAAAATAAATTAACAAAAGTGGTGATTAGCTAAAAAGGCTAGGGTACATAAGGAGGCTTTATTCTCTAAAAGGTGGAGTGAACCCATAGAGGGCTATGCATAACTAGTCTCAGGAATGGTTGATAAATGGTTGAAAGACAGACACAGGGGCTCCTGAACAGGGATGGGTGGATCTGTCGATTTCGGTTCTCCCTGTTTCTCATTTTTCCAATCTCAAATTCAATTCTCTACATTTCTGTAGCAATTTTCTGTCTTCTTTTGTAATTCTCATGGAAATTCACCAGTATTTTAGTGTGAATTTCTCCTAATAAATCCATTTTGTATGCAGTTTTGCTCTAATACAATATCCCCCAAAGCAACTTCCCCTAATATTATGCATTTTTACGCGTGTGTTAGTTTACCCAGTACATGCATTATTATTTTTTTACACCTTTCTTGGCTGGAGAACTGCACTGCAAAATTCAGGGAAGTGTTTCTGTTTGTGTATTGTTTCAGAAAGGATGAACTTGGTTAAGTTCAGCTTTGAATGCAAACCTCTCTCTCATCCCTACTCTTAACATGATCTTTCGGCCAGCAAAATAACAGGAACGCTACCCTGACAGCATGGAAGAAACGTTGCTTTTCTGATTGAGGTCTTTCCTATAGGTTTATCATCACCAAGCACAATGGATCAAATTTTAACAAATCATAATGGCATGTGGAGATGCAGAGGGAAATTGGTATCATCATCATCAAGAAACTCAAGAGTAGGAGAGCATTTGGAGACACAGTCAGAGATCTCAATAATAATAATATAATTATAATAATTTATTATTTTTACCCCGCCCATCTGGCTGGGTTTCCCCAGCCACTCTGGGCGGCTTCCAACAAAGATGAAAAATACACTAAAATGTCACATATTAAAAACTTCCCTGAACAGGGCTGCCTTCAGATGTCTTCTGAATGTCAGGTAGTTGTTTATCGCTTTGACATCTGATGGGAGGGCGTTCCACAGGGCGGGCGCCACTCAACACTATCATGGCTTAAAATCCAGCTTCAAATTCTGCAGAATTCCAAGATTCTTGGCTTTCATAAAGTGGCCACTTCCCCCAACCCCACCAACTCATTAGGACTGCAGATTGAAACGAAAGAAAGGACCTAAAATGTGTTATTGAGCACCCTCCCTAAACACCTACTACAGGTACTCAAAATTTCCAAAAACATGGGAAGGAAAAAACAGCATTCTTGCAAACAGAACAGTGAATCTAAAGTTGGTAAATATATGACAAAATGGTCTGAATTCCAACTGTAGAAGTAGTTTCAGAAGGTTTTTAAAGGTGCACAGCTCTGTGCATTCTGGCCATTGCCCAAGATCCTGAAGAGTAATTGGGGGGGGGGGAGAGAAACAGGAATTACCTCAGTACCTCCTTGTTGCCAAGAGTTTTCAGGCTTTGGGTGTGTGGAGACCATCCCAGAACAGGAGTATCAGAAGAGCAGGATGCAGCCTTGCATCTCTGCTGTTACATCTATCTATAAGAAGGCTGGATAAAGACCCACTTCAAAGAAGCATGGATCAAGGCTTGGTAGAGGAAACACGCTGAGCTCTGAGGGAAGCCCCCTTTACGAAGGGTTCTGAACCATGGCTGCAACAGCTTGTGAAAGGGGTTTTTAAAGACTTGACCACCCACTTCCCCTCTCATAAAAAGAAACACACAGTTTGAGTGTGTGTGTGTGTGTGTGTGTGTGTGTGTGTGCTCAGAGTGAAACGAGGTGTCCTAGTTTCACTGGGACACTTCCTTCCTGGAACCAGCCATGGGGTGGCGGTGGGGGGGTGGAATGGCAGACAGACGACAACAACCTTCTCTCATTCTTCTCCAAGCTGGAGCAGATCCAAGTGGAGGGGCTTTTTCAATAGAGGTGCTCACATTTTGCAGGAGATGCATTCTTGTGCTCCAAAATGCCTGGCTCCTGCCTGGTTTGGGGAGTTCTGTGCTGAGCAAGGGTCAACTCCAGCAACAACAGAACCAAAGGAGGAATGCACAGCACTGTCTCAATTGCAGCAGGAGAAAGAACCAGCAGCCATTGAAATTCTCCCTCCGTGCATAATCATAAAGCATACCACTGTGGGGCTGACTGAATAGAGACCCCACTCTTCTGTTTCCCCTCAAAAAAATAAAAAATAAAAAATCCTCAACCAAAATTGCCTTGGAACTGGGTGGGATCTCAAGGGCATCTTTTGCAGACCCTTACAGGGATCAGGAATACCCAAGTCACAAATACACATCTCCAGTCGCTAGCAATATTAGCCCAAAGAATCCGGATTAGAGGGTGGCAGGCGCAAAGTGAGCTACATGCACTTCTACAGAGATGTCTGGGCAGAAGAACGCTTACTAAAGATAATAAGGGTACAGGCTCTAGCTCACCTAAGTAACTTAGCCCTCTTTAAGCCCTGTTGTTCCATTGCGACCACTTTCAATGTATGCTCGCAAACATATGTGCGCACACACTGTATGTATGCAGACTGATCTTTCGGATTGCTTACTACGCAGAGCATGGGTGTGATCTTGTATATGTGGTACCAGATAGAATAATGAACCTAGTGCTCAGAACACAAATAAAACAACACTCCCTGGTAACTAAAGGTCGGTAAACACAGGACTCAAGATTTGCATCTGGCACACCCAGAGAAGTCTTCCCACCCTTTCCCTTCACCCTGCAGCACACCGGGTTTTTCTGAGGGAACTAGAAAGATGCAGGTTGGTTCCCCGTGGCGTCTCAGCATCCAGACTCTTGCCGGACTCCCAAAGATCCTGGGGCAAAAAAGTTTCAACCAACAGATCCGGCGCATCCCTTCACCATCAATGTTATCTGGCCGGGCAGGAAACAACCGGCGAAAGGGATCAGCTCTGAACGGCTATCCCGCCGCTCCTCTTTCCCGCTTCCCCCTCTCGGAAAAGGTGACTTCGCGCCTCAGCCTGTGCATCATCTCGGCCCCTTTCTTTAAAAGCTGGAGAGGCTCCGGGAGCGCCGGGGGGTGGGGTGGGGAAGGACCCCTTTCATTTGTGATGGAGCCTCGACACCCGCCCGCCCGCCCGCCCGCCGTGCCAGTGACCAAGCGTGTGTTACAGCGTTTACACTGGATCTTCGCTCGGGGCTGCTAGAGCAAAAGTTCCCGGGGAACTCCAAACATGGGCGCTTTATGGGGTTGGGAAAAGCAAACTCAAGCGCAACCAGGACCCCTCTTTCTGGGGACGGAGGCTTTCCTCACAAAGGTACACGAGTCGCTCGGGGTCCCCCGTCCCCGCCCTGGGGCACCGCTCTGCGGAGCGCACCTTCCTCCGCCGCGCGCCACTTTGGGCGCCGGCCTCCCCTTTCCCGCCGGCGGCGGCGAAGTTTGGCGCGCAAGAAGAGCGCGCCCGGTGCGCGACTTGCCTGGATGGATGCTGCGGGTCTCGTTGCCGGCGCCTGGGTCGCTCTGTCGTGACGAAGGCTGCTCCTCCTGCTTGCCGTGCCGCTCGCCTGGCCCTGCTCCACCGCCCGCCCCGCTATCTGGCTCCTTATCTCGCCTTGCCTTTCCCTTTGTGTCTTCAGAACTAGTTTAAGCTGGTCACATGTGGGCACAACCTTGCGCGGCACGGCGGCGACGGCGGCCCCTGACGTCACGCCCAGCTGACCACCAAAGGTAGTTTGGGGAGCCCAAAGTTACTTCCAAGGCTCCTCCTCCTCCCCCCCCCCTTTCCTCATGGAATTGGAGACAAAAGGCGGGCCCGCTCAGAGAGGGCAAACTCAAGCTGGGCCTAAGTTGCTGGAGAGACCCCCAGAGGCTAGTCCTACCCCAATTCCTGTCCTGCGTCTTCCTCCTCCTCGCCTTCTTCCATGGGGACTCCGAGCAACGTTTGCCAGAGTCTGGAAACTACCTTCTTGGCCTCTTTCTTCCTTCTCTCGGACACAGGCATTGCAGTGCAGGCTCAACGTGGGTTTCATCCCACAGATGTGATACATGCAACATCAATGTGGCTGTTTGCACCAAGCCCTTTTTTCGCCTCCATTCAAAAACATATTCTCCCTCACTTTTCATTTCTTTTCTGTCGTTTAAAACCCAAAGATTTGGCTTGCGGACAAGTTTCGTGCAACTCTTGAGAGCTTGCACATTGCATTGTGACCATTAAAATGAAGCATTGTGTTTAGTGAGGGTGATGTTTTGGCACCTGTCACACCTCGGTTTTGAAAATAAAGCCAATGTCATCTAAACAGGCTTGTTTTAAAACTGCTCTTTTTCACGTTTTGTCCCATGTTCAAAAGTGGTGCATTACACAGTTAAAAAGTGTTAATTGTATCTCTAGTGAAAATATCGCCCTAGCACCTTGATGTCTGTAAGTTACTAGCCCAGTCTTAGCCCAGAAGAAACTCACAATGCCATTTTGCACATTACTTTGTGTCATGTTTTTCACTCATAAGAGTCCTCCAAGGATTGCATTGGGAGGTGATTTAGCAACTTCCGAAATCTTCAGTGATCTAGTATGTACCATGTCAGTTCTTGAGACTGCTAAATGAGCTACCAGTTCCCCCATTAGACTGCTCTTTCCAGAGAGTGTAAAAAGCAGCCCGTTTTCAGAAGCACTGCTTAAATTACTTTGAATTTTCAGTATGTATATGCTGAATGCAAACCCGACATTGGTTACAATGCATGTCCAGTTTTAAAATGACTTTTCTTCTGCTTCCTGTTGCATATTAATAATCACATTCCTAAGTGTCAAATACCACTGTAAATGGTGGTGTTCCTCACGTCACTTGTGAATGTGGCCCAACCTAAAACATGCAATTGACTCTTAATCTCTAGCTATCAAAGTGTGGATGAGATTGACATAAACAGTTGCAAGCAGGACATATGGATGTGGGCGGAAACCTCTTGGGAAGAAGCCCAGTCTAAATGAACCCATAGCCCAAAGCTAGGGAGAACACAGACAGTCCAACCAGAAGGATGGAGACAATAATACTTAGCAGAGGAGTGTGTGCTGGGGGTGGGGAACAGTTTGTCAAATAATGAAGGAATGACGCACTCTGAAAATCCACAGGGGATGAAAACAAGCTTTTAAATTTAGCATCGTGTCCTAATGATTGTTAACCATATTCAAACTGACTGCATCCCTGGGTAATGGCTTTGTCTTCTTGCATTCTAACATTAAGAACATAGAAAGAGCTTGCTGGATCAGGCCAATGGCCCATCCAGTCCAGTAGCCTGTTCTCACAGTCATTAACTGTGGGAAATCCACAAGCAGGTTCGAGCACAAGAACATTTCTTTCCTCCTGTGATTTCCATCAGCTGGTATTCAGAAGTATTGCTATCTCCAACTGTGGATATATGGCACAGTCATCATGGCTAGTAGCTATCAATAGCCCTCTAAATTTGTCTAATCCTCTTTTAAAGCCATCTAGGTTGCTGTCTTCTACTGGAGTGAGTTCCATAGATTAACTGCGTGCTGTACTTTTAACTATCCAGAATCTTCCACCCACTTTGACATCTCGGTGGAGTGGCTCTAATTTAACTGTATGATTGCATTTGACTTTTCAACAAGAAACACTTGAGAGAATAAATCATCCTCATAGTCTGGCCATCTTACTTGGTCAACTTCTCAACTGATGCATTATTCCAGGCATAGTTTTTACCATTATTGTATTATCCATCCATCCTTATGCTCAGAGCCATCTTTCTCATTGGTCTTAGTGGTTTGTTGCGCCAGGGTGCCGGCCTCTCAGGGGCACCCTAGCGAATGGGGGAGCTGCGCAACTTTGCCAGCAACCTCCCCTTTCCCTGCACGCCCTCCAGTTGCGCCCCACCAACGATATGGTGGGCAGGCGTGCAGCTTTCTTCCCAAGCTTCTGCAGAAGGAGAGCGATCCCCACAGAGGCTTAGGCTCTGCATCTGCTAAAGACGGCCCTGCTCTCGGTCGTTGTCCTCCTCCTGCTTCCCGGTGAAAGGCGGCGCACAGCCTTCCCGGGCTGCCTTCTCAGCCGCCCCGATGCCAGAGAGCACGTCCGCCAGCATGTTTTCCTGTTTCATCACCGCCGCCACGCTGGGGGAGGCAGAGGACATTTTCCACACCCCCTCCCTTGCTTTGGAGTTGCCAGGGGTGGCGCTGCCTGAGGGATCTTTGCACCAGGGCACCGGGTATGCTTAAGATAGCCCTGTTTATGCTTCTAATGCTTTGTATACTTGCCTTGTAGCTACCAGTAAAAAAGTTAGCATCCCTTTAAACGGTATTGTTTGTTTTGTCAAAAATAGTAATGTCAGAGTGGGTTTTGTTCATCTGAACTACTCCTGAGCATTATTTACAGTGGAAAGGTGGGGCATAAATACTGATAGACAGATAATGCTTTCCTTCACTTCCGTTCTCTGCCATACAAGAGACCTGGGAGTTCAGATCAGTCCCAGAGATGGATGCAGAGAAAGGCAGGCATTTATATTTCAGAAGCATCTTGGCGTTGCTTCTTTGTCCCAGTATAATATGGTGCAGCCTGTGGTTACAGTCTAACCTAGTTAAGAGTTTCATGAATTTTCATCTTAAGGCTTTCCAGAGGGGTAGCCATCTTGGTCTCTTGCAGTAAGTAAGTAAATAATCAAAGAGTCTCGTGGCACCTTAAACTCTTAACCAAGTTATTATGGCATTCGCTTTTGTAGACGCATGCCCCGCAGTACTGTTTTTCCTAGAAAAAGAGGTACTGGAACTCAACTTGAACACCTCCCTCATTCTCTTACAATAGCAATGGTGCCCACCTGAGAGTTCTGCTTGAAAAAAAGCCCTGCCCCTAAGTCCATGAAAGCTTGTGCCACCATGCAATACATTTGTTAACCTTTAGACAGCACCATGTTGCAAGATGAGATTTTGTCCATGACTCTACCAGCAGTGTTTCCCCTCCACACCTCTCGCTTCTTTCCCTCTGAGGAATAGTCCTGTGAAACTCAGAAGCTGGCTCGCTGATTTGTGGTTATTATTTGGGTCTAACAGAGTTATTGTGTCACTGTTGTCACTTGAGGGCTGCATTCTCCCAGAGCCTCCGCCCCACCTCCCCTGAGTATCTCACAACTGTAAAATCTTAGGAAATGACCTGTTCACTTTTCTCCAGTCCAGAGAGGAATGCTGAGTCTGGCTCTCCTGCTGAGCTGCCAGTAGACTGTGGGAGCTCATGTCATACCTAAGGAATTGGTTTGTGGTGAGGTATGAGACCGTTTTTCCACCACCCCCTCTGGGAGGTTGTGCAGAGGGGGCTAAAGCTGTCAAGGAGTTTATGAGCTGCTTCAACACAATGGTTTCTTGCCAAGCCATCCCTACTCTTAATTCACATATTGCTGGCTGGTCCCCAACTTCAGCTCAAGGATTATCTCATGTGTGTGTGCTAAAATGCATGCACGCTTCCCCTGAAAAGTCTCCTGTATGCAGAGCCGCAATAGGCAGTTCCAATGAGTACCTTACTTCTGTGTGGCTTCTTTTTCAGTTTGCACTTCAATATATGGAGGATCAACAAATTTTCTTTCATATGTTTCAGGACTCAGAAACCAGTGCCTGATTTGAGACACCACAGCAAACTTTGTTTTGCGGAAACTGAGCTTCCAAGCATATAAGCAAACCATGGTTTATGCTGCTTGTCTGCAGGGCCTTAGTATGGGGTGGTGCTGGTAATGCCACAGAAGCACTTTCAGAGTCTAGGCCCGCACTGTAAACTCTTGAAAAGATGACTGTTGCCAAGCAGTCCTTTATCCCTCTTGATCCCTCAACCTGCTTCTGATGCCTGAAGCTGCCAACATCAGAGGTAACCAATGAGAGTTAAGTTTTGCAGTGTTACTTTGGATTAGTGTAGTTCCATTCTGGTAGTATTTATATCAATTTTGATCTACATATTCACTCTTTCTTTCCCTATACTGCATATACTCCTTTTGTGTAAACTACTGTATTGGATTTCTGGGTTATGCTGGTTGCTGGACAGTAAAGGGCTGGTCATTTTCCCACAGTTGCTTAGACCATCTGAACCACATTATCAGTAGTTTAGTGTCTGGGGAGGCAGGCCAAAGTTGCCAAACTCTACTCCCAAGGAGACCACCCACAGGCAGTGGGATTCCCACATCCCTTGCTGTAGGGGACACATCAGCAGAGAGTCATTGGACAGAACCCCCTTTACTACTGGACTACAGCGTTCATGCTGCAGTGGAGGACCCATAGAATCATAGAGTTGGAAGAGACCACAAGGGCCATCGAGTCCAACCCCCTGCCAAATGCAACCCCCTCTTGTTGCATTTGGTACCCTGGATTTACCCTTGTAACTCTGATGACAAGGTATGGGAAGGCATTTTTGAAGAGGTGGTGCTAGCCTGAGAAAGCACTTGGGATGTATCATCAAGCCAGTTGACCCATCTCCTTGCCTGGACGCCATGTGTCCTGCTCCTGGATTGGTCTGGAGGTGGGTGCTTCTTAGTGTTTGCCCACCACTGAGGCAGACATAAATTGCCAGTGACATCGGTAGCAGCTTTGCATGTGGATTTTGTCTTGGGTGGGAGCAGGTGCTTGGTGGGGTGGAGCTTCCTCTTTGCCATGATCTGACCACTGAGGCATTGCTGGAGGACACTGCAAGAGGGTGTTTGACCACCGGTATTCATAAGACATCACTCATTATCTGCTATCCTGTCTGTTATATAGAGACCCAGGAGATTACTTTCTGAAACCTTTGTTCACGCAATCAAAATTTCTTTTGGATGGCAGTAATAGCTTCCTAACACAGACAGTGGCTCTCTGTGCACTGGCTGTGGGAAAAAAATCAGGAAAAAGGACTTAGAAACAATTGCTAAATTGTTGTGGTGATTCAGGTTTAATCAGAACTCAAGCTGGATTTGAGTTTGTTGGTGTCCCTGCTACCTTCTGTTGGCTTAAATTATTGATGTATGTTCTGTATTATTGTATTGATACTATTGCTACAAGTTTATCCTGGCCTTTGGCTAGAACAATAAACTTATGAACTGAACTACAAAGTACCGCCATTCATAAAATATTGTATTTCACAGCCTGGTTTTTAAGCCTTTTCTACTTCACCTAGAAGAGCATAATGTGTGCTAATTCAAATGGGAGCACTTGAACTCCTATCTAATTCCAGTGACTGGCCTCAGTCCGGTTGTTGTAAAAAAAAGGTAAAGGGACCCCTGACCATTAGGTCCAGTCGTGACCAACTCGGGGGTTGCGGCGCTCATCTCGCTTTATTGGCTGAGGGAGCCAGCGTTTGTCCGCAGACAGCTTCCAGGTCATGTGGCCAGAATGACTAAACCGCTTCTGGCGAACCAGAGCAGCACACGGAAACACTGTTTATTTATCTACTTGCACTTTGACATGCTTTTGAACTGCTAGGTTGGCAGGAGCGTGGACCAAGCAACGGGAGCTCACCCCGTTGCGGGGATTCGAACCGCCGACCTTCTGATCGGCAAGTCCTAGGCTCTGTGGTTTAACCCACAGCGCCACCCGCGTCCCTTTGTCCGGTTGTTGTAGGGATAGCCAAAATGATCTCATCCAGATGTTTTGGACTCCAAGCTGCCATCAGCAAAGGCCAGCATAGTCAATGGTCATGGATGATAGGAGCTGTTTTCCAACAACTACTGGACGGCCACTGGTTCCCCAGTCCTGAGCCTCAGACACTTAATGTGCATAACAAGCGGTGGCTTTGAATGGTGGCATATCTCCCCATGCACATCCAAAGATGCAAATTGTGGAACTGGGCTGGTGTAAAAAGTCTTGTTATGCCGCACTGGCAAGCAACGAAACTGCTGAAGCTGCGTGGCAAAGTATGGAATACTGGCTCAGTTGCCTGAGCAACAAGAATAAATTTCTCGCTCCAGCAGATCAGAGAAACAAGAATTGCAAATGGGCATGGAAAAAGTGGTAGTCCCCTGCCTCTGGCATGAATGTTTTTTTTGTGCCGCTTGAAATGGCAACCCTTACAGTGCAAACCAAATCTTGGGAGATGAAGAAAAAAGCATAGCAGTAGTAGTATTTGGCAAGTTCAGTGGGACCCTAATGAGCATACAGTAAGGCTGATGCGGGGCATGAATTCATTCTTAAGCACACCTGCACCATGCAGAGAAGTCTGTTTCTCCTTTGCTGAATGGGGATAAATAACTTCATATGGTTCTTTAGTGTTGAGTATACATGAAGCAAAACTAAGCACTCAATGAATTTTCTCTCTCTTGCTAGTGCTGTTGACCTCTGCAAATTTTGAGGAACTCTACTGATCAACCTAGGAAAGCTAAAATGTATTTTTTGAAGAGAGCTATTATGGTTAGGAGAAAATGACATCCTCTTAATGAAATAGCAACATTGAAAGTGGTAAGTGGTCCGGGGCTTGGAAGAGCTGTCTGCAGACAGCCTGAAAGTGGAGATGACTGCCACACCCCATAGTCAAATTCAACTGGACTTAATTGTCCAGGGGTCCTTTACCTTTTGCTGCATAACTGAAAAGCCATTCATGGATGGGTGGATGCAATCTTTGAACATGAAAGTTTCTGAAAGAAAAGTGGAGCTGCAGAGAAGTAGCCATGGAGGTCCAGGCTGTTGTTTTCTTGGAGAACACAAACCCATGTCCAGGTTTCTTCAAACGTGGAGTAGGATCACCGTGGTAGAAGGGTGGGGAAAGATCAGCCAAGATCACACGGCCCGTTTGCTTCAAGAGCAAACTGCCTGTTTGTCAAAATGTGAATATCTTAGTGGAAGTGTGACAGTGTGCTCAGGGTGTAAAAAGCCTTGGCTTGGTCTTTTGTATTCTGGATGGGAAGAAAAACATAGGTCTAAACACTAGCTCTCTTGTGCATGCTGTCATTCATTTATGGCAAGTTTTCCTGGTTAATTAAGGTGCTGGCAGGATATACATCCAGGCTAGGCTCTGCTGCACACAGATGTACTTGGCACATGAAAGCATGGCCTTGTACTTTTGATTTGCTTGGCTTTGTCTGTTGCCTCCCTCCCCCCCCTCCCCTCTGCTTGTCTACAAATTGCAGGAGTCTTCCTCGCACAATTGCACAGTTTCCTAAAGGCCATGGGAAGCCATATGAATGCAATGCCACTTTTGAAGACTGATACCCTTCTCAGTAGCATGTGATAGCTGTAATCCTACGAGAACAGAATTCTAGCTAGAATCGTACCCAAGCTATTAGAAAGTGTTTAGTGGTTCTAACCTGGGACTTGCTAAGAAGAAACATGGTGAAATCAAAAGATATGGAGTTTTAGGCACTAAAATATGTAGACCCCCCCCTCAATGGCATAGCTTACAACTGTGGACTTGTAATCTGGTGAACCAGGTTCGCTTTCCCGCTCCTCCACATGCAGTTGCTGGGTGACCTTGGGCTAGTCACACTTCTCTGAAGTCTCTCAGCCTCACTCACCTCACAGTGTTTGTTGTGGGGGAGGAAGGGAAAGGAGATTGTTAGCCGCTTTGAGACACCTTGGGGTAGTGATAAGGTAAAGGTAAAGGTACCCCTGCCCGTACGGGCCAGTCGTGACCAACTCTGGGGTTGCGCACCCATCTCGCTTAAGAGGCCGGGGGCCAGCGCTGTCCGGAGACACTTCCGGGTCACGTGGCCAGCGTGACGAAGCTGCTCTGGCGAGCCAGCACCAGCGCGGAAACGCCGTTTACCTTCCCGCTATAAAGCGGTACCTATTTATCTACTTGCACTTAAGGGTGCTTTCGAACTGCTAGGTGGGCAGGCGCTGGGACCGAACGACGGGAGCTCACCCCACCGCGGGGATTTGAACCGCCGACCATACGATCGATCGGCAAGTCCTAGGCGCTGAGGTTTTACCCACAGCGCCACCCGCGTCCAGGGTAGTGATAAAGCGGGTATCAAATCCAAACTCTTCTTCTTCAACTGAGCTCTTGGAACTGCGTGGGCAGGTATGTTGTGCACAACTACACACATAGTCCTACTGCTACCTTTTGCATGGAATGGCATCATCTGAAGCACTTAAGTGGAAAACACCCAAGGGATTCTAGTTGTTGTTGTCGTTTAGTTGTGTCCGACTCTTTGTAACCCCATGGACCAGAGCACGCCAGGCACTTCTGTCTTCCACTGCCTCCCGCAGTTTGGTCAGACTCATGCTGGTAGCTTCAAGAACACTATCCAACCATCTCGTCCTCTGTCGTCCCCTTCTCCTTGTGCCCTCCATCTTTCCCAACATCAGGGTCTTTTCCAGGGAGTCTTCTCTTCTAATGAGGTGGCCAAAGTATTGGAGCCTCAGCTTCACGATCTGTCCTTCCAGTGAGCACTCAGGGCTGATTTCCTTCAGAATGGATGCGTTTGATCTTCTTGCAGTCCATGGGACTCTCAAGAGTCTCCTCCAGCACCATAATTCAAAAGCATCTAGTACACACAGGCAATTTCAAAGGGATTCTAGTACACACAGGCAATTTCAAAGGTTAGAGTGAAGAACTAAATTGGATATCTTCTGGCTCTCCAAAGGAGAAAAGGTAACTGCTACATTACAATAAATGTCTTTTCCCCATGATTAGTTTGCAGAAGCTTCTTAAAGTCCTGCATTTTAAGGTATGTTCAAATGCCATGTATTACTTACAAAATATGCAGTCTGGTAGGTTCCCCAGAATTTTACTGAACGCACAGGACTACTACAGAGCAGCCATCCTTGCTATGGAGCATTTGGATGTATTCAAGGGAGATCCAAAATCTCCCCCTAAAATATTGAGAATTATGGAGAGGGAAACTGTTAAAAAGGAGGCGGAAATGAGATATTCCCCCCAAATATGAGTCAGCAAGCTAAGCTGGGAGCAGAATTACAATCAGACCTCAGTCTTAAGTTTGAAACCGCATATCCTTTTAGGAGATATGACCAGGCAATTTATGGGCAGGGTAGTGAATGCCAAAGAGTTCTTTTGAGGAGCTCCAAAATAAACATTGATTAAAAATTCCAAGCTATATTATGAAAAAGAAAATCTACTGCAAATGAAAAAGGAAAGTCTGATTCATGTGTGCAAGCTCATTCGCAGGAGCCTGCTACCCCCCTGCCAGAATAAAATTGATGATGCAGCCATCTGGGAGTCCCTGCCCTATACTTCAGGCGCAAAGCTGATCACCTCAGTTAAGCAGGGAATTCTCCACTATTCTTCATGCCAGATTGCAGCTGGAATCTAAAACTACATTTACATGGAAGTAAACCCTGCTAGAAATAAGTGTGAACTAAAGAGGAGGGGAAGATGCATGTGTGAAAGGGTATGTATTTTTGGATGTAGTGTTGCTTGCAGCTGGAATGGCTCTTCATTCCTGGACAAAACATCTTTCTTCTAATCCTGTTCGATATTCATACCTTCTTGAGAGGTTCTTTTTCTGATGGTGAGGTCTGCTTTTATTTCACAAGGAAACCCTTCCTTCTCAAATGAAGTAGGTTGTTTGTCTACTGAGTGCATACCACAATAAATTGTAATGTTTAAAAAGCTTCCCCAAGACTGTTTTTTTTGCAACAACATGTTAAGATGACAACTGTTCCAGGAAGCTGCATGAGGTTTATATGATTCAATATGACAACAGCTTCCCAAGTGTGCATTTCAATGCACAGTAACGTGTTAAGAAACTGCTACCTGCAATGGCATAGACAGTGGGACGGAAACATAAATGTACAGTGGTACCTCGGGTTAAGTACTTAATTCATTCCGGAGGTCCATTCTTAACCTGAAACTGTTCTTAACCTGAAGCACCACTTTAGCTAAAGGGGTTTCCTGCTGCTGCTGCGCCGCCGGAACCCAATTTCTGTTCTTATTCTGAAGCAAAGTTCTTAACCTGAAGCACTATTTCTGGGTTAGCGGAGTCTGTAACCTGAAGCATATGTAACCCGAGGTACCACTGTACACGGGCACTGTGATGTCACATTGTCCACAACTGTCATTCTCACAACACACAGGTGGAAGCTGCATGTCCCAGTAAGCTATCAGCCATGGTTTATGGTGCAAAAGCAAATCGTGCCCACTTTGCTCCTCCCTGGCAGTGCACGGAAGAAACAAACCATGATGCTTGGGGTTAGCATTGCATCTGACTGAACCAGGAACCATAGTTTGCTTTTTGCTCAGACAAACCACAACAGTTAAGAACAAACTTTGGCTTATCATTGTGGTTTGTCTGGAGCAAAAGAAACCGCAATTCCTGGTTCTGACATACGTCAGGAATAATGGTTTGTTTCTTCCACATGCCAGCAGTGAGGAACAAAGCATGCCTGTGGGGTAAGCCATAGTTTACAACTTACTGTGATATTTGAACATGGCCCATGGGTTGGAATACATGGCAGAAAAAGATTTGAGAACCTGCCAGCAGTTCCACACCCTAAGCTTACAATGCCTACAACAGGTAGAGAGAGACGAGGAAACTAAAGGAAGCTGGGCAGTCTGATCTGCTGTTTCCACTTCCCCAAAGTGGCTGGGAAAACCCAGCCAGATGGGCGTGGCATAAATGATAAAATTATTATTATTACTAATACTAAGGCTTAGAAGCCATTCCAAACAGTGTGTACATCAATGTAAGTGGGGAGCCCCTGTTCACAAAAGGGACATAACACCGGGTTTTCTTGGGGCACAGAAGACCTTGTCTATTATAAACCAAACCCACCGCAGGCAGAAAGAGGGAGAGGAAGTAAAATGTCCATCCTTATATTTTAATGGCAAAACCCAACAAAACATTTAAACTGTCAGAGAAAAGCCAACGGAAGCACACGCTTCCAATACAGTTACAAAAATAATAATAATAATACAGTCCATCAAAAGTGTCCTAATAGTCTGAATCTAGGAGACAGGAAGTAGGTATTGCACAGGGGAGGAAAAAAAGAAGATCCACCCTCAAACACATTCCTCCCCCTTGGAAGTAAAACAAGCCAAGATTTGAATTGCACAGCAACTCGGCTTAGGACACGCACGCGTGCACAAACACACATACAGAGGAAACGGGGGGAACAGTGTGCTTTGGAACTACCTGTACAAAGTTTAAGAATACATATAAAAGGAGAGGAGGAGAGACGGCAGGCTTGTGGGATATGAATGCTTCCAGGGGGCTCTCCTGTACATCCAGCTATAGAAGACCACTTTTCACAATTTAAGACGACCAAAGCATGAGCCCTGACGTAGCTCGGAAGGGGGAGGGCCCTGTGTGACTTTCTGCGGTGTCAGAAACTTCTCTTCCACCTCACCTGCAAGATCCATTACTGGCTCGGCCAAAAGACATGGCTGATCCAGGCAAGAAGCTTGGCTGCGCCCTGGCACTAATTGCCAGAAGAGCCTTGGGTGTTTTGCCATAGCTCTAGAGAGGAAGGCAGGGAAATATAGTGTGTGCCACAGATATAAGAGTATCTGAATGGATGTCTGGTTTAGGCCAAGTCCACGGTTCACCTGGGAACTGGGCCCAGAGTGCTGTGTTTGGGTGTGGACACATCTGGAAGGGAAGAAGAACACCGCTAGGTGGGAATGTGGATTCAAACAAACACATGGGCATGTTCTAAGTCTCAGGGGCTGTTGAAGATTGTCAATGCTTCTAATCATAGATAGGAGCATTAGGTACAGAAAGGAAAGTCAGTCTTGGAGGAGGATAGGTTTCCAGGCAGATGCAAGTTATTTCCTAACAGAGGATAGCTGGAGAGACATAGCAAGCTCCTAATCTTCCTGATTCTTCCGAAACGTAACAGGCCTTTGCAGTTCTTTCCCCCAAATTCAAACCCCTTGCATCTATAGTAAACAAAGATTACGTTTGTGTGCAGACTTCCTTTACCCACCAGCTTGTCCATGACTCCTCTGCCGTCTAAGATGCACCAATGCAAAAAAGAGAAGGGGGGGAACACTGAGCAAATGCTTCTTTTGCAAACCCCTATTGCTCAGTGCTCTTCTGCTTTCCAATCTTGTCATTATCCCATAGAAAACCATCAGAACACAGAACACAGCTTGCAGCCTCACTGAGGCTAAGTGTTCTTGCTGCAAACTAGAGATTTAAACTTACATAAAACAAATTTCATCCACTGCCAGCCTGCTTTTCCTTAGACTAAGCAGAGCTCTCAGCTCCCTAAACTTCTGACAGGACTGCCTGTTTATAGGATTGCAAACTGCCCTACTAAAAGTCTGTTGTTTTTGCTCCCGCTCTTGGCTACCTGCTCAATGTATTTCAATGATGACAAATTAGCTTTATTGCAGCTAGAGACATGCAACTGGTTAAATGCAAGTGATCCAGAAGACTCTGGAGAAACCACAGGGCTGGAAGCAAGACTCCCAGTATCCATTGCCAGAGCATGTTGAGGAATGAGTCCCTTCAACATTAGGTGACTGCCTTTTTGTGCATATAGATAGATATGCTGGAGAGACCTGGATAAATAAATTTCTTGGCATAAAAAACCCCAGATCAGCTTGCAATAGTGCTGAAGATTCCTGAATATCATAAAGGGTATGGATACCGAATTACAACAATTCAGGGCAAGTCTTGGCAGTGGGACTGCAGGGGAAGTTGAAGGTGTGCATGTGTATGCCTAGGCTGGATCAAGGAATATATTGTGATGACTATTCTTGTTCAGAAAAGGAACTGGGGAGGTGGACAGTTCCATCCCTTACCACTAGCGACTGGTCCCTCGACAAATGGATAGTGTGCTAATTACCACTGGCTGATGCTCTTGCTTCTCTATCCTGCAATGTATGATACAGTTACGGCTATCACCCTATACTGAAAAGGGAACCCTATAGCAAAAGCCCTTAGTTCCTACTGGTGATAAGAGCTGGTGGCCTATTCAGGGTGGGCTTTGAGCGCCCCTCTCAGCAAACCTTAACACGCTTCGCACACATTCACAACAATTTGCTGTCTCCTCGATCACGGAGTGTGAAAGGAAGAGAGAAAGCAGCATGTAAGAATGGAGGCAAAAAAATCCCCCCCAACCAAACAAAAAAGTAGGAAAGATTGGAAGGAGGCACTTTCTTTTTCTTCTTCTTCAAAATTTCTAGTGCAGCAGACTCAAAAGTCAGCTTGGAGCAGCTTGGCTCTTACTTGCAGAGAGGGATGAATGCATGTGGTGTGGTCCTCCCTGGACATACCAGGCACTTTCATCCTGTTACATAGGCACCCCTTACAGGTGGGACATACAGTACGGGGCCAAAGGGCAAGGGGGGTGGGGAAAGGGCAGATTGGGAGGATATGTTGTGCTGAGGCTGCAAGACTGGCCCATGACTATTTTTGTGAGTAGTCTGGCTGCTTGCCACTGTGGCTGCCACCCAAGGTTCACACCAGCAACGGAACCCAGTGATGTGTGGATGGCAGAGGCAGGGGTGCAATACACCGCCAGCATTTCCATCCCTACGTTCTGCCTTGTCTCAAGAACTGTGGCAGCAACTTTCCAGGAACAGGATATTATCACCAGGGCAATGGGCACAGCTCTTGGTCACACTACTGAGAAAGGCAGGACCCGTTGTTGGAGAAAGTGTGGGGACTCTAAAACAGCAGGGACTCTGCCCCTTGGAGACCTCGCGTGCCAGGTGGCAGGGACCCCCAAGAGGGCCTCCGACAGTGGTTGGAAGACACCAAGGTCTTTCTTCCCAGTGCTTCGAGGGAGCAGCAGGGCCCTCTGCAGGAGCTGGAGGCAGACAGGAAGGGAGCATTAGGCAGCAGAGCCCATCCATGGAATGTGGTGGTGGGGAACGTGGAGTCAGCGCTGCTCAACACCCACTACACAAATAACAGTGCCATGGCCAAGCCCAAACAAAGCCCCCAATCCTCTCCATGCTGGATATTCAAGGAAAGGCTGGCCAGGCTCCTGTGCCACTCTACTCCTGTTCCCCAAGGCAGGGATAAGGCATGCTCTGAGCACTACACGGCTGTCTCCTGGTCCTCCCGCTGGATCATCTGGTAGTGCTGACGGTTTTCGAGGTAGGCAGCCAGGTCAGGGTCATTTGCCTTCTCAGCTCTGTGCTTGGGTGTGTCTCCCTGCAAGAGGGAAAACAAAAGGCAACAGCAAGTTATTTATTTTAATTTACTTATCTACTGCATTTGTGCCCTGCCTTTCCTCCAAGGGGCTCAAGTTGGCATCCTCTCTGCACCCCACCCCCACCCGATTCTATCCTCACAACTGCCCTGGGAAGGAGAAGCAGTGACTGGTCCAGGGACCTCCAGTGAGGTTCACGATGGAATGGAGTGGAACAATACACCACATGACCAGTGGGCCTTCATCTCCTCTTCAGAGTAACCTGTGTGGCAGCAAATCTGCTGTGAGCCATTAAACTGAGTATTACCCAATCGCAAGATTTAGAGGCAAGCTTGAATTCCCGCCATTGTTTATATAGGTGTTTAGGAATATGTTTATTTACCCCATGTGAGCAACTTGCACCATCAATGAAATATTAAACACTAAGATCAACCATAGAATTGCAGATTCAAACGAAAGAAAAATATTTAAGAGCTCTTACTTAAAAGTAAGGTATTTGCCAGGGGCCAAAATGGCCTCAAAGTGGGTGCCAGGCAAGCTTTCCTAGGGTGAGCATCTCTCAGCCAGGGCATCACCACCAAAAGGGTCCTCTCCTTAGTAACCACCCACAAACACTGCATTTGGGGAGACCCTGCTTTTACTTTTAGGCTTCATATCATCCCCATAGGCGCACATCTGGCTTTTGGGGGGTATTGCATGTGTGGGTCTTCATTCAGTCCCCCTCCCCTGCCATGAACACACTAGGAAAGACTAAGAGAAGTATCCAAGGACAGTGGAATGTGATATTCTGGGGTGGGAGAGGATGTGGAGGGGGAGAGAGAGAAGAAATCTCATCCTTTCTCCCCTTTGAAGCCCCTTTTTACAGTTTCTGCTGTCCTCAGAACAACACGGAAGGAAATCTTACTCGGCTACAAGCGATCGCCAAAGAAGAAGACTGCCAAAGACTGCTTTAAAATACATAGGTAATGATAAAGCTCAGAAAAGTTATATTCTACTGAGCTTTAAAACTACCCAAAGACGCCACACCAGATAGCCAAATTCCACTATAAACAACACAATCACGGCTGAGCAGCATTTGGCGACTGCTTAAAGCCCTGGCGACATTATGTGTAATTTTCTGCACATGGGGTGGGGTAGGGAAGAGTCTGTGGGAAGGGACTTCCCACGAGTTAAGAGAAGCAAGCAAGGGCCTCTGGTATGGGCCTCTGGAGGGACATACGGCTTAGCCTGGAATATCTATGTGCAAATGCAAGCATGAGCAGAAAAAGACTCTGAGCCCTTAGAAAAACGTTTGTGGCTGAGATCTATTAAGTCGAGTGTTGCCTCAAGGAGGAGCAGGAGGAGGAGGGGCGAGACTGGAAACCAAAGGAGCATGTTGGGAAGGAATGCTTAGGGATCTCTGGGAGATTAACAGCTGACAGCTAGATAAGTCCTCAAGGACCTGTTTGCATGCTCCTGCCACCCCCCTTCCCCCAAACACAGTTGCTGGGAAAATAAAATAAAGGCCTGCATTTGAATATCCTCACTACCAACTGCACTGACAGGAAAAACAGTGATTGCCTTGCACAGTTGTACAATGAAACCTTGCCATAGGCAGCTTATTTTCCTGGCCTGCAGAAGCCAGGATAATCCAAGCAAAAAGAGTGGGGGGTGGGCTGGGGTGAGGTGTGTGTCTGGGGAGTGCCCTGAAATACCATCTCCTCCACCTCCCACCCCCACCAGCAGCCTTACTAGAGCTCCTGGTCCCTGCGGAGGCTCACATTTCACGAACTTATTGCAGCCATCTGGACTGCGTCCACTAATGAACTCCTACACTCCATAAAAAGCAAATCTGTTAACAGCTTTCAGCCATGTCTCCCCCTCCCTCCCCCCCTCTCCCATTCCACAAGCCTCTGCCCCCCCCCTTCCCCTCATTAACTACCCCCACCCTCCTCCAGCGCGGAGCAAACTCTGCTGCTGAGAAAAGGCAAGGAAATCTGGCTCTCTGCCCTCTCCATTGAAAGTGGGAGAGGACAGGCCTTCTACGCTGGGCCCTCACATCCCAGTGGGGAGAAGGCAGCAAGGAAGGCAGGGACCCAGAGACAGTCGCCGGCCATATTTCACAGGGGTGCACAATGGTTTAGATACAGAGGTTCTCTCTCTCTCTCTCTCTCTCACACACACACACACACGCACAGAGTTGTGTACAAGCACAAGCTCCACTCGCACCTCCCCCCCAAAAAAAGGATGGAGAGACAAAGGCAGAGCAAAGGTCATGCACAAACCTTCCCCACAAAGAGGAGCCACAGGTTCACATGCAAGAAAGAAGGCAGACATAGCTGTAGCACTGCGCAAGGTACCACTGCCAGCACCAAAGGTTTTGCTGAATGAGAGAGATGTTTTTCTCTTGCAACAAGGAAAACAAGCAGAGAGCTTCTCTACTTGACCATGCAGCATTTAAGCTGGGAATCAGAACTTCAAAGGCGCCTCCCCTCCACTGCCCCTGCGTAATTCTATGATGGGGGCAACGTGGACCAAGTCTCTGCTCAAGACATGCTAGTACTATTGGTAAAGAATGAAGGCTCATAAATTCACACAATGCAGTTTCCTCTATCTGCTTGAGAAGCAGCATGGGCTCCCAGCATATGCCTTATTAAAGTAGGTAGGCATGTTGAAACTTATGGCACGATGGTAGCCAGCCTGCGTTGTACCCGTGGCAAATGCAGGAAGCCATATTAAGAGAGGGTCACCAACCCAGACGTGTGTTCTGTCTCAGAAATGCAAACCCTGCTGGCTGGAGGGCCAGAGCCCATTTCTATGAGCAGGGGGAAAGGGGCATTCTTACTTCACACAGTGAAAAAGCCCTACAAGCTTCAGTATGCTGGCCAGTCTCAAAATTTCATCTTCCTCTCTCACCTTGGTCCTCTTTTTCCCATTTCCATGGCTGCTCAAGTTCTGCTTCCAGCTAAAGTCACTTTTGCTTGGGTTGCATCCTGATTCCTGAGCCATTGGCGAAAGGTTAGGGGAGCAAGCGAGTTGCCAAGAATTGGCTATAAAACAACTTCACGCAGTTGGCAAAGGGTTTTTATTGCTTGTCTGAAACGCTCCAATGCTTTTATAGCTCCATTAGCATCGACTTCGGTCAGGTGAACTCACAAGCCCCAGGAGCTTTTGGCTTCATGGCATGAAGCATCCCCACTGGCTGGGCTTATTGTTCAGCTTCGGGTCACAATAACCGGCTGGCAGAAAGGCATCTCAACTGGCCAGAGAATACATGTTTGCTTCTAGTCTGCCGCTGGCCAGCCCCTGGGAGCACTGGGACCAAGGGACAGTCTCAATTCCTTCTCCATCAAGAAGGAATTCTGGCACAGAGACGAAAGTGCATCTTGTGCATTGTACTCTAAGGTGCCCAGACTCTCTGACATCAAGCGATACTCCACTCGCGTATGGGGGGCAGAAGTTTACCCTACTGCTGTGGAGCTGCTCATTTGTATGCCTTTCCTGCTATGGTATCCCTCCCATGCAGGAGCCTTAATAGTCTACAGCTGGGAGAGAGGGAGAAGTCTACAGTGAGACTGTCCTTGCAGTGACCTCAGGGAGTAGAAAGAGGGGAAATGAGACATTCTTGCCCCTCATTTCGAGATAGAAAAAACAACACTGGCAGCAGAAGAGATAAATTTAACTCTTTACAAAGCTGTTGAGTTAAATGCTCCAACCCAGATCTACCTTCCGATTCAAATGCACATTATGTCTTTTCTTCCTTGGCTCAAAAGGTAAGCATCCTAGCTTTGTATTCTCCATTCTCTTCTCGGCCAGAAAAATCTCAGGGTCAGTTTACATGTTTTGCAGAATCTATCCGTGAAGGTCCCTCCACCCCACTGCTCTGCCCCAAAGTAAATCTACACTGCAGGACTTCACGTTGCAAATGATAGAAGTACTGTGTGCATTTGCTTATTTACATTTCCCCCTCCAGAAAAGAGTATCTCCCTATACATAGAAAACTAGCATATCAGGGAGTCAACTAACCTCTGCTATTTTCCTTGGGACGCTATTGCTCTATGTCTAAGAAGTGTTTGCTTTGTTGTTGCTGCTGTTGCATATAATGGCCTGAAGCAATACATATCCATGGGAGACTTCACCTGCCAAGCACAGAGGCTGCTCCCTAAGGTTTTGCTCTAGCCATTCCCAGCAAGCTCCTAGCTCAAGCTCTTACCTGCAGATCAGTTTTCATCAGTGAAGCTCCAGCCTCCACAATGTAATGGCAGATGGTACGCTGGCGGAGGGCTGCAGCCTGGTGCAAAACGGTCTCACCGCTGGAAGGAGAAGAGAATACAATGGGGGATCAGCATCAACAACAACCACGCTTAACCTACCTGCTCCAAAGAGCCAAGGGCTCCAGAAGAGAGCCTGGATGGAGCCAGTTCATTGCATTAATCTCTGCCTGGGCGTAGTGAGACCAAGAAGTGGGCAGAGTGCCATGCAAGGAGGTGGGGATGTTGGCTTCACCAGGCCCAGCCATTTTCTCTCAGAGGGCTGGGGTGTCAGGGAGAGACATCCTGGCCACCCCTCAGCCCTTCTCCCATCTTGATGTGAGCAATCATTCACTGAGGTCCAGCACTGAGGGCCTTCTGGCGGCTCCTTCCCTGAGAGAAGTGAGGTTACAGGGAACCAGGCAGAGGGCCTTCTCGGTAGTGGCGCCCGCCTTGTGGAATGCCCTCCCACCAGATGTCAAGGAAATAAACAACTGTCTGACTTTTAGAAGACATTTGAAGGCAGCCTTGTTTAGGGAAGTTTTTAATGTTTGATATTTTATTGCTATGATGATGATGATGATGATGATGGGAGCTGCCCAGATGGGTGGGGTATGTAAAAACAGCCAGCCTTCTGCCTCCTTCAGCAGCAGGCACTTATTGCTAGTAACAGAACACTAAAAACCAAAACAGAGCTTACTTTTCTTCTTCTGCAACATCCAGGATCTCTACAGGAGCTGGGGAGGAAGAGACAAAAGCAAAGCAATGAAGCCAGCCTGCCTGACATGAGCCACGCCACTCCTTATTCATTCCGCTGCAGATGGGAGAGCAGAGCCGACTCTCCCACTACGGCCTGGCAGAGCCTCGATGTAGGAGTTGGGGCTGCACATTTTTTTCATGGACATCAAAAGCCTTTGTGAAAATCAACCCCACAGCTGTTTTCCTATGTGAACAAACATTTTAATCTCCTTCAGCCATAAATTATATAGCACTCCGAATGAGCAGTGTTTACAGAACTTTTTTGCATTCACTCCACCACAGCCCTTAAAAGACGCCATTATTTGCGGTCTAAATGTGAGAGAGGGCTTTTAAATCTTGATTTTGGAAGATTTGGGGGTAGAGGGAGAGGGAAGCCAGCAAGGTGACCTGGGGTAGGATCCCAGGCTACCTATGGCATATGAGAGGGACTGCTGCTGGTGGTGGTGATGATAGCTAGAGTGAAAACCAGGCAGGTAAGCAGGCCAGATGTGAATCAGAGACATGCGTGTGTGTTGGTGTGTATGCAGATGCAATATTTTTCATCCCAGTGGAAGGACTCCTTCCTTTCTAATGAATGGCTACTGAGGTTCTTCTAAGTGCAAACCCATTTTGGAAGAAAATACCTCCCTATTTTCAAAACCTCCCCCCCCCGCCCCATTTTTGCACACAGCCACTCTCAATTCCTTGGTGGGGTCAAAACTGTAGTACAACGTTCTTGGTGCAACCCAGTGTACCACTTACTATAGTGACAATTAAGGAGAGCATCGTTGATCCCATTTTACAGATGGAAAGCTGAGGCTGAAGTAATAGTGACTTTGCACAAGGTCATACAGTGCACTCAGAGTTAAAGATGAGAACCTATGTGAAAATTCACAACCTTTAATTCCGGGACTGCACCGATATTTGATTCTAACACTCACAGCCATCCTATGAAACTAACACAACAAAACAACCCAGTGCCTTTTCTGGTCTGGCTTACCATTTTCAATTATGTATTTGACAATCTCCTTGCTCCCTGATTTGACGGCATGATGTAGAACAGTTTGGCCTGTCTGATCGCGCATCATCAAATCCCTGCCAGCCTTGTGCAGTTCTTTGAACTGCGGGAAGAAAGAACAACTTGAGATGAGCTAGACTCTTGTGAGGCAGGTTTTAAATCGAGGTGACTTTCACAAAAGGTTAAAAACAACCCAGCAAAGATCAAGAGCAATTCATTATTTTTTTTTAAAAAAAGTTAACACCTGAAGACCACTCAGAAAGGCTGTTGTGCCAGGCAAAAGCATTAAAACAAGGCTTTTCCAAACAGGTATATGTTAATCCTCCTTTTAAAAGGTAGTAGTAAGTAGTGAGCATAACCAGTGCTACGATGGCCTACCCTTGTCACCAATATAAAACTCTTCTCATACTATGGGCATATGGAGAAAGCTGGGATAGCTCAGTTGGTAGAACATGAGACTCTTAATCTCAGGGTTGAGGGTTCGAGCCCCACATTGGGTTACAGATTCCTGGCCTGCATTGCAGGGCGTCGGAGTAGATTACCCTTTTTGGTCCCTTCCAACTCTACAATTCTGTGATCTCTTTGTAAAACAAGGTAAACACAGACTCACATAGGTGCATAATTATGCACAGTAGTAAGTTTAGAAGGAAGAGAAAAATGTAATTTTTATTTTGAAAAAACCAGCACATGGTGAGAAATCACTCACTCTTCTTTGGTTACTTGCTCCTATAAAATGTACCTTATGGGGTTAAAACAGACACATCACCACTGAAAAGTCACTAATAAAGGAATCCCATAGTTGACTGTCTATTGCCAGAGTCACTTTCAAGGCCATTGAATTAAAAAAAAAAATACTTCCAAACTCTGAATCTGACATGAATGAAACAGAACATAGCAAGAGCCCTACTGGATGAAACTAAAAAGACTGTCTAGCCTAGCATCCCATTCCCACTGGCCAACCTGAAGCTTACATGCAGGACAGAAGTGCAATTGCCTTCTCCTGCTGTTATTCCTCAGCAACCAGCACACTGCATCTGATTCTGGAGATAGTATGCAGCAGTCATGCCTAGTAGACACTGATAGCTTTATTCCCCATTAATTTGTCTAATTCACTTTCAGCCATCCATGTTGGTGGTCATCTTGTGGTAGTGAGAAGCACTGCAGAGCATCACACTTCAGGGTGAAATTTCTCTCTATTCAAAACATTGTCCTGGTTTGCACATAATGCTAAACGGTGGTTTATTAGACCATGGCTTATCATTACATGTGAACCCATCCCACTAACTGTGGTTTGTTTGTTATGGTTAAAAGTCGCTCATTAACCATGGTTTGTAGTTGGTTTAGAAATCTTTGTTAACATTAACTATAGCTTCATATTATTATGAACCCGGACCTCCTACTTCACTATAGTTGAGGAGCCATCACTGCGGCAAAGTTAGAGCCATGAGTGAAGAGCGGCAAAGTATTCAAGCAGCTCTCAAGGCTCCACTTCTCTTACTGCTGCTGTTAACTATTCTTTGATGAAATAAACCAAGCTTCAAGTGATAAGTCTGCCAGAAACCCCAGCTGTAAGTATGGCTTCTTATTTATTAGATTTATTGCCCACTCCTCAACACAACGTCTCATAAAAGATTACACAAATACAAAATACAGTGGTGCCCCGCAAGACGAACGCCTCGCAAGACGAAAAACCCGCTAGACGAAAGGGTTTTTCCGTTTTGGAGGCGCATCGCAAAACGAATTTCCCTATGGGCTTGCTTCGCAAGAAGAAAGCCCATAGGGAAATCTCTGGGGACCTCTTTTAAATGCTGGCGGTGGGGAGCAAAGCCTTTCTAAAAAAGCGGAGGCTGTCCGGGGCGATCTTAAAATGCTGGCGGGCGGCAGCGCTGCCACCCGCCAGCATTTTAAAAAACCTCGGGACAGCGGAGAAGTCCTCTGCTGTCCCGGGGTTTTTAAAAAATGCTGGGGGTGGGAAGAAAAGCCCTTGTCCGCCCCCCCCAGCCTTCAGAAGAGGTCGGGGGACAGACTGTCCCCAGACCTGGTCTGAAGGCGGTTTCCATAGGAACGCATTGATTGATTTTCAATGCATTCCTATGGGAAACCGTGCTTCGCAAGACGAAAAACTCGCAAGACGAAAGAACTTGCGGAACGAATTAATTTCGTCTTGCGAGGCACCACTGTACAAATTGAAAACAGATTTAAAAAAAACAAGCAAACCATGGTTTAGTGTTATGTGCAAACCAGGCAATGGTGTTAAATAATCCAGAATTCTATCAGAATAGGTACCAGGAGTACAATCTGATATATGTTTCCTAGCGGGGGTCACTATGGGTATGTGTCTACGTTGTGAGACTGCCAACGTAGTTCAAAAGGAGGAGCAAGTTGTCTCTACGCAGAAGTAACCCCATGCCAATCTCACTCCTGACTGCAGTAGGGATGGGTGTGGGATGCAGTGAGGATCCTATAAGGAACATTCAAAATGGTATTGATCTTCATGTGCACACCATCTAGGCAGTCTGATCAGATAACTAAGCAACAGTGTTTTTAAGCCATCAAGGTGTGCTTGTGGTATCCTGGCAGCCATAGAAGGTTCCCTCAGTAGGATGTTCACTGGGCACAGGACAAGAATCCTTAAAAGCAAGCCTGCATTGCCGGAAGTTATCCATTGGTGAAGGGTAATAAGCAGGTCGTTATCAAAAAGCTAGATGGCGCTACCAGGTGGTTGCAGTAGTAGCATCATCATTGTATCTGACCCTCCCTAGCTCTGCAGCTTAGTTTTTAGCACATGGTAGCTGTTACCTTGTGGAAATCGTTATTCTTGGCAGCATCTATCAAAGCATCATCTGCAAGAAGGAGACACAGGTTCAGGGTTACAAAACCAAGCAGGAGGGCAGGGAGAAGGTAGAGTGAGGGTCAGAGTGGGCAGACTGGCCAAAGAGTCAGCAACTGGAAGCACTCCCACCATGTGAGCTCGGGGCTAATGAAGAAAAGGTCATGCTCATTACCCAGGGACCTCAAGGGAGATTGCCTGTGACTTTTATCTGCCCAGTAAGATGTCCTGGACAGTAAAAGGCAGTGGTTTACCGCTGCCAAACATCCTCTACACCTCTAGACTTTTCTGACCTCCAGTTGGGGCTGTCTGGAGTCTGGGAGAAGGAAGGACAAGAGTGGAACAGAGAGACCACAACCCAGAGTGGTGATACTTAGCATAAACTAAGAACGATTTATGTTAATTCAGCATTTGTTGAGTATGCATTATCTCATTTTACTGTTTGGCTTTCCCCCTATTGCTGCTCTCCTCTTAGTTACAAAGAGCGTTTGTGCTTGTGAATGCATGTGCACAAACACATGACAGTGTATTTGCATGTGAGAGGGAGAGATGACATGTGCATGTCTTGTGGGCCATCACTGAATTTGATCTGCCACAGAGTGCCATGAAGGTACTGAGCAACTGAGAGAATGAAAGGGATCTCGGGAGTTTGAAAAGCACCAAAAGTTGCCATGAGGGCCCAGGCATGCATCAAGGAGGACTCACAGCTCCATAAAACCCACTGATGAATAGAAGGAACAAATAATGAAGGGAAGTCAGAGGGGTATTGGGGTGGGGAGTGGGAGAGGCAAGACAACACAGTGATGTATGGAAGGAAAGAAACATTCCAGCAGAGGGGAGGACAATTTGTCAAAGATAACTTGAAACCCGCAGGCCAATGAACAGCGAGCACAAAGAGGTGAAGGAGAAAGGGTGAGTGGAGGAGGGGGAAAGCAGGTGTCCCCGAGGGGAAGGCGTTTGGGGATGCCTCTCCATCAGTGACTCACTCACACTTCCAGAAATTAAGCTCTATTCAAGCTCCAGGAAAACATTTTCCATTTGCTCAACCGAGAGAGGCCCCTGAACTTTGCTCACACATCCTGGAACCCTCACTGGTGCCTGGCAGAGACTAACCCTGCTCCCCAGCCATGAATTCCAAATCCCTACAGGTGGGAGATTAACTCTGCACCACAATGTTATTTCCTGACAGATTTTACAAATGAGGTGAAGAAGGAAGGTGGCTTGTTAAGTCAACGGGTGTCAGGTCTCGCCCAGCTAGTCATTCCTGCAGCTGCTCCCCGGAAGGAATTCCTTGGTCGGGGCCTCTCTGCAGCACTCAATCCATACTGCAGCAGGGATGAAGGTACTAAGGAACCAATCACCCTGCATGCCAATGCACACAGAAGCTCTCAGCCAAATCCGTCCCAAGCTGTACTGAAAAAAATCTTTCATTCCATCCTAACCTTTTGAGGCCTCACCTTTCTGTGCAAGCACAATTGCGACACACACACCCTCCCCCTCTATCAATATGCATATTTAGATATACACATTGAACTGATGCTTCCCAAGATTAGGTCATCAAGTTCCAACATCAACTCCCTCAATCACTGGATAGTAGCCCCATATACCCTGAGCTGAAAAAATGTGTATTTTGACTAGGAATGGCTTACCAAAGCAGCTACCATGTTCCAAAAAAGCTCCTCTAACCACCAGAACTCAATTTGTCCAGGAGGACCGGCTCCCACCCTTCCCAATAGTAGAGAAGCCATGGCATGGCACAACATTGTGTGAACATTCTGGACTAATGTGGAGAACAGTCTGTGTGAGTAAAATCTAGAAGGGCATATTAAAATGCTACATGGAAAACCATCTGCAGCATTTCACTGAAAGTGATGCTGTGTTTTACAGAAGTTAAATGTAACGTTAGACCAGGGGGTGGGGGACTGGGAGGCATGAAAATGGAGCACACAAAATTACAGGTTAGCATTCAATAATTGAGATAAGAAGGAGATATGCTGAAGGAGCACACTAAGAGTAAAACAGTCTCACCTTTGAGGGAATTGCAGCTCCCCATTTCTGAGCTGGGGAAAAAAAAAGAGAAAACCAAAGCTAAGAGACTAGGTCCTTCCTAAAGCAGCTCTCTCCATCTGCTCAGCTCACCAAGAACTCTTTACCTGTCTAATTTGAAAGGGCCAATTAGCTGTGCTATATCAGGGATTCAGATTTATATTCTGCTTTGCTCCATATGATAGATCCAGATGAGGGAAGCGCAGAACTGAGGTATATAGCAGGGAATTCACATCCTAGCCATCTTAGTCCTGTTCCTCTTTTTGTACCAGCTGTGTTTACATCTGCCTCCCTTTCCAGTATCAGCATAGCAGTCACGCTGCAACCCTGGCTTCGTATGCCGTAAGATCTATCGGCCACATGATCCTGAGTCAACTTCCATCCTACGAAGATTAAAACAGATGAACTAATCGACAGCTCATCCTGGCACATCAATGCCAATGGTGTAAGACTCCCTATGCCAAAGCATTCTCCCCACCTTCATATTGAAACAGAAAGCAAACAGAAGAGGAATAATGACTGCCTGAAGGTTGAACTCTCATCCTCCGACCTGCACCCATCCTTAAGCTATTCTTCCTTGGGGTCCTTCCCTCAACCTCGCCTGGTCTTTCTTACCTCCAGGCACTAAGCAGACAGCCTCACCTGGAGACTGGTGTGGATGTTGGTGAACCTGGGAGAGCAACGTTTTGCCTTATCGGTGTTGAGGGCACATCAACAAGGTCAGGCATGGCAGGAGATGTGCCCACTGTCTGGGTGCGCACCAGTTCTGGGTCCAACACAAAAAGCTCATCCTGAGAGATCTCCGTCACATAGTTGAGATGTTCCTGAGAAAGTACAAGTCAATCATTTGATGGATAGGATTTCTTCATGGTAAACAGTTATTAAAGAAGGGGTCTCTCTGTGTATTTTAAGATAATATGCAATGTGGATTTTCAAGATGGAAGTTCAGCGATTTGAACAAAATCCTGGGAAATTTGTTTTTTTCCTTAAAAGAAAGCAAGATTTCAATTTTGTTGTTCGTGGGAACAGGACTGGAGATATAAGAAAATTTGCCTCCATAAATTTAGAAAAAACATAAAGGATACAGAATCCAAAGTGGAATTTTGGCAATCTGTTTATATAATATATATTCTCTCCAACTCTGCTCTCTGCTTATCCAACAGATTCAGTTCTATTTTCCTAGTCCCCAGAAAAAGAGAGAAAAACCCACACAAAGCGACAGTTACAAATTCTACAATGAAAATTATACTGAAAATTGGAAATTTGTGCACCAATTTATTTCTATTGAAGAATTGTAGCTCTTTTGTTTCAGAATTTTAAACATAACAAAGCTCCAGATCTCGTGGCCACAACTGTGAATCATGCATTATATGGTTTACAGATGTAATACACTAGCACTACAGGGAAACTATGTAATGTCACTGGGGACAAATAAATAATCACTTTTATTTCAGGTCTAATGTATGTACTAGCCTTTCCAAACCTTCCTAGTTTCCTGGGCATTATTCTCTAGTGACACGCCACCCTAAATATTTATTTTTGGATGCACAGAAAATGAAAATATCTGACCTCAAGACTGAATCCCTTTATTAAATAAATATAATGGCAGGGGCCTGTGATATTCTGAAGGAAATGAAAACCAAGTTGCAAACAGCAATGTATTCCATGGGCAGCATGCAGGCAGACAGTCTCAGATTCCACAGTCTCTTGGGAACAAACTGGAACTCACCTGGGCACGGTCTATTCTGTAAAACCGATCGGCTGTAGTTGCTACAAGAGAGGAAGAGAAGGACACGGAGTGTTTAGCGTCTATATATAGCCCCAGTGTATTCAAAGAAATTCACGTAACATCTTAGCAATCCTTACAATAACTGTGTAATATAGATCCAATATTAGCTCTGCCCCTGGACTATGAGGGTGATAAAACAGAGGATGGTTATAAATCAGAGATTAATAGCATGCTTAAGGACACCTAGTGAGTTCTCACCTGAGGGGAGATTTGAACCAGAGACAATCCCTGATTTATAGCTCGGTCTCTTACATTACAATCCTATATATGTCTACTCAGAAGACAGTTTCAAAAGGGCTTACTACCAGGTAAGTTAGTATAGAACTGCAACCTTAGTCACTCTCAAATTTGGGTTAGTGGAACTAACTAGAGAGAGAAGAGGAAAAGCAGAACTAGTTCATGAATTATACTTGATGCATATCAAGCATGTCAGCTGTAAAAGGGAGGTAGATATGACACAACAGCAAAAGATTCCAAAGTGGCAGAGTGCTATTGTACTTTGTTCAGCTTGCCAGACAGTTGTCTCCCCCACCCCTTGTGGGCCAGGTGGGGGAGACAGGTGGGCATACCTATCAATCACCTGAGACCTTTTGTTTCTGCATGTGGGGGTCTTCAGTCTCCACCCCTCAAAGCACTATCTTGCCCAGAGCAATGCTTTACAATCTTTACTGTGGCTCCTTTTGAGAAAACAATTCATGGCTTCAGTGAATGCCCACTGCCCTTTAGGATGACAGGTTTAGCAACATTCCAACTCAAAAATACCTAGTGGGAATCCAGGATTGTTTTAATTTTTTGTTTCTTTTTGTATGACTGTTGTTTGATGAAATATGCCCAAATGATTTGCATCTCTTCATGTATTTCCATATGTACTGAATTGTGGGGGGCAATGGCCTTGAGCAGTAAATTGTTATCTTCCCCACAACTTTGAAAGGGGTTTCTGATGATCAGGTAATCAGCTGATTGTCAGATCTTACAAACAACAACAACCTTCCAAGTGCTATTTTGCTCAATCCTTTGAAAGAAGCTTTGCAGTCGCAACCAATAAGTTGTTTAGTCACTGGGCTTGCAGGTTTCTCACCCTTGCTGTAAGCCCTCCAGATCTTATCAAGGAGGGCCATGAATGCTTGTTGTTACCAGGACCATTTGTGGTGACTATGCTGCAAGCTGGCAGGCAGCGATCCAAGAGACACTTGTAAGAATGGAACAGCTGCATTTCACATAGTACCGACAACAACAGAAGACAACTTTCCAAAATGCAGCTGCTGAATCTTCATCACAGAAATACTACCTTGAGGGAACACGAGCAAATGAGCGACAACCTTGCATTTACTTTGCTATAATCAGATCATTTGGGAAGGGCCTCCCATTGGAGCAGCAGTGGCCTTGAGCATCAAAGGACCAGCTAAACAAAATATATGCAGACAGGATGTTACCACGAACAACAGATAGAAAGGCAATTAAAGGGGGTCCCCCCAAAACATTTTTTTGTGCCACCAGAAGTAAAGAGTACTTTTTTGTATGCTGAGCAGCAGAGGGAAGCTTCCCAAATCTGCTTTGCAGCTGCTGTGGGACTTCCCTGTGCATTTGGATGATCTCCTTGCAGGTGTGGGAACTCTTGCCCTTCGCAACACAATGATCCACATTTAAGAAGTCGCCATGGGAGTTTGCGTATCTTCCATATTGTGAGGATACACAATACATTTATATAAATGGTACACACCGAGTCAACAAGATAGCTTCTAAAGTTCTGAACTTGGTACTGGCCAAATTGATTTCCTAGTCAATATATAGATCTATCTCTGTTTGGGTAGCTTAACTACTTCTTTTCTCATGCACTCTGGTTGGATCAATAGACAGATGGAGCAAGTAGATAGGATTATCCAAACCACGGTATTGCCAATCCTTCTCGTCACAGAGCACCTGTCAGATGCTTTAAAAAATCACATTGGCAGAGCAATCCAAACTGTGGCTGGACAAAGAGCAGGGAGTGGCTGAATGTACAGCTCCATTGCTCCCAACAGACAGGCAGAAGGTGGGCTTGAGTTTACACCAGCCTAGTCCTGCTGTAATGATCAGGCCTAGATTGAGTGTGACGCCATCAAATGGTAGCAGTGGGGCTGGCCTAGGATCCAGGGCCAGCCCAGCTCCTCTCTGCCCCTGAATTGCCCCATTTGGAGCTGTGCGTGGGTTGCCACCAGCAAGAAACCACCAGTGTTTTTTCCAATCTCCCTCTCTTTCAGCAGGCAGAATGGAGAGCAGGCACTGGCAGAGGCCAGAAGTTGTTCTGGGCCGGCACCTCTGCTCCCCTCAACCCACTTTGCAGCAGATTGGGGTTTGGATTACCCCCTAAGCACCAGCTGCTTTCTTTCTCCTTTTGCCAGTGGTGGATTAAATTCTCCTGCCTTCTCCTCACTGCAAGAAGTGAAGTTACAAGGAACCAGGCAGAGGGTCTTCTTGGTAGTTGCACCCGCCCTCTCATCAGATATCAAGGAAATAAACATCTATCTGATTTTTAGAAGACATTTGAAGGCAGGGAGGTTTTTAAATGTTTGAGGTTTTAATATTTTGTTAGGGGCAACCCAGTCAGATGAGCAGCATATAAATAATTATTATTACACAAAAGGCATTGGTAAAATATGCAGAAGATTTTGAGGTACACAGCTGTATGATTATGGGAGCGGGGCCAAATAAAACAAATATACATCCATTGGAACAGGCCCCCAAATACCGGTACTCTCAATTTGTTCACTGTATAACTATGATCTGAGGACTCCTGGGGGCAGTGATCCGAGGTAAGCTGGGGTGGGGAGAGACAAAGGACTACAGCCCAGGTAAGCTGACCCTGTTGCATTATGGGAGTTCTCCATAAGGCTGAGGAGGTAAGTGGTCAGACTGAGGTTGCTATGGCTGGGCCCTACAAAGACCGGGGAATTCTCCTTGGGAATAGAGCAGAAATAGTGAGGGGAGGGAGGGGTGTCCATGACACAAGCCAGAGCAGATTAGAGGAGTGAAAGAGCCTCGTTTATCCTGTCCTGGGGAGAGATTTACAGCCACAGAACTGTTGATGAAGGCCAGTAATTCAACCATTTTAATGAGCCTGCATTGCCCTTGAATGCCACTCCAACCTTTTTTCTTCCAACGCATTTTCCTCAGTTTGGAACATGCTGCTGGGAAACTGGCAGAAAAGAAGAAAATAATCTGCAGCAACCATATCTGAGAATGGGCTCCTCCTCGTGATATGTGGTGCACACAAGAGACTCCCTCCCAGTGGGACCCCATAATCATACACACAACAGCAATGCTGGCAATCTTATCCCTTTCCCTCTGGATCAGAGGCTACGTAATGATGTGATTTGGAAGAGCGATTTCCTCTTATTCTGGAGAGAGCAAGGGGCTGGGACAGGGGGAGAGGGAAGCTAACAGTTTTGCAGCTGACTCGGATTCAAAGGTCAGCACCATACTATTCCTTGAGATCTGCGCTGGGGAGTTACTGGAAGGGATCTAAAAAATAAAAATAAATAACATCAGACAACTGTGAGGGGGAGACTGGGAAAAGGCAAAATGGGATGAGGAGGAAAGTACGGTAGTTTGAAGGGAAGCTTTGTCCTTCAGGCTGTAAACACAAAAGGCGCTTGAGGTCAAATCATTCCCTACCACGTCAAGATGTAAGAATTTACGAAGAGCCTCCCTGGATCAGGGAGCCATCTAGTTCTGCACCCTGTTTGTAGATTGGCCAACCAGATGCCTGGGCCCTCACCCCTACTTGTGATTTCCAGCAACGGGCATTCAGAGGCATATTGCCTCCATCAATGGAGGCAGAGCCCAGCCTTCATGGCTAGTAGCCATTCACAGCCTCATCTCCCATGAATTTGCCTGATTCTCTTTTAAAGCCATCGAAGTTGGGGACTGTCATTACTTCCTGCGGGGTGAGCTCCAGAGTTTAACTAAGCACTACATGATGGCTTGGCATCACTCCAACCCACCCATGTTAGTCTCTTGCTCTCTCCAGGGATCTCTCTGGGTCAGTACCAAATCCCACTGAACCAGGTGCTTCCCCCATCCCTTTGGGCCCCCAATACACTTCTTGTTGCTGCCTGCTATAATCTTGGTGGAGGAAAGCCTCATGGCTTTGAGGTACAGGGCTGCAAAGAAGCTCAATGGGCCATGCAAGTTGCTCCCCGTGTCTTTGGGAACTCATTCCAACATTGCTTACAGGGGCACAAAAGCCGCTATTGTCCCAGCCTGTGGGAGAGTCTCACACTGTTGCTCAAACCAAAACTGAGAAAGGGCAGAAATAAATAAAATGTGCTAGTTAAAAGTGAAATGTGCAGTCTGGAAGGCTATAGGAACACAGAATCAACCCTTCAGGTGGTGGTGGTGGGGAGGAGGAGAGAGAGAGAGAGTAGGGGCTGAGAGAGGAGCTGGAACAAAGCTGTGTTTGTAAACAAGACTCTGCTGCCCTGCAGAGCTCTTGGGGGTTCATGCAAAAACACAGCCGGTTGGGTCACAGGCCCAGCAAAGGAACAAAACAAAACAAAACCAGCCAGTCTTCCTTCTCTCCCTCTCATTACTCCCCCAATGCAAAAGCTGTAATTGAATTTGATGTACAAAAGGAAACTCTGAATGCAGCATATTCACTGGTCCCAAAAAACTACTGCTGAAGGTGGCTGGGCGAAACTGCCACGTCTCCCTCATGCCTTTTCCTACAGAGCCATCTGCTGGAGAACAGCAATACTAATGTAGCTGAGAGAAGACAGCCCAATGTGAAAAAAATGACAAGAGATGAAAACTTCACTCCCTGCTACTACAGTGCTCTGGTAGGATCCAGCAGTACCTCCTGCCGAGGGAATAATCAGCACTCTCTCACTGAGGCCTCGATTCTGCTCTGCTGGACCACAGAAAGTTGCCTTAGTTTAGCTGACTATTGTCTTCACCAGGGTTGACAAACGTCCTGCTCATGTACCAAATTAAGGTCTGCCAAATCACCCAATTTGGTGTGAGTGTGTGGCTGTTTTGGCCAGCCATACCCAGCTGCCACTCACCTGATGTCACTACGATGTCAGGTGTGAGATAGGAAAAGCCACAGCTGCCAAGGAACAACCAGGAACTGAAGAGCATGCTCTCAATGGCTCCTTGGCAACATGGCTTGTATTTGGAGCTGTTTAAATTAAGCACTGAATGCAAGTTCCACTGCTCTGCAGTGGGATTAATGTCATATGATGCCAGGTGACTGACAGGTATGCAGACTCAGCCACCTATCCAATGTGGCCTGATGAGGATTGGCTGGTCACTTTTCGTAAGGCCCACCAGGCAAAAGTGCTACCTGCAGATATCAGGGATTGAATCTGAGTCTTTCCGCATGCAAAGAATGGGTTCGATCACTGAGCTATGGTATTTACCATATAAAAGACCATAGAAACAAATAAATGAGGACCTTTTAGGTGGATTTATTACAATCTAGCCCCTATAACAAGTCCTAAAGCAGCAAGCCCAAACTACCTGCAGCAGGAATGGGAAACTCCGGGCCTGTGGTCAAAGGAGGCCCCTCTCAGGCCTCTCTATTTGGGCCTCAGGACTCCCCAGCCCAACCATTCTTCCAGTAGCAGAGGACATGTTTAACACACAAAATGCCGCAAGTTCAATCCCTGACAACTCCAGGTAGTGTTCAGAAAGTCTCCTGGTCTGACCCTCTGGAAAGCCACAGCTGGTCTGTATAGATAAGAGAAAGCTAGATAGATCAATGGTTCGATTGAGGCAATGTCTTGTGCTCCTTTGTACTCAGGAGAAGCAAAGGAAATAATTCAAAAGGCAACATGGAACAAGTGACGTTTCCAACGGTACTGACCAGCACTATTTGAGCTCTACATAAAACAAAATTATAATTATAGAAATATATTCCATTACAGCATCTATGGCTCTGGCAACAAATTTCCGTAGCATTAGTCATGGAACCTTTGATGAACCGAGCCCCCACCTACTGACTACAGAGTTAGTATATATTTACATATCCGCTCCACACACACACACATATACGTATGTACTCACAGTCCAGGAAGCACCACTTGGGGGACAGTTTCTGGCATGACAATGTCTTTGGTTTGGCTCCATCCCCTTCCTGCATCAAAGCAAGCAAAAAAGAATCAGGTCTCTTTTCCTACCCTCTTTTCAAAACCTCTTCTGGCTTGTTCCAGCACAGATGCCTCCGGTGGACTCAAGGCACATGCTTTGACACAAAGCGGAAGGCACAGAGCACATGGATGCAGCTCAAGACAGATGCACTGGACAGATACTGATGCAAGTTCATCATGCACAAAAAAGGCAGAAGGGATGGGGGGGGGGAGAAGAGTCTTTCAACAAAGGGGAGGTGGAGACAGAAAAGATACACACCTCTGGAAACAGGCTCTGAATAGTGGAAGGGCCTGAAGGAAAATCCTGTGGAAAGGGAAGGAGCTGGGTTACCGCTACCATTAGGATATGCTTGCATCCCCATAGCTGTAGGAACTAGCAGGGTGCTCCTCACACCTTCTGGAGCAGCCAGCCTCCATATTGGCCAGTGTAATCCAAAAGCAAGATTGCACCAGCACCAGCCAGGAAAATGGTCTCAAGTGTGGGAAAGAAATTTAGGAGGAGGACGAGGAGGAAAAGACAGCGAAGAAGCCATGTGCCATGGCAGTCCAAGTGCCCTAGTTTCACAATGAGCTCCAGGCTATGTTGGCTTTCCCAGCTGGGCAATTTGATCACAGCTGCTTCTCATAATCATTGTTATGACCAAAATCAAGCTTGAGAGCTTCCAGGTTCTTTTGCCCTGAACACTATATCCACATCCGGTGCAGTGTGTTTTACTACCTGCCTGACACCTAAGGGCTGGACAAAGGGCAAATCCATAAAGGCAGGTAAAGGGAGGGAAAGAGAGAAAGCAGTTTACGGAAGATTGCCCATCCATCTCATTTCCTTTGTAACCAAGCTCCAGGGAACGGATTTCTCCATGCATTTATTGGCTTGAGCCAAAGCAGGAAGTCAACGACATTTCCCAGCTAAACAAAAATGTTGGTGTGTCATTCACAAAAGCTGCCAGGTAAGGTGCAAGCTTCACTTAGAACTGGAGGCATCACAGTGATGAGGCTTTGGACAAATGAGGAACAAAATCCATGTAACTAAAACACTAGGCAAGATAACTGAAATTCTATCCAGGTTCGAGGCATGAAGCCGTTATTATATTTGCAAAACACTTGTTACAAAGTAGAATGCATCCAACGTAAGTCACAGAGTAGACTCATTAAAATCAATGGACACAACTCATTTCATTTATTTCAGGGGGTCTATTCCGAGTATCAGTTAAGTTGGATACAACCCTGGAATATTTCCTCCGGCATATAAAGCAACGTGGGAATGAGCCTGCACTTACCTTGACCCCTGACCGCCTCCCAACTAGGAGTTACCTCCTTGGGTTACATCAGAACCGAGGACTTTATTTATTTATTTATTTATTGTAGGCATATTTACTTGCTTTCATTGAAATTCCCAGGGCATCTTACACTGAATTCTTTGCTTTTACCAAAACTACACCGCATACAAAGCCGAGCTTTGTTCTGGTTTTGTTCATGTAGGTTAACAGCTTTCCCCCACATTTCTTTAATTGTATGGGGCAGGTGGCAGCGGGGACATTTAGGCCGACTCTGAAACTATGCAGAGGCATAACTAAACTACTTCCTGTTGCTCTGCATGTTATGAATCGTAAGCAGAGGCAACTCCTGCTTGCTCAGTCAACTGTTAAATTTCATTTGAGGAGCAGTTAATTACAACTGGAGAAGCACAGATACTATGGCAGCAGGGATATCCAAGTGGTATGTCACTTGAACGGTAGTAGAATTATAGCAAGGTTACACTCTCCCCTTCTCCAAGTGTTTTGCTTGCATCTCACCTCCTGAAGCCTCTCAATGTGGGTCCGGCATATCTCCAAGTCACTGTCTCCTGGCACAACGATAATTCCCAAGGGCACAGCTGGAAAGTAAAAATGTTATCAACAAATACCATTGAACCTGCTAAATACATTCCTGGTGTATCAGGTATTCAGTGAGCAGAAGCTAGGGGACAAATCATAGATGCAACACCAAGGTTGCATGTTTGAACCCCTTATGGGACAGCTGCATATTCCTGCACTGATGGGGGTTGGACTAGATGATCCTCAGGGTCCCCTCCATCTCAAGCATCATACCATCTCACAATGCACACGGGAAGCTACTTATCTGAAGGTATCTAACGGACAAAATCTTTGTGCATGTGGAATTTTAATATGTCAGGGAGAAATGCTAGACTAGAAGCCTTCTCTCACAGATGTGTTAGCTTTCGCGCATACAGGGAATTTTGATGTGAGGGCTCTTTTTTTTAAAAAAGACTAATTATATGGTAAGATGCTGCCATGCTAGAGTAATGCATTTGAATAGGCTGACAGAAAGGCAGAAGGTGCCAGCGACTTGCCCACATGCTGTACTGTTATGGACAAAGGTGTGCAAGTATAAAATGGCTCCAGAAAGTCCCTGCAAGTTGTTCTAGGCACCTTCTAGCTAAAGAGGCTCCAGCAGCCTGGGCTGTGGAAGCAGCTACTCACAGGCCTCCTTGAGCTTCTCCTTGTCGTAGTGAAGTGCTTCGTAGTCGTGCATGCCAATTCGGCTTACGCGGATTCTTAGCCGTTCTGGAACGGGCTGCTGACTGTTTGCGCAGCAGGAAGGAAAAGTGCTGATTTAATTAAGGTGGGGCTGCTTAGGGAAAGGAAGACAGCATTGTTGTGGGAGGGAAGGGAGGGAAAGAGGGGGAGATATGGGGTGTGGGGGGGAAAATCCCAGAATGTGATACAAAATCCCCATGCACAACAACAACAACAATTAAGAGTAGCATTGTAGCATTTTAAAACTTGTTATCTGACTAGTGGACAGGAACTCAAAACAACAGTTGCATTTGCAATTGGCTCTTCAGCACTAAAATGGGCATCCAGTCTTTGAGAAATCAGAAGAAAAAACAAAGTGGCAGGCGGGACACCCCTGGGCCCCCGTTATGTCTCTAGCCATGCAGGTTGCTTCCCTAACACTGGCCCCAATTGCCACCTCCCATGTACAAATGCAGGCAGGCCAAAAGGAAGGGAGGCACAATTCCTGGTTTCTTTGGGAATGTGCTTCTTTATGCAAGCATGATAGAAACTTGCAGCAAGGCCTCATGCGCAATGTAGAGAGGCAGGAGACCAGCATAGTCTCAGTACTGGGACAGAGCTGAAGATGGGGGTTAAATGTTGCTAGCTCAGCACTACAATGCCAAATGGAAGCGTAACAAGCAGCCATGTAGATGTACCTGGGACAGGAAAACAGGCTTGCCAAGAAGAGTATGAATGCCAGGAAAGACATAGAGCTTTCACAGATTGCCCCCTCACCCACCTTTCATTATGCCTTGAATGGGATAAGCAGCATAATAAAAACTTTCCTTCCCACCCACCCCCTCCCAAGCAGTACAATGTAGGAAGCTGTGCACCTAAGATCTTGTGCCCCTCTTTAGTGTCTAGGAGTCTGTGATACAACTCTCTACTCCCTTCCCCCAAAAGAAAATATAGCAGAGAAGGAACTTTGCTTCCACAGAGCCCTCTCTGTGGGCTCATATAACCCTGCTTCCTCCATTAATCATTCAGCTGCTTGCCTTTAGGACTAGGACAAGGCAGAGCCTTCCTGATAAAGCAGCTGAGAAAAGGCAGTTACGCTTTTATGCTTGCTGTGTGTGTGTGTGTGTGTGTGTGTGTGTGTGTGTGCTCAATATCGGTGTTTTTTGGACTTCAGAAGACTCAGTGCTGCATAGCTAGAGAACCCAATACATTTGTCTGTAGAGACTTTAATTCTGTTGGGTTTTATATATCTTACATTTCATAGTATTAGAACTTGCCTTTAGGATGGTTTCCAATGCATTTTAATCCAAATCTCTGGGATATAGTAGGATAGAAATCCCACTCAACTCAGCAGCTAAGCTCACAGCAGGCAGTCCTGCTAAAGGATGAGGAAGCTCTATGGCTCGCCTCCATGCAAAAAGGTTTATTACACTTTGAACAGGCAAAGCCACCTTCACTCCCCACCGCAAAGCCTTGGGGGTGGTCCCTTTGTCAGGTAGAACGTACTCATTAAGCAGAGGCATGGAGTTGCGCCTCTTGGTCTTCTGCACCATGTTGGCCTGGTTGCGCAGGGATATGCGAATGCAGGAAGCCCCCAGCTTGCAGGGCTCTCCGTCCACTTGCATGGGGATGGCCTTGGACGTGGTCAACAGCACCTCCCGGCACTGGTGCAGCCGCTCTCCGTGGCCGCCCACCTGCAGTGCTGCCTACAAAAGGAAGAAGAGTGTTGAACAGGAAGGGCTAACCAATGAGCAACGTCAGCGGGAGATTGCACATGACCTGAACCTGGGAAAAGAAATGATTTCCCATTACCAGCAGCATCTGAGGCTGCTGTGCAATGACTCAAATCAACAGCCTCTCCAGCCTAGTATTCCCAACTCTGACTTGCAGTGGCTGCCCAGAGTTCCTAGTTCCTGCTTCTTCTGAGGACTCTTTAATGTTTAAATAGAGATGCTAGCAGATGAACTTGGGAGCTGAAACCACACGCATGACGTATGTCTACCACTGAGCCAGGGGAGTGGGCCAGATGACTCTCGAGACCCCTTCCAACTCGACAGTTCTATGATTTTATCTAGTCTAATACTTGTGTCAGACAGCTCCTCTGGGCAAGCTAAGAGTTAAACATCAGATCAAGAGGCTGGCACTGTCCTTGTCAGCTAGGCAGGCTTAGCGGCATCTTAGTTGGTCTTGCTTACTTGTTCAGGTTGCACCAGTGTTAGTGTCATAGAGGCCAGAAATTCCAGTCCCCACCCCAAATCCAGCTGCATCTGCTGTCCTTGATGACCCCAGAGATCAGCCATCAGGAGCTGCCCTGGCTTACCAGGGATGTCATGGTGAAGCCGATGACCTCAAGGCAGCCATCATCATGGCGCTGGGGTTCAAAGTCATGGTGCTCCCCGGGGTTGCCCCAAGGCATGGTGCCTGCGCAGTACCTGCACGTAGACAGGAAGGAGGGGAAGTGTGTTGGCAGAGGATAGCACACCTCTGATCCCTGAGCGTTGGAAGGGAGTTCAAAGGAGGGGGAACACTCCCCGACATGGAGAGTTACCACTCACCTTGGAATGTTTAGGAAGACAAGGCATTGTGGCTTCAGATCTTGGATTTTGGGGGTCAGGTCTGTCCCGTCACACTAATGAAAGAGGAAAAGGCGACAGTCAGCTGTTAAGGCTGGTTGCAGCACAGAAGAACCTCAGGCGTTCTTTCTATCCCTTTCGTGAGGGAACAAAATTCTTAGCGCCTTGATCTTTCCCAAAGATGCATTTGTCCTCTCGATGCCTTCCGCAGGGTTTATCTTTAACACGGCAGCAGAATGACCTTCTCAACCCAATCAATAACCAATGCCCTCCAAGCGCCTGGTGGCCCCACAGCTCACTCACCACCACTTTGATGTGTTTTGCTAAGTCTCTGGAGCTCCCCATGAGGAAATCGGAAAACGCCGTCTGCCAGAAGAAGAGAAACTGAGTTAGTTCACAGAGGCTGATCAGGCACTGACTAATTTCAAACAGCGCTCTTGAGGCGCACTTTGATCATGTTGCCTTGGCTCCACTAACCTCTAAACAAGGCATGCACCCCAGTCAGGATTAAATCCCATCTCCCCCCCATCAAATGATGTCACCAGTGATGTCAGTTTATGGGTGGGCAGATTAGGGGAACTGACCCCCCCCCCAAGATTGGCCCACAGGGCGGAAGTTCCCCACTCCTGTTCTAAAGGCTTCCCTGGGAAGAAAAACATTACAGTATGGCCTGCCCTCCAGATGCTCCACATGTTACAGTGAAAATCTTTCGGGACACACTGAGACCAAGGCAACAATTCCTAACTGGGCTGTGAAAGGACATCCCAGTGAACTTACCCCAGCATAGAACATTTTATTCCGAAATCGGCTGTTAAATTTCTCTGGATTGGCCTCTGCAGGGGAAAAAAAGGTTGCTATGGGTTACTTGCTGCCAGTAAGTCACATTTCTGTCTCCATGACTGGTTAAATCACAGAAGAACCTTCTCTGCATGCTCATCTCCCCACATTAGAAAAAAGCAGCAGAAAGTCTCTAGCCCCCCACCCAATATCTGCTATCAAAGTTCACTGTCTCTTGCCACAATGTACTTACACAGCGCTCTACTCTATGACAGTATTAGGGGATTAGTGCTAGTTTAGCACAAATAATAACATGGACCTTTACCCCTCTTGTTGAAAGGCATTTGTTGTACCTTGAAGCCAACTCCTTGTCACTTTCTTCTCCCTCCTGATTAAGCCCTCTGCTTTCAGCTCACGACCTCCAAAATCATAGGTGTGGTTTCCCCACAGGAGGCCATCCCTCCAAGCACGGTGCACTGAGAGCATTGGCCACATCCCACTTGTTGTTGCTATTTACCTCGGGACTCGTGGAATTCCAGTGTCACCCGGGCATCAAAACCAAGGCTGAAATAATTGTTGAAGACATCAAGAGGGAGCTAAAATTGAGAGTGAGAGGAAACACCACTAAATCTGAGGATCTGTTGAAGGTGAAATGACTTTTCAGCTACTCTGTAAATACCCACATGTGACTAAGCAAAGCAGAATTCAATGGAAAAATGCTCTCCTACCCATGAGGGGGATGGATAGGGTGAAACAGTAGTTAGGACAACAGGGTTTTGTCATAGAAGTGCCATGAACATCAAGAGACAAGGGATGAAAAGCCCTGGAGTGGGGAGCCTTAAAGAGTGCATTAAGGTTAAAAGTAGAGAATGGAGATCCTTAGAAATATGCCATAGTGGGGTTTGTTTTGTTTTTGTTTTAATTTTCATTTATAACAAAAAACCCACCTTTCAATGATCATTCAATAATATTTCAAAATTTTAACCTTGACTTCTCTCCTCCTCATCTTTCTGCGGTTCCTTAAAGTTTTTACACCCCCCCCCCCGCATATCCCTATTGTTTCCACTTATTCTGTTGATCATCTGTTATCATATATGTTTTAGAAACTGCAAGTTTTTAAACAATCCTGCTAGTGTCTTAATCTGTTTGCAATTTGCTTGTAAATATTCAACAAAACATTTCCATTCCTTAATAAAAAGTTTGTTGTTTTGATTTCTTAATTCTTCCAGTTAAATTTCACCATTACTGCAAATTCCATTAATTTCTGTAAGCCATTCTTCTCTGGTGTGGACTTCTTCTTCTTTCCATATTTGGGCAAATATCATTCTAGTGGCTGTAGTTGCATACACAAATAAGTTTCTATATTGTTGAGGTAGCTCTCATCCCACAATCCCCAAAAGAAATATGCTGTGGTTAACCTTTTCCCACTGGGCAAATTGGCTATCCTCCTCCTTTCCCCATCTTACTTTCTTCATTGCTATCCTACTTGCTTACTTTACATACATGGAAAAAACCATTAGGTTAGCTAGGGGCAGTTGCAGTTGCCATAACACACCTCACCCACCATGAAAGAAACCAGACAGAAGTATACTAAGTATATCTTTGGTGGGGAGACTGTAGCAGCTGGCCCTAAAAGGGCATGATGGTGTTGTAGGCCTCACCTTGTCTGCCGCCGTCTCATCCTTCTCTTCAGCGTTTGCCTCAGGATTTGGCTCCACCTGCAGACTCCAGCGGTCCAGCTGCACAATCTCCCCCTCTTCTACGTGCGACAGGATCTTTGACAAGGGCTCATCCGTGTAACCCTGTGGGTCGAGATGTTCTCCGTGAAGGACTGATGCAAGATAGCGAGCATTAAGTGACCTCTTTTCGGGAAGGGCTGTGGCTGAGTATCAAAGGTCCAATCCCCAGCATATTAAGCAGGCCTGGGATAGACTTCTTCCTGGAAACCTGGAGAGCCACTGCCAGTCACTATAGATAATACTGGCTTAAGAAGGACTGACTTAGCACATTCCATTTAATCTCACACCCCACTGCTGACCTGGAATACAGTAAAGTCTAGCATTGGTACCAAAGTGGCAGTCTTACCCCACCCCAGTTCAACGTCCTTGCCAGGTCGTTTCCGGTCCCCAGGGGAAGAATGGCCACAGGCGGTGGAGGGTTCAGGCGCAACTGGTCCAAGATGGAGAGGATCCACCCCACCTATTTAGCCAAGAAAGACAAAGGTTCAGACAGAAATTCGGCTAGGAGCTTCCCTTGCCTTTGTTTTGGCACATGGCTGTTTTCTCAATATAGGCCAAACTCCAAAAAAGGACAAAAAGAGAGAAGCTGTTAGGAACTGGGGGAAGACCCCATGAGTTGCCAGTTAATCTGGTTTGGAGCCTACTGGTCATAAGCAAAGCAAAAAAAGAATTATCTGTGAATACTAAAGAGTTATGTAGAAGCAGCTCATAGTTTAGAGAGAAGTGGCATGTTGAGTAAAGGTCAGCAGGGTAGCAGTACCTGAGCAGCCACTGCAGCCACGCTAATCACAAAACCACCAATGCAGGCCTTGCTCCCAAAAAAGCACTGTCACTAGCATGCAATTCAGCTAGCGTCTTAGTTGAAGAGGAAACACACTGCATCTTGGGCAATGTAGTTTTGAATGATGATGAGTGCATTATAGAACTTGGTGGACCCATTCTTCTCATTTGATTTAGAGCCAATGAACTGTCTCTTAATTGGCTATCCATGACTGCTATCCATAGTGGTCGTGTTCTATCTGCACTGTTCAAGGTGATACACCTCCAAATGCCAGTTGTTGGGAATAAAAAGTAGGGATAGTGCTGTTGCGCTCAGGACCTACTTGCAAGCTTCCCAGAGACGTCTGGTTGGCCACCGTATGAAGAGTCCTGGGCCAGATGGGCCTTTGGCCTGATCCTGGTCCTCTCGTGGTGTTATGACATAAACCCTGGCTCTCTTCATAACTCATCAAGTGCTCAAAGGATTGCGGCCACTTACCGTACCATCTCCCCCACATGCCAGAATTCGTAGGTTGTGCACTTTGCGATACATCTCCAACCTGCACAAAGCCCAGAAGAAGTGATAGTTAAGAGGACCAGAACGGAATGCGCAGCATCAACAGGAAGCAACCCCTCGTTTTCATGTAATCTTTCAGAAATGTAGAAGCCGAGTAAGAACCCATCAAGACATATTTGTCTTTGAAACCAATCCTCAATCTGGCACAATCTTCATGTTACCAGAAAGAGCTGTATGGCCAAAATCAGAGGAAGAGGGTACTGGGAAAGAAGGACTGTAATGATGTTATTTAGACTAGGAATTCCCAACCCCACTTATTTGGGAGAAAGCTCCACTAAAATCAATAGGATTTACTTTTGAGTGGACATGGGTAGGCCTGCACTATTAGATTCTCCTTCCTCCAGGAAGCAGAAGGTGTCCTGGTTAGGTGTAAACAGTAGTTCTTTTTTCTGCTGCACTTGGGCCCTAAGTGAAAATAAGCATAGCTGCTAGGGACTTGTGTTGAATTTGAGAAATGAAGGTTCTGCCCTGAAGTCTGCTTCATTATCTGCGTGTGAAAAGTCTCTCTCTTAGCCCAGGTGGGCCCTTCAGATGTTGCTGAACAATAATTTCCATCACCCCTGGGCATTGGCCAAGCCTGCTGTGGCTGATGGGAATTGCAGTTCAGCCAAAGATTCCCTAATTCACCTCATAGGGTTGTTCATTTTGTTCTATTCCACTCTCTCTTTAGACCATCATCAGCACTTTTCAACTTAAAGTACTTCACTGTATATAAAGCAGTACAAGTACCACCAGTTGAAAAGCCCTGCTTTATACAGCCAACAGTAGCTTAGATTGCATGGGTCATCCAGCTTGAAAAATGACAGAACATCAGGTGTTCCCACTCTTCTGATACTAAAGTGCCACTCTCTGCTCCTTGGAAGAAAGACAGGATGCAAATGTAAACACACACACACACACACAAACAGAGTATGTGGAGACTTTGCCAGGAATTTCAGTCCTGTGTCTTTTAGAAAAGGCCTCTCTACTGGGATGGGGCTAAGACTCATTCAGACAGATACTCACGCTTCTTTGGGGCCTCCCTGGCTGAGATCAAAAACTTGTCGAGGGTTGAGGTACCACATAAATGACTGGATTATTTTTGTTCCCTAAAAATTATGGAGCAAGAAGAGAGTCAGGAAATTAAGAAACAAACTGAAGGAGGACTGGGGCTAAAATACAGATGTGTCAGCATATGATCTGCAACCAATGGAATAAAATGCTTGAAAAATACACTTACCTGATTCCCACCACTTTTGGGGTTCACAAACACAAGCAGCGGCTTCATGAGAGGTGCTGGGACAGGCTTGATGACAAAGGGTTTCCATCGCCCTTCCTGCAAAAATAACATTAGTAATGATTTAGGATAATGACCCAGATTATGGTGAAATAAGAGCTTATGCCCAGGAAGCTCAATTTGTTTGTTTTTGTAGGACCCCAGTTACTATCACCATTAAAGTCTACATTAGTCTGTTAGTACAAGTTGCGTAAAACTGGACAAATATGCATGATCTCCTCTTCATGAGCAAATATAAGCAGGGATGTATTTTGGCTTTGGCAGAAGTTGGAGTTCAATGTTCATTTCTGGTCAAGGTCTCTGGAAACAGTCATAAATATAATGGGGAAAGTTGGGCCACTGGAAGCTTCAACCATCGGTTGCCAGCCTTCTAAGTTTCATTACAAAAGTACAAAGTTGTTTTCAGCCTTTTCTCCTTTTGGGCTTCAATCCCCACCATCCTGAGAAACAAGCTGTCTCCTTTTGGACTGACACTAACGTTGCCTCAGGTAGGGAAGCAAAAGCTCCCCAAGCCTTTAATCCCATGTGATCAGTTAGCAATATTTAGGATTTATTGACAATGTGGTATCAAAGCAGCATTAACTAGGTTCTCCTCCGTTCAAAAACAATACTTAAATTCAGTGACTAAACCTTAATGATTTAAAATGTATTGCATGGTCCTCCATTTGCTGCAGCGTCTCTCTGCTAACGAGTCAAGAGCCATCCTGTTTACTTGAAAGGCATATGCACACAGCACCCTTAGTAAACTGACAGCTGGTAACTATGCAACTAAACTGTACATTATTAGTGATCACCGGAGACTAGTAATTCTATGACAGAAATGGGGAATCTGTGGCCCTCCAGATGTTTCTGAACCACAACCCCTATCATCCCTGGCTAGGGTTGATCAGAGTTTAGGTCCAACTCTCATCAATCCCAGGGTTATATTATAAAGGAGCCAAGGGAGGGGGCAGAGAGAAGTCAGGGGATTCAAGTAATCCCATACTGTGGATTCAATACAAATTGTATATATAGTTGTTTTAAATGTTTTATTTTATGCTTTTTCTTATTCTTAAAAGTAATGCTTTTGTTTCTTTGAAAATTAATAAAAATATTGAACAAAAAAAATTCCCAGGGTCCCTATCTTAGGAAAAGCAACTGAATGTGTTACTGAACCGTATTCCCAGCAGAAATAGGCTAGAATTCTATGACTGACCCCTTTTCTCCTAGAACAGCACAATGAAATGTTGAAGCCTTCAGTCAACCAGAGTTTCCCAACATAGCAACCATGACTTCCCAGTTTGGACAAAATGGGAAATTCTGCTTAACTGGAAACTTCCTCATGTTGCTGAAGGGTGCTGAAAAGAGGATGCTTAAGCAATCAAAATGCTCATACATACATTTGCTTATTAAGCCAATATAAAATCATTCAAAGACAAACTATGTCTTCTAAAATTCATCACAGATTAGATCAGAGAATTCATCATAACTGTTTTTATCTTGCATGGTTGATCAGCAGTGTAAGTTTCTCCATTTTTTGTGGTTATATACATTTAGTTACAGCATTTAATCCTTCTTATGTTTGTTATGCCACCTTTAAGTTAAAAATGGATTTTCTATATACAGTGCAATTATTGGTTTGTAATGCAAGTATTTATATTATTACATTTTGTTCAGTTCTTAATTTGTGAACAGAGAATGCAGTTCTGCCCTTTCAGAGATTCCATTTGGGAGATTTCACGCAATTTCACTGTTTTTCTTGAAACTGAGGAAAATCAAATTACCTCCTCTATTTTGATATGTTAGTTAGAACGTTTGCTATTTGTAAATTAACCAAGCAATTGTTTGAGAGCACAGTTGTTGTTTTTTAGTGTTCCACTTCCCCTAGCATGCTAAAAGCATTCATAAGTAAAACACTGGAGGAAAAACCCAAACACTAGTCTATTGCCTGGTATTTTTGCCATTGACCTCTCAGCACACCACCTCTTCAGTTTGCATCTTAGTTCTCAGTCTTTCCCTATCCTAGTTGTTCTCTGACCTCAGGACCCTTCTTGCTGGATTTCCTCCTGAACGATGTCCTCTTTTTCTTCTTACTTGACTTTAGTGGGTTCTAGAGATGAGGGAAAAGAAGAAGCAATGTAAACAAGGAGCTGGTTTAAATGAGGCCCCTGTTTTAAATGGAAAAGGAAACCCAAGGGGGCAACCTACTTGGGGATGCCGGACCCGTAGGATCCAAGTGGGAGGGATGACAACAGCGGCATGTGCCCCTAGTGAGCAGGGCTCCTCAATGTGCTGCAGCATGAAGCATGAAACTTTACTGTGATACTGAAAGGAAAGGAAAAGGAGAGAGCCAGTTAGTGTCTACAGAACTGTCCCAGACAATCACAGTCTTCAGTGTGTCTGTTCCAAACACTGGCCACATCTACCCACGCAGCAGAATGATGTAGCAATCAGGGGGTAAAGTGATAAGGAATGGGCTGTACCACTTCAGATTGCAGGGGGCAGGATCACCATTTTTAATGTTTTTTTAAAAAACAACAACAACAAAAACTAAACAAGAAGAAGACTAGTACTTCCAAACTCTGGGGCGAGGGAGGCAAAGGAGGCAGAGGTGTTTGTGTTTAGAAAGGGAGGGCAATTTAGCAAACAGATACATGCGGCACTCACTGCTTGCTTACACCAGGAACAGCTGATGGCTACAATCTCCTTGCTGTGAAAGGCGAATTTTTGCTGGAAACCCTGCACAGGGAGACAGGAAAATAAGGAGCAAGTTGCACGTCACTTCAAGTTTTTTTATATATCATAGCAATAAACCCATTGTCCATGAATTTACAACAACAAAGAGTCCTGTAGCATCTTAGAAACAAATAAATGTAATGCAACGTGAATAGATTGTGGACATTGGAGCAGAAAAGACTATTTATGTATATGACCACAGCTGCGTGGATGTTATTGACTCAGAGATGGAAAGAAGATAAAGTCCCGACCAGAGAAGAATGGCAGACCAAAATTTTAATAAGGAATGGGGGAAATTTATAATTTATCTTAAAAACCATTGTAATCAGTTAAAATCATTAGTAGGATTGGAATAACACTCATAGTTTAATCATGAATTTTTGATATAATGGAGATGTAAAAGGTTTGAATTATTATAAAAGATGCAGAAGGAAATGACTAACAATAGGACCCACAAAGGGGAGGAGGGAAATCAAGGAGATTTTTTGGAATCTTGTTTTTATGTTGTATGCTGGATATGTGATTGTAAAACCTTAATTTGAAAAACCAAATAAATAAATTTATTTTTAATAAATAAATAAATAAATAAATAAATAAATAAATAAATAAATAAAATCCCGCCCTCCCCAGCGGAAGCCGGGCTCAGAGCGGCTAACAGTAGTAAAAATAAGACAGTTTACATAAAATCACAATCAATTAATTGAAATACATTCTAAAATCAATTCATTCTAAAATCAATTCAAAATCAAATGAATGGCAACCATTGGGCTGGAGTGCTATGAGGATTACAGAAGGAGGGGGTCAGACTACGCCTTGGCCAAAGGCCTGGTGGAACAGCTCTGTCTTGCAGGCCCTGTGGAAAGATGTTAAGTCCCGCAGGGCCCTCTTGTGACAGAGCGTTCCACCAGATTGGGGCCATGGCCGAAAAAGCCCTGGCTCTGGTTGAGGCCAGCCTAACCTCCCTGTGGCCAGGGATCTCCAAGATGTTTTTATCTGAAGACTGTAAGGTCCTCTGTGGGACATACCAGGAGAGGCAGTCCCGTAGGTACGAGGATCCTAGGCTGTATAGGGCTTTAAAGAAAAATACATTGTGGACAAATATCCTTCATCAGACACATAACTCTTGTTCTAATGTGCTAGTCTTTATAGGACCAAAAGGAAGTGTATTTCCCCTCCTACAGTCAGGGCTTTCCCCCCGTGAGTTCCGGCACCTCTGTAGCATTGCGGCATGGCGCTTGGGACTGCACAACAGAGGCTGTGGGTGGAACAGTGATCGGTGGGGCGCGGAGAGGTGAGCTCAACAACTTTGGGTGGCTGTTTCCCCCTACGTTTCTGAAAATGGTCTGTGGGTGAGAAGCTTGCCGTGAATCTCAGTTATGACACAGGGGTGGTTGTTGTTGTTACTGCTGTTAATGTGATTGTATAATTATATAAAAATTATAATACATATATTGCTGTTGTTTGGAGAAGGAAAACTCTGATCCCTCAGTGCCTTGCGGAATATATTTGGGAGAAGAAAAGGCTAAGGAGTAAACTCTACACAAATCCAGATTATAGTCCCTAAAACTGTTGAATGGCACCTTGTATGCCTCCTTCCAGCAACTCCTGAAGCCAAGCTGGAGAAGAATAAACATGCCTTCAGATGGAAACCAAGAGGTGATACTGAAGAGGCCTCAGAAAGATGCAAAGCAGTGTCAGAAAACAAAACTTCAGTACTGCTTCCCAGCAACTGAAGCACCTGATATAAGCTCAAGATGCGTAAGAATCTTGATCTGAAAAGGGGTTTTTTTGCAGATCCCAGTTCCAGCTTCATTGTACCCTTCAAGCTATATCCACACAGGTTTTCCCCTCACCTTTCCACACTGTCGACATTTCCCTTCCTGACGTCTCCGGTGTACCCAATGATGCCGCACAACTGTAGGCTGTGGAGAAACATGTGAACAGTTTAAAGGACGAGGAAATGGGAGACACATATACCGTCCCCTGAGCACACATCTAGGCTGGGGTGCTTAGAAGCCGAGGCCTCCAATGCTGCCTTGACAATCCAGAACAGAGTAAGCCAGCTTCACCTTCCCCTGCTTCAGAACCCCCTCAAACTCAGAAAGTATGCCTCAGAGCCAAACAAGGACAAATGCAGTACTTTCTTTTTAATGCAAGTACTTTCTTTTTAAGATGCACCAAACCAAAACTATTCAAAACGATATTTCATGGCATTGAATACAAGAATAGTCTACCATCTACATATTTGCCACGAGTAATACCTCAAGGCTATGAGCAAGCAATCTGTGTTGCAACACAGAGAGATTATACTATATGTAGCTTTTCTTTCTGAAACGAGGTTAAATACACAGGAGTAACAAGCAAGGCTGTGCTTAGTGGCAAAAGGAACAAATTCCTGGTCCCATTTAATAACATGGATCCTCACGGCTTCAAATTTATTAAATTGTTAGAAGTCGAATGAGTACAGGTCGTTTAGTGAAATTACCTTAACTTAACTACAACATGAGATAGTTGCTCATTTCATGGTTATGTCGAAAATAAAGTTCTGTGGGATGCAATCTGTAGGTTTGAAGGTGGCTGGCAGGTTGATTTTCAGCAATCCCATGCACTAAGACTTCTCTCACTGACTGAAATCAATGGACAGGGGCAAAGAGCAGGGCTTTCTCTGCAATTAAGTGCCTTCTCCCTTATTGGATTTCTTACTCTTCCTCACCACACCGCCCCGTTGCAAAAAAGAAGAAGAAGAAAAAGCCTTCCTGGCTATCTTTGTCTCTCAGAAATTAGCTAAAGGCATTTTATTTCAGCTGGTGTTCAGAGGCAGAAACAGATGCCAATTTTATGATAACTTGTTATTTTTTTATTCCCTGTAAATGTTTAATTGTTTATATATTTTTATGGTTGTTAATGTTTTACTACTAACTATTGCTCTATTCTTAACTGTAAGCTGCCCCAAGAGCCATTTTATAAAGGCCATGTGGTAGGATATAAATGCAATACATACATAAATAAATTTGTGCAAGTATTCAGCAAAGACCAGAATTTACTTTTTTTCCTAGTCTCTGTTGAAAGCAAAAGCTGCAAGCACTGCAACTCAGGAAAATGTGACCAGGTATTTATTTTTACATCTTTTCCTGTACAATGTTCTTAACATTTCTTAATTAAGAATATACACCAGAATATACACTCAAATATACACCAGATTCACTCCAATAATGATCCTATTAGGAGTCAGAAAGGTGAGACTCAAAGACAGGCTGCACTTCTAATCCCATCAAGCCAAGAGAAAACACACCAAAAAACAAGTCAGGATAAAACCATAGTGACTTGGTTACTAAGAATGACAGTTACAGTGGTACCTCGGAAGTCGAACGGAATCCGTTCCGGAAGTCCATTCGAATTCCAAAACGTTCGGAAACCAAAGCTCCTGCAGCCAATCAGAAGCTGCGGAAGCCGCATCGGATGTTTGGGTTCCAAAGAACATTTGCAAACCAGAAAACTCACTTCAGGGTTTGCAACATTCGGGAGCCAAAACGTTCAACTCACAAGGCGTTTGGGGTCCAAGGTACGACTGTACACCTTCCTCCACTGGGAATGCTATTTCTGTATGTTAAAATTGCTTGGATCTTTAAAAATATGTTCAAAGGAAGATTCCTTTAGGTCTATATCCAGTTTGAGAGCTGGTGCAAAGTCTGTTCAGGTGAAGCACAGGTTCAAGTTTTCTCTATGAAGCTGTAAGCATGTGGATGTGTTAAAATCTCACTTCAAGTATGGACGCTGCCTGATGGTTTGCCAGTATGGATGCTCATTGGCCCAGCCCTCTACCTTTCAGCACCATGGAGAGTTCTCTTCCTCTAGGGACTGAATTAAGTGGTGGGAAGTATGCAGTGACTAGCCACGCACTCCCCAGCATGCACCAGGCCCTTCAGAGGTTATCACTAGTAGCTCAAGAGTAGTTAATGATTTTTTTGGGCTACAACTTCCATTACCCCTGATCATTAGTCATACTGGTTGGTGCTGATGGGAGTCAGCATCTGAATGGCATAACACTGGCTACTGCATAACACTGAATGCATCTGAAAGGCATTACACTGGCTACCTCTGTACTAACTGGTAAATTAGTCCACTCTTTCCTTAGATTAGAAAACTCCACTCATTACTATAATGTATCAATAATAGATAATGGGTGGCATCTCGTTGTTGTACCTCAATGTGCAGGTTTTCAAAAGAAATGCTCATGAGGGATGAGCCATAGTGAGTCTTTTACTGCTCAGACACATGTTAGCACCTCAAGTTCAGGGGGGTATACAACTTTAAACCTGGCTATGGGCAGTTTGTCACTGCAGAACCGAATGAGGCCAAAGATTTCACAGCCACCTGCATCAAAGGGTGCATGCACACAATTTCCTTGTGCTACAGATCAATAAACAGTCCACAAAGCTCTTACCTCTCGGACATTTCTTGATCCAGATTCCCTGAAGGAAGGCTTGCATCGGAAATTTATCTGTGGATGTAACAGAAAGATGGGTGGAAAACTTTTAAAATAACAACAACAACAACAACAACAAATGTGAAGCATTTCTGTCCTGTGAGGAATACATTATTCGCCATTCCCTCTTTCCTCCCACTCAGTCCTCTCAATGAATAATTGAGCATATGCACATATGAGATTACTTTATATTGAGTCAAGCCATCAATTCATCTAGCTCAATACTATCTATTCTAACTGGCAGCAGCCCTGCAAGGCCTCTCACAGAGGCATTTCCCAGCCCTGCTGCTTGAAATCATTTAAGTGGAGATACCAGAGACTGAACCCAAGGCCAACTGGATGCAAAGCTATCGGCTTTGGCATCTCTAAATGCAAAAGTTATTTGCCTACAGAGTCAAAAAGGAACAAAATATGACAGAGGGAGCTTGGTTCTTAGGAATTTCTCCTAGCAGGCATATAAGTGTTCATGGAAATTGGATCCGGCAGGAACGTTCCTTTTTTTTAAAAAGGAGGTTGATATCCCATCTCTCCAAGCACAGCCCAAGAGCTTAACTAGATTTTACTCACTTTCTCTAGCTGTTCTATGCAGGGTGTGTGGACTACAATCTTGCAGGCAGCACACTTGCGCTTGGAGAGAGGTTTTTGCTGCAAGACAAGGAAGACAAGAGGTTTACATCATCTGCGAATGACTGGCAAGCCTGCAACAAGCTCAACACTCAAATAACTGTTTGTGCATATGGAACACACAAGTGTAGGGTAAGAATGCTGCAGGTAATGGCTTCCTCTTTGTCCTTCCATCCCAATATATGCACCAGGGGAGAGGATGGAGATGGAACGGATTGTGCATGGAGTGCATTACCTCCCACTTTCGTTGGCCATAATGAAGCAAATGGAATCCAGGCACTGAAATATATTGACCGACTGATCACAGCCCCCTACCCGCAAAGCAAAGGGTGCCATCAAAGGGATAGCTGGAAATATGTATTTATTTCTATCATTCTGTATACTTGAGGTGGATTGTCATTTTTCCAAAAGCCTTATAAATTAAAAACATAAAAACACCATGCAATCAGGGGGAGAATTACAAGCTAATTTAGATGAATTTGCATCAAGGAAGTTTCCTCCAGCTCTACAGGATAAACATAAAGCTTGTGATTGCATTTCCGCCTGCTTCTCTTTATTTTTAAATCTTCCTGGAAAGCTTTTTCAGTGTGACTCACCCTTTTGAGGCAGCCAAAAAAGATACAGGCGCACAGTACAAAAGGGGGAGGAAAATTCTGAATTCTAATACTAGTAAGATACAGTGGCTAGAATGAATAAAACTCATTTAGGGCAGTTTGTAGAATTTGCTACTTAAAAAAAAAAAGTTGGGAGGGCAAGGAAGGTCACCAAATGCTGAACAACAAGAATGCAGAGATAAGGAGTGTGTGGACATTTGGCAGAATTACCAACTTATCATCACAGAAAAATAGAAGTGTAGAGTTGGGTCCCTAATAGTCCTCTCATCCAACCCCCTGCAGTGCAGGGATATCAACTAAAGGATCCATGACCTCTGCTTAAAGAAGGGGTGTCCACCACCTCTTGTGAGAGTCTTACTGCCAAATAGTCCTTCCTGATGTTTAGTTGGAATCGCCTTTCTTTTAACTCAAATCCACTAGTTTGGGTCCTTCCCTCCAGATCAGGAGAATACAAGCTTGCTCCATCTTCCGTGTGACAGCCCTTCAGATATTTGAAGATGGCTACCAAACCTCCTCTCCATCTCCTCTTTTCCAGGATAAACATACCCAACTCCCTCAACTGTTCCTCACAAGGCTTGGTTTTCAGACCCTTGATCACCTTGGTCACCCTCCTGCCCATCTAGCCCACTATCAAGAGTGGCAATTCATTCAAGGCCCCAGGCAGCGTTGCTACCTCCAATCTTTTCTAGCGAGTGATGCTGGGGGAAGTGAGTCTGGGTCCTTATTGGCGGTATTCAACTAGGTTTTACCCAGAATCAACCCACTTATTCATATTCATTAATTTCAATGGATCTACTCCCAGTAAAACTAAGTTGAATACCACCCTAAGGACCCAAAGCATGTACTCTGCCGCTGAACGATCGTTCTCTATTACACATGAAGCTGCTTTACACAGCATGACTAGTTTGCCCTTGCACTGCTGTCCCTCAAATTGTTAAAAGAAGACATGGGCAGGGTGGGGGGGAGGCGGGAGAAATAATTTTGATTGGGACCTTTCCATGAGCAAAGAGTTTAAGCCCTGCTTGGTGGTGCCAATCCAGTTCAGGCCCTCTACCTTCAGGTTTTGGTTTTTTTTAAGAGCTACAAAAGAACAACCTATGCAGCAAAGATCACATCTAGTTTGACCCAGAGGCTGTTGCCTGACTGGCAGCAGTTCTTTGAGACCCTTTTAAATGGAGCCGCCAAGGACCTTCTGCACAAAAAGCTCATGCTCCACCACCAATACATTGCCCCACTTTTACTTAGACATTTTTGTAGAAATACGCTGTAAATGTGCAGGTTCTCTCTGTGCAGCTAATAACACTACACACACACACACTGCAATTCAAAACAATAAGCAAAAAGGTTTCTCATGTTCATACTTCCAGATTTTGTGCTAGACACCAAATCCCACAATGTATGCTAAGTATCCTTTAAAAATCACCAGGTGCCAATACCCACTGCACAAATAGAAGTGATGTGAAGGGCCACTCCCCCCCCCCCCCGTACACCACCCTCATTTTCCCCAAAGAAAAATATTTGCTCACGTAACCTCTGCTTGATGGTGTTCTGGGATGTGCAGTTTAAGGCATTTTTTTGTTTCCTCCACTAGATGGTAGTGCAGACTCACACAAAAATCAAGTTGACCAGTTAGGGGCACCCTCTTGCCAAGACTTACCAGCATTTTTGCAACACAGTTTTGTTCCCCCACATAGCAGAAGTCCCCAGAGACATTGGTTTCAAACCAAATGTGCTCCCCGTAAACTGCAGCCTCCTGAAAGACAGAAGTAATGTGTTGTCATTCCACAGTACTGTTGCAGGGTCACACTCAGTTCAGAACCTAGCCACAATTCCATCCGGTCATTAGCTTCAGGGGAACTAACTTGCCTCCCCACTTCAGCCCCACAGATGAACTGAGTCAAAACTACACATTGCTTTAACCAAGCTTCTTTCTAGCAAGACTCCACCGCCACACACATGCCTCGGCATCATCCTGTTGCACATTCTGCTTCCCTGTGCCTACCAGTTATTTGCCGCTGACCTGAAGCAGGCAAAAGGAAAGGATTTGGTTCGGCCTACAAGCACGACATACCAATGGCTCTGGTCAATGGGAAGCATAAAATGGCCAAATACTTTCATGTATAGATATGGGGATAGGAGGGGACTTGCCAATGTGGCAGGAAATAAACAGATTTCAACACGTGGCTCCCATTTGACCTTCACGGGTTAGCTTTGAATTCACCCACATGGCAGCTTCCCATGCTGCCAGTTGATTGCTGTAATGCAGAGCACAACCAGAGCTACAGGAACTATCCTGTGGAAACTCAGGTTCTATCACTCCAGAGAAATGCACTACTTGTTTCCTGTCTGTCTCCCATGGAACTCAAGGTGATACTTATAGGGTTCTGTGCCATCTCCCATACAGGCACTGACCAGACCTACTTGGCTTCAGTAAGGCTGATGTATCAAGTGACTTGACTTCAGACTACACCCTGGCCAATGATACCCTTGCTCCAGAAAGCCACCTATGTGTGGATTTGTACTGGGCGAAACTTATGCAGCCAAGCCAATGGGAAAGAACCCATTCATTATCTTTCCATGCACCCCCCCCACAAGGGGAGAAGGTAGAACTTACGCTCCAGTCGACAGTACTGCGGATCTCCCTGTCTGAATCGCTTCTCAGGGCTAGTGGGGGGGTTGGCTGGGCAACCAGGTGCTGGAGACCAGACTTGGCAATAGCTTTTCTGAAAGACAGGAAGAAGATTGTCCATAAAAACACCTGGAATCATATTAATCATTATTATTCCTAAATGCAGCATTTGCAAGCCTTCTGGGGGGAAAGGATGCTAAAAAGAAAGGCATTCCATGTGTTAATATCAATTCTAAAAAGCTGCCTAAAATGAGGCAGAAATTATCGGAAATCACAGAGCAGGTAATACTTACCCAACTCAGTGGTAGGCAGTAAGTTTTATTTTCTACCTTGTGGCAATGAAAAACAGACTATTCTTCATAACCGCTTTAAGTCATGCCACACAGCAACTACTAATAAATGCCAAATTACTGGCATGCTGAAATTTACCATGTGGACTGGGCATTTTGTACCATGCCACTGCAAACACCAGCCATGAAGAAAGGCACGCAGTGGTTTAGTTTAAAAAATCCAAGTGGCAGTTGAATGTATATTATTTCCATGAATCCTTCCTCCCAAAGGTGTGTGTGTGTGTGTGTGTGTAGAATATTCCACGAACAGATCACTATTCTCTCAAGTGGATGAAGACTAATAACACAATAACACAGGCTTGTGAGACTCCTGGGAAGATGAAACAGAGCCCAGGTTTCCTGCTGCTTCTGAAGCAAAACATTCCAAGGCTAATTGGGGTGAGAGTGGGAGAAGCAGCTGGGCATCTCAAAATTTTAGAGCGCATATTTAAGATCACACATGGGTTTTACTCTAGATCAATTCATCAAGGACAAATCATATTCGTGTTTCTTGTCCTCCTCACTATGTATATGTGTGTGTGTGCGTGCACGCATGAACACACACACACATTTTTATCCCATCCTTCTTCCAAGTAACTCAAAGGCTTTTACCCTCAAAAACTCTCAGATGCAGGTGAGGCTGAGAACACACAAATGGCCTGAGTTACCCCAGTCAACTTTGTAGCTAAGCAGGGATGTGAATCTACCTAAGTTAAACATGGTAGCACTACACCCCACACAATCAATGTTACAGTCATAAAGGTCCTTTAAAACTATTATTATTATTATTAATCTTTGCCACTTCTGAATGCTTTTCCTACTCTCTCTCTCCCTCTCTTTGTTTTTGTGTGTGTTGTGAAATTGTGTAAAGTGACATTAAAGCCATACATGTAATATTTTGTGTGCATCTTAATACATTAATTGGTCAGAGCTGCTGCTCGTTTCACACAGGGACTTTTTACAGAAATCTGGCTCCTCCATCATTCAAACACCATATACAATTGGCAATTCTTGGCCAAGGTACAAGGCAACCTGCAATACCAAACAGACTTTGTGGGAAGATGCAGGAAAACAGCCAGCTCTTTGATGGAAGAGCACCCTCAAGGACCACATGAAGGATCCCTTTTTCATGACAGATCCCTTATTCAACCACATTACACCTCTATCGGGGGTAGGGAAACAGGAAGCAGGGAGGAAAGGGTCACGGCAGCCAGGAGACCAATGCAGTGCAGAGGTATAAAATGTCACAGTTGGAAACTCCCATGTTCAAATCCCTGCTTGGCTATGATGCTTACTGGGTGTCCTTGGGTGGCTCACTTTCGCTCAGCCGAATGAACTCAGAATTTCTTGGAGGAAGAGCCAGACAGAAGTGCAACTGGCGGAAATGGGGGGGGGGAGACCCACTGCACCTGTCCTGTTCTCAGAAAGACACAGCACAAGCATGCTTCTTTCATAACTGATCAATCTGCAAGGAAGCACTGTGGTTGTGAGTCAGGGCTGTGCTGGTCCTCTCCCCTCCACCTCTACCCCAAAGAGCTTAGTACCCCTGATAAAGCCATACATACGGCAGTAGGGCTCTGCAACCTTCAGGGGAGTCGCTGCCGCAGCCATTGTGGGCAAGATCCATTCCCAGGCATTTATGGGTAGTCAACGCCAGCCAAGTGGTCCCTAGAGGAACCTTCCACCTCCTGGCAGCCCTCCGTGTCCTGCATGACTGGAGCAAAGCACCCGGCTTGGGGGTTTCACTTGAGCGCCGCCTCTGGCTCAAGCATCTGTAGCGGCCTTGAAGCCCGTAGGCTGCTCTGCTGTGCACAAACTCTGCTGGGAGGAGGTGGGAGGACCTGCGGCGCAGGTAATGAGGGTCTCGCAGGAGAAGCCTCAGGTCGGCAGGGTGCTGCGTGGCAGGACCGGGACACCGCGAAAGCTCAGCTTGCAGCTCCTTCCTCTCCTGCTCCGCTCTCAGGCCAGATCCTTCAGAGCCTGAAGAGGCAGCTTCCTCACTCCAGTCACTCTCCTCAAGCCCCTCCTTGGGGGACTCTGAGCTGGAGCTCTCAGTGCAAGGCGACTGCCTCTTTCCTTCCGCCTCATACACCTGGATGAGGCTGGCCAGCAGCAAGGAGGGCCCTATGAGATGAGTATCTATGGTGCGTACTCGCCCCCCGCGCTTCTTCTGGACGGAAAACCGAGGACTCAGGCGAGGGGTCGTGGTGCTGGATCGCCTCCTGCTGGAGCTCGCCCTGAGTTTGTGCCGGGAGCCCAAGCAAGACAGCCCTTGCAGGTGAGTGCAGGATTTGCGGCGGTGTTGCGTTAGGGTGGCAGAGGGCTGGCCCACCACAGAGCGCCGCCTTGCTTTGCTGGCCGGCAGGGCCACCACACTGGTGCGCCGGGGCCCTAGCGGCACAGTCTTCTTCCTGAAGTGCCTTTTGAAAAAGGATTCCATAGCAAATGGGGGCTGTTGACAAAGAAACCAGGTGTTTTAAATGAGGACTCACCCGCCCACCTACCTAACCTGGCCTTCAAGATCTAAATGAATAAATCATGGGGCACCCCAGACCCCAAGCACTACTTGGACACCAGCCCCGGCCCTCCCTGACCCTCCAAGCTCCAGCCAATTCTTTTTGGCCATAACCAGTCCTGTGTCAGCTTCTGACGCCCAAACAATAAGACATCTAGTACCCTCTCACTCAGTGGAGCCAAGTCACCCAAAATATCCAATTCACCACACAGCACTAGGGGAAGAGAAAGAGAAAGAGAAAGAGAAAGAGAAAGAGAAAGAGAAAGAGAAAGAGAAAGAGAAAGAGAAAGAGAAAGAGAAAGAGAAAGAGAAAGAGAAAGAGAAAGAGTTTCACTTATGGGGAGATTACTGAGCCAGAAAACTAGTACTGGTGTTATTGTTATTTGTGGCCAATCTGAATGTGGAAAAATGCAAGAACTGAAAACGGTGCTGAAATGGCTACCATGTGACAACTGGTGCTTCCCAACGCAAACTCTGAGGCACATGGGTGAAATCTAAGTGTCAGCGAGTCAACGGCTCATACTAAAAGGAGGTGCTTTGGCTCCATGGACTTTTTCTGCATCTGCTATATCCCATAACAAGCAACAAGCATTTACAGTGGTGCCCCGCAAGACGAACGCCTCGCAAGACGAAAAACCCGCTAGACGAAAGGGTTTTCCGTTTTGGAGACGCTTCGCAAGACGAATTTCCCTATGGGCTTGCTTCGCAAGAAGAAAGCCCATAGGGAAATCTCCGGGGACCTCTTTTAAATGCTAGCGGTGGGGAGCAAAGCCTTCCCCCCCCCGGCCTTCAGAAGAGGTCCAGGAAGGCCGGCGGGGGCCAAAAGGCTTTGCTCCCCACCGCCAGCATTTTAAAAGCAGTCCGGGATAGCAGGGAAGCGCTTCCCGCTATCCCGGATGGCTTTTGAAGGCAGGCGGGGGGAGCAAAGACTTTTAAAACGCCCGCCAGCGTTTTAAAATCGCCCCGGGACAGCGGAGGAATTCTCCGCTGTCCCGGGGCGATTTAAAAGCCCCCGGGAAGGCAGGCAGGGGGGGGACAAAGACTTTTGCCGCCCGCCCGCCTTCAGAAGAGGTCCGCTGTCCCGGGGCGATTTTAAAACGCTGGCGGGCGGCAGCGCTGCCGCCCGCCAGCATTTTAAGATCGCCCCGGGACAGCGAAAAAGTCTCTGCTGTCCCGGGGGCTTTTAAAATGCTGGGGGACGGCAGCGAAGCTTTCGCTGCCGCCCGCCAGCATTTTAAGATCGCCCCGGGACAGCGGAAAAGTCTCCGCTGTCCCGGGGGCTTTTAAAATGCTGGGAGACAGCAGCGAAGCCTTCGCTGCCGCCCGCCAGCATTTTAAGATCGCCCCGGGACAGCGGAAAAGTCTCCGCTGTCCCGGGAAGGCAGGCGGGGGGGGGAAGCAAAGATTTCGCCCCCCACCAGCCTTCAGAAGAGGTCGGGGGACAGACTGTCCCCGGACCTGGTCTGAAGGCGGTTTCCATAGGAACGCATTAATTGATGTTTAATGCATTCCTATGGGAAACCGTGCTTTGCAAGACGAAAAACTCGCAAGACGAAAAGACTTGCGGAACGAATTAATTTCGTCTTGCGAGGCACCACTGTATATAAAGACACCACCACTTGTATATAAATATGCAAAAAAATAGGAAGCAGCTAACCTTAAATGAGGTGTCAAGGATAAAAGCTGCTCAGGCTACCTCTGTTCTATTTTAAAACAGCCTGGGCCTGAGTGCAAACAAAATACACGTTGGTTCAATCTGCTTCCTGCTTGTCAACTGTACACAGAAGATCAAAACTGGAAGAGCAGAACATTTTCCATTTCGTGAAATTTAAAGCTCAGTTTAGAGAATTTGGTCCAATAAAAAAACAGCCAGAAGCAGACAAAGAATGAGACAAAAGATGACAAAAGATGCGTCTGTGAAGCAATAGCAGAGCTCTACTGATGCCTAATAATGGAACAACAGGAATTCTTTTTCTTTTCTTTTTCTTTTAACTACTTGCCAGCACTCACTGTGCTCAATGCTCAATGAATAACTGCTCAGAGTTCTAAAATACAATTGTTCCCGAGGTCTCTTATCTTTCTATATCTGCAACAAGCACTCTGTTCAATCCCAAGTGTAAAGCACATTTTAGGTCCCTGTTAGTCATACTCTCTATATGATGTGAGTAAACTTCAAAAAGATTGCTTTTTTTTCAAGCAACAGTAATTCTTAATAGTCAGAAGTATCCAAATCTCACTGCAAGGCTCAGCAACCATTCCAATCTGCAACTGGATAGTCATACGTTTTGTGCACAGCAAAATTGACTCATGTTTCTTGATTTAATCTATAGCTCCTAGTTTTGATAGGATATCAAAAGACAGTAATGTGATGATATCCAGGTATCCCCCACACCTGCCATGAGGCCAAAACTTTTCAGAAGTCTGTTAAAACTGGGGAGGCAGATTATGTGGAAGTTACCCTGCATTAGCATTTCTTTCAAGCAGTCACTTTCCACAGCAAGTAATTAGAGATTCCTTTAGATTTGCATTTAGCTCCTACATACAGCAATGAAAATGTCTCTGTCACTCAAATCTGGGCAGCCCAATTTGTGTATTATACAATTTGTTTGTTAATTATATTATAAATACAAGGCATTTTCTAAGAGCTGCCCCTTGCACATGCTACAAAAAGTTGAGAAAGAAGCAGTGGAAAACTCTTCTTGCCTTGACATTTGCTCATGGCACTAAATAACAGTCCTCTATTACTCTTGCATTATTTGTATAGTGAAACCAGTTATACACAACGTGCCCTTTCAGCTGTCATTGTTCCTTAAGGCTGAGAACACAGCAAAGCATGCGATGTGACTCCTATAGTAAAGGTAAAGGACTTCTAGATGGTAAAGTCCAGTCAAATTCAACTATAAGGTGCAGCGCTCATGTCCGCTTTCGGGCTAAGGGAGCCGGAGTTTGTCCGCAGACAGCTTTCCAGGTCATGTGGCCAGCATGACTAAACCACTTCTGGTGCAACAAAATGCCATAACGAGTGCTGGAGCACACGGAAACTCTGTTTACCTTTCCAACACAGTAGTACCTATTTATCTACTCATGTGGATATGCTTTCGAACTGCTAGGTTGGGAGGAAGACTACTATGACAGGCTGCTGTGTCATATTGTCCCTGTTCTTGCTGCTTCACAGTTAAAAGTTACAAGGGGGAATCCTTGCTTTTCTCCCAGATTTTGAAACCTTGGCAGAACAAAGCACTCACCCTTAGCCTGTAGAATTCAGCCCAGATTTGAAGGAAATGTAATACCTTCAGAGTCAGCAGTAGTAAAGCTAAAACAACACAATTTTATTGGGAATAAATGCTGGCATTTTGTTCTTCAAATCTATTTAATTCAATTCAGTTTAATGGCATGTATTGTAAAGTAATTGTGGATAGGATTGCTGCCTTAAACATATATTTAAACTCGTTAATTTTAAAAAATCAGCTTCGCAGCCAGGGTTCATTGTGCCTCTCTACCCCTTCTTGTACAGCAAACACATGTGCATTAACTTTCCCAAGCACCTGAGTATTACTTGTCCCTTTGATTCTCAAGAGAATGTTATGGGTATTGGTGGTTTAATCCTTTCACATCCAGGATAGAAATGCAGTAACCTTTTTGTACCTCCTCTGCCAGCCTCCAGCACAGCAAGATAGTAATAATTTGTTTTGGGGTTTGGTAGGATTATTTACAAAGCTGCCTAACACTATCCTTTCACTCCAGCAAACTGAATGTTACTGAAGATTCCCAAGTCAAAACATACACTGAAGATCAGTAAGAGACCACACGGGGATAATTAATTCTGAATTTTAGAGCCTGTGCAGTGTGACCACAAGTAGACCATAAGGGAAGTTATGTCCCACTGAATTTGGTGAGATTTGCTCCTGAACATTGGTACGAGTGCACAGAAACATATTCCTGATGTGAATAAAAGTTTTCCCGGACTTCAGTCTGTTTGTGACAGTACAGCATGTGCTGGTATCCCGTCAGAGCTTTGAAATACTCATTATGGCATAAGCTTTTTTGCACTATAGTGCACTTCATCCTGCATCTAACAGAGTAGGCTCTAGTCCATGAGGGTTTACACCACAATAAATCTGTTAGTCTTTAATGTAGCATAAGACTTAGTAGGTTTTGCTGAAACAGACTAACACAACTACCCCTCAGGAACATATTGCCAAAAAATGAGTTTCGGAACAAATCTGTTGTTCTAGTGTATTGTTTGGCTTTAAGTTCATAAGTTTATTGTTTTAGTGATGTCTTCCATCTGAAGTTGACCAAGAATACAAAGTCTGTCAGCCTACGGGCTGGTTTTCTTGAGCTAGCCGTCCAAGACTGCAGTGGGCATCACATACAGCTCAATAAAGGCAATTCCTGAGGAAGCTGGTGAGGAGTTTGGTCAATAAACTAGCTTTAAAATGCTCTGTCCTCAAGAGTGGATACCGAGGGGGAAATCTAGTGTTTCTAATTAGTTGCAGGTCCCTTGAGTCAATCCCTAAGTAGATACTTATTCAGGGTTAAAGCAGAACTCAGTTCTGGAAAATAATAATGGACTGAAACATCTTGACAAGCTGCTTTCCAGAGTTGGTTTTCACCCAATTCCATATAGCACAGTGCAGGAAAACACTCAATAGGCATAGTAGCATTTTTTTAAATATATATATACTTTAACTAAACTCAATCCGCTTTTGTCTTAATTGCTGGCCACCCAGATTCTATATGAAGAAAAGCTGCTGATATTCCTGATGGTAGAGAGTATAGCTTCCGGGGGGGGGGGGGGATATTTTGCACGGTTTCCAAAACCTTAATGGCATGTGAATCAGTGACACAGATTTCAACGCCATGGCATAGAGCATTTGAGCAAGCACTTTGTTACCAAGTATCTTTAGGGCAGGTTCCATTACCTGCCCTCCCTTACTGTAACTGAACTTAATCAATGCTCCTATGGTTTTTGTGCTCTGCCTCCATATGACACTTTCCAAGAGAGGGCTTCGCTAAAGGGTAGACCCAGGTATCTAAATGAATGAGTCTGTTCTATAGTTTTCTGATCTAAACACCACTTATACCTAGGACTGTGTTACTGGGGGGGGGGGTCGCATTGGCCAAATACGACACCAAATCATTACTATAAAAGTTAAAAATAGTGGGAGCTAGAGTGCAAACTTGCTTCATTCCTCTCAAAGTCTTAAAAGCATCGGTCATACCATCATTTAAACTTACTCTGACCCTCATTTCTGTGTTACTGTACAGTTCTTGGATCAATAGCAGAAGTCTGCAGCCAATGTTGGCAATTTGAATTTTCTCCCACAGTCTATTTCAATTAGGAGTCGAATGCAGCAGAAAGATCAATCTCAATGTATATTTCCTTACAATATGGTTCAGAGTAAAACACTGATCAATGGCGCTGTATCTTCCTCTGAACCCTGCTTGTTCTTCATGAATAATGTTGTTACTTTGCAACCAGCCTGACAATTTTTGAAGGCGATACCGGGAATATAGCTTTGCAGAGATGTCTAACAAGCTAATTGGCTGATAGTTTGTTGAGCTTTCCTACCTCCTTTCTTATAAATCAGGAAACTGATAGTCATTTTCCAATGTTGTTTATAGTGGTAAATAAGCCACTCAGGATAGGCACCCAACCATTCTGCATATTCCTTACAGAGGTCAGGTGGAAGCTTTTATCTTCTCTAACAGCTTTATTTTATTTCAAGCACGAAACCGGACCTTTATCTCATTATAGGAGGCTGGTTGTCATATTCAGGTAGGTTTGAGAAATCCTTACACACTGCTGGTACATGTGATTGCCCACCAAATACATTGGGAGAAATATTTAACCCAATCAGAGGCAGGAATCAAGGCTTTCTGTAGTGATCTCACTTCATTTAAACCCAAGAATTTCTCTTCCTTCTGCTACATTACTGCTAGTCCCAATTCCTGCCTTTCCTTTGTAATATTCATGACACCCCCCCTCCTTCCTATCTCTTTGGTAAACAGACCAGGACTATATTCATATAACAGCTGTCAAGTGAGGACACCCCTGTAGCCAGAGTGGGGCAAACTGATGCACCACCTCGCCTCTCAAGCTGTGCTTCCCCACCCTGTGGATTTGGAGGAATTTTTGTTTGTGTGTGACATGACAGCCTCCCTTTAAAGAATGACAGCTTGCTTTAAGAACAGGAGCAATTTACGAACAGAACCTCTAAAAAATCAGTGAACAAGTCAGGACAAATGCACAACAAAAGCCTCATCTGGGAGAGCCCCCCAAATTCTGCTCACTCAAGACTTTCCCTGACTGAGGGTGGGTTTTTCATTATCACAATCATCCTGTAATCCCTTAAGCGATTCTGAAAAAACCAGGCAGTACTGATCCTTGAAGAGTTAAATATTAGAACTTTGTATTATGGGCTAGTCTACCTCAGATTCTCCTTTTGCTCTGCTTTTCAGTTTAAGTTGCGTTCTCTAGTCAGCCAGCAATAAGAAAGCATGCCTGCAGTAAAAAGTAAGAATTTCTTTATTCTGCAGTTATTATGATGAGCACAGGAGGATTGCTGAAAAGGTGTACTGTGAACCTACCATGGAGAAAGCTCACATGTACACAAAGTATTTTTATAAGTTTATAAAATGACCATCTACAATGTAGTAAATATTTTACAAAGTTAAGGACTCTGTCTCACTGACTTCAACAAGAAAGTTATGCATATTTTTCTCAACATCACTCTCCCTAAATGCTCAACCATGGTTGCATTGTAACACACTCTTACTTTGCTTTTAAACCTGTTTTTGTTTGTTTTGTTTGTATTGGTGTTGCGATACAATATTAAAACTTATTTTTTGAGATACCTCCTCACTAATTTTTAACCTCTAAATTACAGCATAAACTAATTTGTTTGCTTTACACCTTTTGGTATCCCCCTTGTTCACTGCCTCCCTAGCAAAACAAAACATATGCCTGTCATTTAATTCCTGGTGTTCATACTAAACTTTCTGTTAACCTGCATAATTAGCTATGTAAAGGTCAGGTTAGCAAACTCCCTGTATTAACTTACATAACACTCCCCTTTAGGAATGGGGCTGCCCCACCTATGGAGCTGAGAGAAGAGATCTTACATAAACCAACCTGACTTTCACGTTGAACCTCAACATGAGTTTCAAACCTCCTATCAGGCTGGCGGAAGAATTCGTTTAACAATCAAGACTTTTTTTATGAACAAAACCCATACTACATGTTGCCGAACTGAATGATATAATAATCTATAGTGTTTGTGTGATGAGAATGAAAAGCTTTAGGTGCAATTAAACATCATGTTATGGTGATCGTCCTGTCATGACAAACATTGCAGCTTGCTAGGTGGAACGATCCCCACAGGCTGTTCTCCTGACACACAACCCCCCCCCGAGCCAATTCTGGGGGGCGTTGGGGGAGGACAGGAGAGGGGTGGAAGCCCTTGCAAAAGCCTTGTGCTGATGGGACTTGTTAGGTGAATCATGCTCTTTGTGTCTCTGAAACTGTAGATATTGTAAATATTAGTTCGTGTGAAGCAAAACTTATTATTTATTATTAATCATTATATTTATGGATTGGCTTTCCTCAGATACCATCACAATGTACAATGAATAATAAGCAACAAAATTACATCTGAAACTAAAACATATTCAAAACTGAAATATCCACAAAGCAACAAACCACACAGCAACTGCTGCATATCTACTGTAATTGAAAATGGCCTATTGCATTTACTCAGAGTGCTGCTAATCCATACTGAATCTTTGCAGTGGAAATAAGAACATTTGTTGTTCTAGCATTTTTGCGTATCTGAATATGCTGCATAAAGAAGTCTTACAGAATTTATTTCTGATATCCTTAAAGTCAGGGGGGAGGGGGGGAGAAAGAGAGAGCAACACGCAACATGCACACACAGTTTCTCTAAAGGCCCTGATTCCGGATCATAAGCCCTTTCACTAGCAAAGCTTGGGGCTTTGATCTGCTAATGATCTGTAATCAGGGTTGTGATAAGCTTAACTTAATGGGGCATGTTTTCCTTTCAAAAGGCAGCTGAAACTCCAGCTTAATAACCAAGCTGGGTCAAGTCACACAAAGCATGTTCCTTCCTCTCAGCCTTCTAGCAGGAAGTGTGGGTGCCAAGATCAAGTTCCACACATCTCACTGTATCTTGCCTTATTCCCTAGAGCTAAGCAGAGCCAGGAGAAAGTTCAGCGCAAAGGGCTGTCAACTGAGATATCCCCAAATCCAAGGAGAGTTCCAGCTTATTGCTCTGCACTGTCTTAACACCACCCCCCTGCATACAACAGGTTTGGCAATCCCCAGCCACAACTCCCAACAAGTCACTAGGCAGTTGACTACAAAGGCTCCAACCATCAGTGCCCCCTGTACGTCTTTTGGTGTGTAGACTGAAAGATGTGTAAAATGTGGGTATTCCTGTGGCCCTCGCTTTGCCATTTACCCCTAGAGTAAGACACAAAGCCTGTTGTATGCAGCTAGCCTGGGACTAGTTTACTTGCAACACAGGTTAAGAGAGGGCACAGGAATGTCCATTTCTCTCCCTTCCAAAAGGCAACAGACTGCAAAGAGAGCATATTGCAGGAAGGGCAGACCCTGAAGCCTGCCAAGTGGGGTTTTTCCTATAACATCAGCTACTAGCATCCCCAGGATCAGGAAACTGCTAGAAGTACAAGCGCTATTAATAATCCCCACTGTTGACACAGGGACCTCGTGGGCTCTGCTCACTATCGCTTTGCCATCAGAACGCTAAAAACAGGCAGCCGCGGAGGCTTGGGAAGCTTGGCCGGGGATTCCGCTCCAACTCCAGTGCGGCTCACATGCCAGAGCTTTCCTTCAGCTCGTGTTTCCTTACTCCCACACCCTCCTGACATCCCAAGATGCACTTTCTCATATACGAAGCTGCCTCTGCCTCCCCTCTCAAAGATCCTCTTTCCATTCTAGCTGGGCTGTTGCATCTCCTGATCTGCAGCGGCTGCACCACACAGAACTCAACCATGCTGAGCTTGCCGAAGGCATGCGGGAAGGAGGAGGGCTTTCCTTGCTATGATAGTTGCCAGGGCCTACGCTCCGCTAGATGCAGCACACCAGATTAGATGGGCCATTTGCGGTTGAGCAGCATGACCGAAAGCCACAGTGGCTTGAGAAGAAGGAGGGTGTGCATTTCTCACAGGGTCTTCCCCTGACTCGAAAGAGTTAGCTGGCCCGGCCCAGTTTCCCCTTTCATTTCCCAGTAAACGTGGCATATGAATCATACACCACATGCACCCACCTGGCACCAGAAACATGCAGGGGATGATCCTTGAGATGCAAAGCCTCTTGAATCATCTGAGGCACTTGAGTTCTCAGTTATCGGAGAGGGACACTCAACATTTGCCTGAACAGAAGTTCTCTTTCTCTCTCCCCACCAACTGCCTTTTAACCAGAAAGGATGTGCTTGTTAAGCTGCCAAGAACTCTGAAGTACACAGGCAGTTATCACAGAAGCCTCCGCAGTTTGAGTGCCTGGCCTTCAGAGCCAAGCTTGCACGTACGTAACAGCCTTGTGGGGTGAGAGAACCAAGCTGGCTGTGCGCGAGCAGCAGCCAAGTCTTATTTTAGGGCTCGCTGAAGAACCACAACCAAGTGCCAAGGCCTGCTCGAGGAGCAGGTGTGTCTGCTCACACTCAGACTTGCTACTGAGGAAAGCAGTATTGGCAATAAATGGGGTAACAGAAGCATTTTAACAACAGCCAACTGTCTCTACCAATGGAAGATTTCTGTTCTCTTCTGCAGCTAAACAAGACTTGCCCCGGCGTCAGGGACTGGCTGGACAATGAGACTGGATACTGAGGAGTGGGAACCAAGAGAACTGGGGTTGGAGACTGTCTTGGAAGACGGGATCAGTGGTCTAGGGGAGCCTGTAACAGCTGGAAGATGAGAGTCTGAGGCAGAAGAAACTGCAGGATTGGAGAGTGAAGAACAAGTGCAAGGGGGAGGGAGAGGTCTGGCTGGTGTAGAGAAAAGGGCTTCCACACCTCCTCCTCCTCCTGCCTGTGTGCAGGATAAGCTGGACCTCTCTGTTGCAGCAACTGCCTCATCAAGTGTACACCTAGAAGCAGCTGAGAGACAGAGGAATGACGGACATGACTTTTCCTAAACTGGGAGTGTACTTTTGACAGTAAAGAGTCAATTCTTCTCACTGGACATTCCTTGCCTGACGGCACCGTGACACCTAGCCAGGCAGTCATAGGGTAGTCACAGAAATAATTCTCCAGTTACATGTGCAGGTCTCTTGGAATGAATGTGCAAGCAGCCTCTATGCCAGAGAGGGGAACCTGCAGCCCTCCAGAAGCTACTGGACTACAGCTCCCATCATCCATGCTGAATAGGTCTGATGGGAGTTGGAGGCCAACCAAGTCTGCAGGGTCACAGGTTCTCCATCCCTGCTTTATGTGTTTAGTTCTTGGCATAACTACCTTACACACCAACCATGGCCCCTTCCTCCAAGGACACTGGAAACTGTAGTAAAGGTAAAGGGACCCCTGACCATTAGGTCCAGTCGTGACCGACTCTGGGGTTGCGACACTCATCTCGCTTTATTGGCTGAGGGAGCCGGCGTACAGCTTCCGGGTCATGTGGCCAGCATAACTAAGCCACTTCTGGTGAACCAGAGCAGCGCACAGAAACGTCGTTGAATTTATCTACTTGTACTTTGACGTGCTTTCCAACTGCTGGGTTGGCAGGAGCAGGGACCGAACAACGGGAGCTCACCCTGTCGCGGGGATTCAAACCGCCAACCTTCTGAAGGGAATTTATCTACTTGTACTTTGACGTGCTTTCCAACTGCTAGGTTGGCAGGAGCAGGGACCGAACAACGGGAGCTCACCCTGTCGTGGGGATTCAAACCGCCAACCTTCTGATTGGCAAGCCCAAAGGCTCTGTGGTTTAACCCACAGCGCCACCCGTGTCCCTCTGGAAACTGTAATTTTGTCAAAATGCTCAGAAATCACTAATCCTCATCACAGAACGATAATGCTTGGGATGAGCACCATTATGACCATTAAATGAATTTGAAACTGGTTTAAATTGGATGTGCAGGCACACTTAACTCACACGTGTCCTGTTATAACAAGTCCTAAAGTACTTATGGAGTGCATCAGCTTGAAGAGATCAGTGAAGACAGTTCTAGAGGAAGGGTCAAAGAGCACTGCCAACTTCCCCAGCATTTCATTATTAGCAAATATCCCTTTTCTTATTACTTCAGCATTGAGAACCCACAAAGAAGCAGCTCATATCCCCAAAGACACACAGAGAAACTCCATCCAACCACATCACGAGTAAGCTTTGTTCCTGTAGAAACCTTCTGAATGGACAAAAAAATTCCATTATTTTCTTAAGCAGGCTAAAGTACGGCCTCAATATCTACTGACTTATGTCTTTTGGTCTGTGACTTTCAAATCTATAATTTGAAAGACATAATCTTTAAACATATGGCACAACAATGGAGCAAACTGCCTAGGCAGGCTGTGGAATCTTTTCTAGCATTTTTTTCCCAGTGAAATGATGGATAGCCATCTATCTCTACTGGGTACAGAAAAACATATCTGATAGTCTGACTAGGTGCCTTTCTGGGGATCTTCCAACCCTGTGGGTTTGAAAAAACAAGCCCATTTGTAAGCCTGTGTAACTAACAAAAACAAATAATACAGAGATGGTTTATTAATTGGGGTGGGTGGGTTAACAAAGCTACCCAAAGGAGAGACCGTAACTCCCCCTTAACTTTCCTTCTTTGTGCCTAAAGGAGTGACAGAATTTCTGGACTTGCAGACTTTTGATAAGGCAGTGAAAATATTTTGCAGCCTTCCTGTTTTATACTTATATTTATCTATACCTCAGAGTCCTATCATAAAACTTAGAGCAGCCTTCTCCAACCTGGTGCCCTCCAAAATATTTAAATCATACCTCTCATCAACCCAAGGCAGCATGGTCGTTAGTCAGGAATGATGAGAAGTGTAGTCCAAAATAACAGGAGTTGTGGAGGCTGATTTGAACAGTTTACAAGAGGCTACCAACCATCTCCTTTCCCAAGCTCTGTTCAGGACACAGCCAGCTACCACTTCTGACAGGGCAGGGGAGCATAATCCATAAAGCTATTTCATTTCTGTCCTGCCAAGCAGAATGCCATAATCCAGTCTTGACTAAAATAAGTGTGTGTGTAAAATTACCAACTCCCCTGTCCAATGAAAGTTCTGTACTTCCGAAATTTAATGTAGAACCACCTTCTGCTCTGCAAGTTGAAGCCATGAGATAATACTATCTCAAAGAGTTGCAGATAGCTCTTCTTAATATCATTTTGTGTTTGCTGGCTCCAGTCTGCCCAGTAACCATAGCTCTTCAATCTTAATGTTATGCTGATGCTAATAAGCTTTTGCCAGGGATGCAGAACCAGACGCACACAGTCACAGCAGGGAAGGGGTGGCAGACTCCTGGTTCCACAGCTTTGTTCCTTATCCATGTATCAAGCCTAATGCGCAGCAGCAGCAGCAGGATATATAGTCTTACTACTTAGTTACCCAAATCTGGCAGAAAGGAAGACATTCTTCACATTCATGCACACACAAACATCACATAGATAACCATCTAGACTGGGGAAAACATGCCGTAAAATGCATTCACTGCCATGTTTAATCAATGCTATTTACACTAAAATAAACTGTTAGAAGACTGCACTCTAAGAAGAGAAGAGAAAAGCAATGCTTCATAGTGTGTTCATGGAAAATGGGCCCTTGTGGGCTGAACTGGACCTGCTACTCACCAGAGCCAAGCCCTGCATCCTGTTTTAAATGGCAGGAAGGAACATGAGAAGCAAGAAAGAAGGAGTTGCTCTCAACACATCCAGATAGGAAATGGGAAATGCTAAGTAACTATAGCCCAGCGCCCCATATCTGCAACAAGATGGAAGGCCAAATGGTGCAACTTTCATATTTAGCTCACAGGAACATAGGAAAGCTGCCTTATACTGAGTCAGATCATTGGTCCATCTAAGCTCAGTGCTGCCTACATCAACAGGCAGCAGCAGCTCCTCTCTGGGTTTCAGGTAGTATTTTCTCCCCATCACGCTTGGAGATGCCAGGGATTGAACCTGGGTCTTCTGAATACCAGTCTGCTTCTGAATAACAGTTGCTGGAGCTGCAGGAAGCAAGAGCGCTCTTGCACTCCGGGTCCTGCTAAGGGGCTTCCCAAAGGCATCTGGTTGGCTAGTATTGAACAGGACGCTGGACTAGATGGCCCAATGGCCCAATGGCCTGTTCTTATGTTACCACTCTGCTACAGTCCTTCCTCGTTACTCTCATTAAAAACTTCTGATATGGCTGAAGTGACGCATACTGAGCTGAAATGATGGAAAGTGTGCATGTGTGTGTTTTGTAAATAAATTCTCCCACTGAAACAGTGCAATCCCCATTTGCCTTGGGGGGTTTTTTTTGGGGGGGGAGGAGTGCAAAAGGTGCTAGAAATCTTCAATCCTCCATACGAACACACGCGGCCACCCACTTCCCAAACCAACTAGCCACAACATTGGGTGCGCTATAAGCAGATACATGATCTCCCTTCAACACTCGCCTCTCCATATATTTTGTAGCTTGATTGCATTGCAGCCCCAATTGTCTGCTTCTTCAGCACCATTTAAAGATGGTCTGCTTCACAAACACAAGTTAAGTCATCATTTAGTCAATTAGTTTTGGCTAGATTATAAGTTATTTATTTTATTTACTTAAAAATATACCTAAATAGCAGCTGATGAGGGCTGTGAATAGCAGTAAAACAGCACAAAGAAAGAACAATCCCCATCCAGCTTTTCACCCCAAAATCTGAAGTGAAAAATGTAGTTTCTCAGCACTATTTAATATTCATGTACCTCAACTCACAAGAACTGAACAGAGAGACCCCACTATTCCCAAGGTTCTAAAGGGATGGCAAAGGGATGGTATTTTTTTAAAAGGGCATAACCCTCAAAAGACAAAATTTAACTTGCGGGGGATCCATTTGAGATATATCTGAATGACAGAAAACGTAAGAATCCAAAACTGTAAGGGAACACCCTCAGGAATAATAATAAAGGAACCCTTAACTGCCCACTTGTGTTTGATGTACATCCTCAACGTACATTATTCTGACATTTTCCTTGCCAAAAGTATTAGCCTACTAAACTTTAAACTGGAACTATGGTAACATCTTTTATAGTGCCCCCTCCCACCTTGACATTCAGACATGTTGTTGTTTTTTTGGTTCAAAACCAAAAGGTCATCACAGAAATGTCAAGCATTACAGTCATAAAAGAAATCCAGCCTGCCCAAGAGGAAAGAGACCTCTCCCTTTGGGCTGACGTATTTTCACATTATGTAAAAATAGAGCTGTTCCATGCTTTAATATTACCATCTCTTTCAAATATGCAATAAGTAAATTTATACATGTATGACTGCCTGGGCACATCTGCTCCTCAACTGTGAAGCCTTGACTGCTGGTTGGAACAAAACGTTATTATGGAGCCTGACCAACCTTGCAGCAAGTGGTTATGACGGCAAAACTCCTGCATCGTGTAGGAAAATAATGTAGCAACTGAGAATACAGATATTAGCTATTCTAGGTTCTTAGGCTAGGTCAAGTGCTGTGAAAACCCAATCACCTGTCGACTAGGAAGGTGATTATTAGTTTACCTAGTAAAAATGTCAGCAGTTGGGGTTCATAAACACCTTGCTCTTTGTTTGGTCAGCAGGTACCCTCTGTTGGTCTAGTCCTTTCCTACGGCATATGTACATGTTTATGGTTGCCATATAGGGGCCATTTTAAGTCACTCCACATGTTGGCTTCCACCATTTAGAAAGCGACAGCTCAACATCCAGAACAGACCATTTTCGCCACTATTCTAAACCTTCAGGTTTGCTGTGGCATGGAGGAAAGTCACTTCATCCAAGCAGTGGAGAGAACTGCATGACAATAACCATTTGCCACTCTACATATAGATTGCCAGATGACATGCTTTAAACAGGGTATAGTGTGGAACTACATCTTGTATAACATCTTCACATTTTGCCATAGCACACGGTACCTTGAGAAGACGAAAGCATTCTTAAGATACCTAAGCCCAGTCTGGAAAATTTCAGGCATAATGTTAAAAGGCAGAAGGCAGCCTTGGAAACTATGGGTACAGTAATAAATAGTTTGGCTACAAGGAAGTTAACCTGTGGGAGCTCCACTTTGGGAATACAGAACCCTTGTCTCACACAAGTAAATTTAGACGAGCTTCGCCAGAGGGACTTGCTCTTTACAACTGGTCTGTGTAAGGAAAGCAGCTGTTAGTTCACAAATCCCTTGACAGAACAGAAGATGGGGAGGAATTTTTTAAGGAGTTTCTTTCATATTTTTTTCCAGCATAGAATCTGAACAGGGGAAAAAACAAGGCCCTGCTACAGTCCCAGGTCTGTGATCTACTGATAAAAAGAAAAGGCCACCACTGTCTCCCCTATGATTGGGGACAGAGACCCAGATGCAAACTCTGAAAAAACTGCTGGGGACCCTGCTCAATAAACCACACAGGACCTCGGACACCCTCTTGCCAACCTGCCTTATTCAGCAGACTAATATCCAGTGAGGCTGCATTAAGCAGACAAGCCTGTCCTATTACTGCTGCAGCTGTCCTCACCATCTCATCCACTTGCCAGTCACACTACCATCTGGTTCACAAGACCATCTTTTTTTAAGATGGTGAAGTTCTTATGGGTGACTTAACATTCGGTCCTCGTTTCTTTGCAGTGAGATGTCTGTATGAATCAACCCCCACCAGGAGCACTAAAAATTGCTAAGGGACAAGCACAATGTCAGCTTAATTGTTTTCTCCTAACCAGATAACTCAGGTTCTCCAACATGGATGCAAGTGCATACAAACACCTCACATGTGAAAATAAAAACCCAAGGGGTAAATGAAAAAGCACACTTCCCTGTGCTAACTTCTATTCCCCCGCCTCGTGAAACCAAGCTCAGCACATTCCAACATATTAAAGGCAACCTTTGAAGGCTACACAACCTCCAAACACAACTAGTAAACTGGCCTCAGGTTTGTTGCAATAAAATAAAAATGAAGTCACTTTGCACCTCCAGTCTAAGGAAACTCACTCTCTTTCAAGGCCAGGTTCATAACAAAGCAGAGAGAAGATGGAAAACTCTCCCCCCAGCTGGAAACAAAGGGGCCCCTAACTGCAAGTCCCCTCAAACCTATGGTTACAAATGACACAGAACTGGCCCACAATAACACTCCCTCCAGAAGCTTCTGAAACTACTGTTGAGCAGCTTCCAACAATGTTTAACCCACCCAGCAAAGGATCTCATCCTGCTCTCCTGCCATGTCTCTAGAGTCACAGGGTGAGGCTATTTCACACAGAGATCCAGCATTTCCCTTCCCGCTCTCGAAAGCGCCTAACTTCCTCACCCTGAATGGCAAACCCTAAGCAAAGAACGGTTAAACACGGGGTGGGGGGGGGAGAGGAGGGGACGGGCAGAGCCTTTGTGACCTGATCCGAAGCTGAAGCGAGAATTCTTGCAGGTGAAGAGGAGCCTGGGTAGCAGCTGCAGGAGGAAGAGAGGCTGCCAGCCCTGAAGAGATTCAGTCCTAGTTTGGAGAGAGAGGTCTCTGTTTATCCCACTGCCTCCTCCCCATGCTGCAAATCATGACAGCCCTTTTTAAAATAACCAACAGGCACTTCCTCCTACGGCTGCTATGGGGGCGGCTACCTCTAAGGGGGCGGGGAATGAAATGAGTGAGTGAGTGAGACACAAACACAAACACACTTACTGACCCCAGCTAAGTTCAGTGTTCAGACAGTCCTTGCAGAACAAGAAACACACAATAGAGCTACATTACTCAGGGGCCAACCAGCAACTTTTTATTTTATTAATTCTATCTTCACACACACACACAGTGTCAGGGGTGGATGGCAAGAGAGCATGCAAACAATTCTAACTTCACACACACACTTTTGATTCTGAAGTATTTTATTGGCCAAACTTTTTAAAAGCGTTGCATACACATCCCTTAAAGGGGACTCAAGAGAATCCTGCTCTCTTGGGAAGACACCTGCACTGACCCACTTCTGCTTCAGTAGCATTGCACTGACCCACTTTTGCAACTGCAAAAGGTCACTTTCTTCATTGCCTCATTTCCTTCCCATCCAGTCGTTTCTCTGCTTAAAGAGACCTTGCACTCAGCCATAAGCTTTGCTTATCAGTGACATATCTATCAAATAGTGCAGACAACCATATTGGACCATTAGGAAAACACCTTAGTTTTATTACTTGGTTCTAATCAGGGCACTGTGCCACTGTTGCTGCTTCAGTTACCTGAGTGAAGAGTGACAAACAGTCCCACCCACGGTAGTCAAAGCAAAGTGCCATTGAATGATATTCTATTCCATCATGATGACAACAAAAATTATTTCCCTGAGTGATTTCCCGTGCAAGCTGGGAACAGCTATTGCACTTGATACAACTCATTTAAGTTGAGCCCCTGATATCTTCTCACGTGGAATGTACATACAGATGGCACTGCAGATGGAAGGGAAGCTGATAATTTTTACAGAGGTAGATTTGCATTTCTGCTTCCTCAGCACAAATATGCACATTTTCCAGGTCTCATTTTGCACAATGTTTGTGCTATACAGTGCTGCCTCAAACTTGGACAATGGAATTATGAGAAGAATCTTACAAGTCACACCTTTACTTTGTGAAAGTGGAAGATGTGCAGCATACATGCAGGCATTAAATCAATAAGATAGTTTACTTTTGCTGCAATTAATTTGTGAATACGCGGGACACATTTTTAAAACATGTAGATGAAAACAGCTTTCAACACGCTTTAGTTTTCCTTTTGCCCCCCTCCCAACAAAAAGTAGATCTATCAAAGTTCACTACAATCTTCCTCTTAACTAAATAAAATACATATTATGTGATCATCATACAGGAATATATTTTAATATTTAATGAAGATAATGCTTTCTTCTCCACTGTGTAACAGAGGAATAATATGTAATTTGGAAAGCAGCCTAAAAGGGCAGACTAACCAAATATGGTTAACCACAATGCTGAGCACTCTAATTTTTAAAATCATTCATATTGTAACATGCAAATATTAAGATACTCAACTGACAGCTATTTTCAGTCCTTGTAAGAGTGAGTAACTGTGGGTGGGTGGGGGGGAGCTATTGGGTCATGCTGGAAGTGTGCTGGCTATGCTATTTTATACCAGCATTTCCCGTAACAAAAACAAAATAGAAATGTCAACTGCTGCAAAATGTTGCAGTATACTGAGGAAGGTAAATTGTACCCCTCCCTATTTCCACAACAGTAGCGTCCCATCTAACATGCATAATCCTTTTCAGGGTTCCAGAAAGGCATTCCTCAGAGCAGGAAACCTCCCCACCCCTCTCCCCCAATTCCTATTTTTCTTTTCCAAGTGATACTGAACATTATGTGGCTACTGAACATGCTCCATCCCCATTGAGATATTTGTGGGGTAAGAAAGAGCGGGTGGTACCTGTGCAAAGGGATGTGGGTGGCACTGTGGGTTAAACCACAGAGCCTAGGGCTTGCCGATCAGAAGGTCGGCGGTTCGAATCCCCACAACGGGGTGAGCTCCCGTTGCTCGGTCCCAGCTCCTGCCCACCTAGCAGTTTGAAAGCACGTCAAAGTGCAAGTAGATAAATAGATACCGCTCCGGCGGAAAGCTAAACGGCGTTTCCGTGCGCTGCTCTGGTTTACCAGAAGCGGCTTAGTCCTGCTGGCCACATGACCCGGAAGCTGTCTGCGGACAAATGCTGGCTCCCTCGGCCTATAGAGCAAGATGAGCGTGCAACCCCAGAGTCATCTGCGACTGGACCTAATGGTCAGGGGTCCCTTTACCTTTACCTGTGCAAACTTTTGAGGCTCTTTAATTACGAGATATTCATGAAATTTCCCCCCATAGTACAGTGGTACCTCGGGTTACATATGCTTCAGGTTACATACGCTTCAGGTTACAGACTCCGCTAACCCAGAAATAGTGCTTCAGGTTAAGAACTTTGCTTCAGGATGAGAACAGAAATCGTGCTCCGGCGACGCGGCGGCAGCAGGAGGCTCCATTAGCTAAAGCGGTGCTTCAGGTTAAGAACAGTTTCAGGTTAAGTACGGACCTCCGGAACAAATTAAGTACTTAACCTGAGGTACCACTGTATGCAGAATAACTCAGCTGGGAAATAATGACAGTTGGAGTGTTAAATCCAGAAACTGCCCTACAGACAGTGAAACCATTCATTCCAAAATGCTTTGCACACAGGCAGCACTTAGTAATTTAAAATACAGTGGTACCTTGGGTACAGACGCTTCAGGTTACAGACTCTGCTAACCCAGAAATAATATCTCAGGTTAAGAACTTTGATTCAGGATGGGAACAGAAATTGCGTGGCAGCGCGGCGGCGGCAGTGGGAGACCCCATTAGCTAAAGTAGTACTCCAGGTTAAGAACTGTTTCAGGTTAAGAACGGACATCCAGAACGAATTAAGTTCTCAACCCGAGGTACCACTGTACACTGATGTTTAAGAAAAAGAAGAGACTATACAACACCATCTTAAGGGGGCGGGGCGAAGGTCACAATGGAGTTTTAGTGCAAGAAGCATGTCATATGTCACATAAGCAGCATATGTTAGCCCATCGCTTTCTGGACTGATTGCTAGCTCTTCTCACCACACTGCTGTATCAGATACAGGAGGGGGAAGCTGCCTTACTGCTGCTCTGCTGATGTATAACTAGAAAACCTAACACAGGATGTCATAAACCGAAGTAAAAGGAGGGACCGAAGTCTCCATAGCCGTGATCGTTACATACTTATGCATTAATCTGTGAAAGTGTGAAACGCCAAATGACTTTTCCAAAGCATCAAGCACAATCCTTGTACACCCAAGGAGTTCTTTTTCTCCATGGCTGATACAGCTCCAGGCCCATTCTTATGCCAGCTTAAAGAAAAGGAAGCCCTGTGACAGCCCAAGATAAGAAGCAGGGGAAAGCGCACTTGTTAAAATATTATTTAAATATTAAATAAATGCTTAGTCCACCTTTCAACATTTCCAGGGCAATTTACAGTATTATTATTATTTTACATGTTGCCCTTCCTCTGAGGATCACAGGGCAGTTTACTGTGACAATAGGTCAAAAAGCACAGTAAAATAACCAATATGCAGTAGCTGACAAAGTAAAGGGCAGCTCTAAAAACAACCACAGCAGAAATGAAAATACACCTCAGATCAACCGGAGCCTGGGAAAATAAAACTGCCTTTGCCAGGCACCTAACAGACATTTGCCAGGTGAGACACCCTTGGGAGAAAGGGTCTGCAAGCAAGGTGCTACAAGCAAGAAGGCCCTGTCCCTTGTTGCCACTTACATCACCTCAAAGGGGTGGGGGTAGCTACCTAAAGGGGGTCTGCCTCTGAGTAAGATCTTAGCCTACAAGGAGGTTGATGTGGCAGAAAACAATCCCTCCAGTCACCAAAGAAAATACTGGCTTGAAGAAAGTGATTACTCCGTTTTCTTCAGCAAAATGGGGACAAATGTAACAATCTCAATACTCTAGAGAAAGCGTAATTTCTCTCACTTGCCTTTCAAATTCTAGCATGAAGAGAACCGAGGTCAGATAATATCATAGCAGATGCTCTGGGCAGCTGAATTACACCCCCCCTTTTTTTTAGATGCTCCAGGCCAAAACTATATTAAGAATGGCTTTTGGATGAAGTTAAGGAGCAGTTCACATCCACATTCAACCATGAAGATCATGGGCTGGCCTTGAGAAAACTGCCACCTCTCAGTGGAAAAAAATGGGACAACTCCCTGAGCTTCAGGGAAGAAATATGAGATGTTGCTATTATGACAATTCTGCACTCCTGTATTTCAGGGGGTTAGACTAGATGATCCTTGGGGATCCCTTCCAACTCTACAATTCCATGATTCAAGAGGATATTCAACATAGGTAATGATGCTCATGGCTTTAATACAATATTTGGCAATTGCGGGCATCTCTCTTAAAATCCCAGCTGCTAAAGTGGTAGGATAAAAGTTTTAACTCACAAAAGATGCCTCTAATGCAGGCCCAGGCAAACTTGGCCCTCCAGACGTTTTTTGAGACTACAACTCCCATCATACCTAGCTAACAGGACCAGTGGTCAGGGATGATGGGAGCTGTAGTCCCAAAACATCTGGAGGGCCGAGTTTGCCTATGCCTGTTCTAATGCTTCATTCTTGCAATAATGTGATTTGTATGCCCCAAAAACTCAAGCGCAGAAGGGAATTTACGTATATTTGCAAAATTAACTCATGAGTTGGACCACTGAGGTTTAGGACCTTATTGCTTGAGAAAAAGAATCAACATGGCAAGAACTACCAAAGACAGTAAGTAGGTGACAATTTTCGGTGAACAAAGTTTGTGGCAAAAGTACAATACATGTTAAAAAATCTTCACAGAGCTTTTGTTCAGTCACTTAAGCAAGGAAGTTTGAAACCAGTCCTCCGGGAAAACTGGGGGTGTTACTCAATTAAAATAAATCATGCCTGATGAATTACGAGATTTACGGAATTAATTTATTGTTTTATGTATTTACTTAAAATATTTACACCCCACCCTAAATCTAAAAATCTCAGGGCGAGGGACAATAGCTTCAATAAAGGAGAAGAGCACAGAATAAGCATCACATGAGGAGATAAAAATACAAAAACCTATCACAGATAAACATCAGTGTGAATTGCCAAATTCATAGATTAAATCTGAAATGATACATGTTTCTGAAAAAAGAGAGAGGGTTATTTCAGTCCCAAGAACTAGAGAGGGCCACATTTGGCCTCCAGGTCTGAGGTTCCCCATCAGTGTTTTGACAAGCGATCCATTGCAAATCACGGACTGCCCTTCCATGCAGCAGGACTGAGGTCCTGTTCTCAGAAATGCAAGAGTCATTTATGGGGACCTGATACAAGTACAGTTAAGCTACACCATACAGCTATACAAAAATGTAATGGGAAGTAACTACACACTAGTGCCTCCTGTATTCACTATGACCTCCTGTATTCAAAGTGGAAAATGGAAATGGCAACAGCACACTCAGTGTAATGTAACAAAGGGTCTCAAAGTATAAGAGTCTGAGGTGGTGATTTATTTAGTTGAAAACTTGCACCCATAAGGTGACAGCCTGCAAGTATGAAAGAAGTTCATAGAAGATTTAATATATTTAGACTGTTACAGAAAGGTGCTTATGTCAGTACTCTCATGTAGTAGATGGAGAGGTTTCTTCTATGTTGTTTAGCAGCAAACAGGATATAAACAAATTGATATATTGTGTAGCAGTAGTATATCCTCTTTTGATACCTCTCCCTTAAATTTGTAAGAGTTTACTTTCTATGAATAAAAACATTTGATGAGTTTCTTTTATGAGGCAAGTAGATAATGAGTTTCATTCTTACCAGGCTTCACATACTGAGACTGGAGACACTACATACTGTACTTGCCCCACTGAGTCTGGGCATTGTGAAGATACATCTAAGCATGAAAATTAAACTAAACAGTATGCCATCTACTCCAAGGAGGATTCCCCCCCCCCCGAGTGATTCCTCCAGGCGCACCCCACCCCTCAAAAAATGGATGGTTGCAATTATTTTCACATTTCCTTGAAAGCCCTACTGAGCTCAATGTGGTGCCAAGCATGCTTAGAGGAATAAATAGGCTTCAATCCTAAGCACATATACAGTCGTATCTTGGTTGTCAAACGGAATCCATTTTGGAAGTCCATTTGACTTCCGAAAACATTTGACAACCAAGGCGCAACTTCCGATTGGCTGCAGGAGCTTTCTGCAATCAATCGGAAGCCTCGGAAGCGGCACTGGACGTTCGGCTTCCCAAAAAAGTTCACAAACCGGGACACTTATTTCTGGGTTTGCGGAGTTCAGGAGCCAAAACGTTTGAGTCGCAAGACGTTCAACAACTAAGGTACAACTGTAATTGGAAGTAAAGTCTACTAAAATTAATGATAACTTGCTTCCAAATAAACTTGCATAGGCGATCAAGTGTTTAAGTGTCCATTTACGGGCATGAAGAGCTCTAGTAAAGTGAGAACACTTTCTTACTGCAAAGTCCCCTTGAATTTCAAGTACTTAGGTACAGATTAAATGTTGTTTTAGATTGCACTGCAGAATTTAATAGACTGATCAATTTCAAAACTTTTATTCATCCCAGAGCTCCCCCCAAATTAACTGGATAGCAAGGTTTTTTTCACAAGTATTTACAACAATACGGTCATACCTTGGAAGTCAAACAGCTCAGTTCCCGAACGTTTTGGCTCCCGAACGCCACAAACTCGGAAGTGAGTGTTCCAGTTGGCAAACTATTTTTGGAAGCCGAATGTCTGATGGGGCTTCCGAATGGCTGCAGGAGCTTCATGCAGTCAATCAGAAGCCGCACTTTGGTTTTCGAACGTTTTGGAAGTCGAACGGACTTCCGGAACGGATACCGTTCGACTTCCAAGGTACAACTGTACTAGTATTTAGGGAATGTTGAATGGCAAGCACCACCTTAAAAGAGGCATCTCTCATTTTCTCTTCCTTAGGAGAGAATGCTTCTTCTAAGATGATGCCTGCTAAGATGCCAGGCTAAGACACCTAAAAACAAAGGCAGTATGCTTCTTGCTTCAGAATTCAGATCTATTGTTTTTATCCATATGCACATTTAATTAACGAATCTTAAACTCATACAATTAATCAACTTTTTAAAATGGGGCAACAGCCCTAGTTTTGGAGGAGCGCTATCTTGCTGGTATTAAAGTTGATTTGATCTTTTGAAACACACATAGCCCCTTCATTTACAGAAAGCAAAATGGTTTTATTTTAACTGTTCCCCAAGATTATAGACAGAGGTTCTGAGATTACATCTGCAAGCTCCTTTAGTACTAAAGGAGCTCCAGGGAGTTGCAGGAGCTCTCATGCATGGTTCCTCGATGGTTTCCTATCTAGGCAACTAAGAGGGTTGTGCCTGCTTAGCCACTGCATTATGTGCCATTGTCGGTATTCCTGCATTGCAGGTTATTGGACTCAATGACCCTTGGGGTTCCTTCAAACTCTACTGTTCTATTATTTTATGATCTACTATTTAGCTAGGGAAATTTCAACACCATTTCTTCTTGGGCATCAAATCTTATTGGGAATTTTTTTTTCCCAGGGGGGCTTGTTCTCTGAGTTAATCCAATTCCTCAACATACTTCTGGGATACTCCTATAGGAAATATTAGATGCTGACTTCCCTTGTACAGTTCCTTGAAGTGTCTGTTAGCAATACCTAACAGCTGCTGCAAGTCCTGGTGCTACAGGGTTAACAATATCTATGCAGCAAGAGAGAGAGAGAGAGAGCTCTCAGTAGGGAGGCTAGCAAGCTCTCATTAATGGCTTCCCTTTTTAAATGAACTTCCCCTGAGCGCAAAGCTGAGTGTCAGAAAAAGCAGGGTAGAAGCTAATGAGTAAATGCTATGGAGGGTTCTGTGCTCTACAAAGGCACTAAACAGCAGCCTCCTCCCCTCTTCCCAGGGAAGTCTCTACAGGGCTCCATTCCCAAGTGGACAATTATGACAATGCTCTGTTTCTATTAGAAGGGGGGGGGAGGGAGAGGGGGGAGGGAAGGAGACCAGGGAAGAGAGATACCTGCTTGCAAATATTCAAAGAAAAGCAAGTCCTAATGAAGTTAACTATTTACTGTGTGCGTGCACACACACACAAACATCAGGCTGCTGGGCTGGGGCAGTGTTTCTCAGGAGAGTATGTTGTAAAAGCCTTATCACTGGGTACACTTTAAAAGCTAGTGTTTGAAAAGGGGCCCATTTCTAACATGTGTCTGCATTAGAAGGAGGATCACATATTCCCCCTGGTGTTTAAAGTTCAGTACCACATCTCCCAAGCTGCTCTTGAGATCAAAGTAGCTAGGCTGTGTGACAACTCTATAATGCAGGGATAGGAAACCTGTGGCCCTCCAGATGTTGTTGGATCACAGCTCCCCGTCACCCCAGACCACTGACCATGCTAGCTAGAGAGTTTCATATTGGGTTAACTTTTGCTGGTGAAAGAGAACACAGGATTTTGACATGCGTCAAACCACTTTTCTGATGGCATCATATCAATTCCTATTCTGGCCAACAGTAAGAGAAGGGATTTTGCACAGGGAAAACATTCATCTTCCAGCAGAGTGGCCATTTTTGTCCGTTGTTTTTTCTGCACAATTTCACTCATGGATTCCTTAGGCTCATTGAGAATATTGCTATTTGGATTACGTGGTTTACAAACAGTGTCAGGTTATCTTAAAATAATACATGTTTTGTTGGAAAAATGTTTACAAATATCAATTATTCCTGGGGATAAGTTAGCTGTGAACTTTTCACAAATCTGGTTTCTCTCAGAGCATACACAAAATGGCAACTCCAACTGTCCTCATCCACCCAGAGGAGTGACATAAAGTATTAGAGAGTGAACAGGAAGCTTGAGACTCCCGCCTTTCACATCTAAGAGAGGATAAAGAAAAAAACCAGAGACTCATTTCTGTTGATAACCTTCTGTGAAGATGGAAAACTTATATGACCTCACCCACTAAACATCTACCAAGAAAAGCAAGGCTATTATGAAACTGTGAATTCAGATCAGCCCCCTTGGGATGGACATCAGTACAGTCACACTGCTCTTCACTGCTGGCAGGAAATTTTACAATGTTCATATTGTCTAGGTACAATAATAATGGAAGTAAACAAAATTATGAAAGGAGTTGCAAAGAAGATCCAATATTCCTTTCCCAAGGTCTAGTAAAGTATAAGATTAACAATCTTCTCAGTGGGATGCAGAATAGTCAATAAAATGCACACCCCGCAAAATATTTAAAATACATGCCCCCCCCAACCCATCAAGATTCATAATTGTTTGAAAACAACTGTTATTGGATGGGGGAATAGATCTTGGTCCATGCAACAATATTAATTGTAGCCACTAATGACAAAGACATTATATTATGGTTGTTCATGTTTTACAATGTCCACAATTAACATTAATTATCATACAGGGCCTGGTGAGCTGAACCCAAGGACACTAAAGAAGCTTGCTGGTGTAATCCCAGAGCCTCTCTAAACATTCTTGGAGAACAGTTGAGGTCCCTGCAGACCAGAGGCAGGCAAATGTTATCCCCATCTTCAAGAAGGGTGGGGGGAGACAGCCAAGGTAACTACTGACTAGTCAGCCTGTGGACCCATCATTGTTCAACGTCTTTATAAATTACTTGGATGAAGGAATTGTGGGGAGGCTCATCAAATTTGCAGATGGCACCAGACTGTGAGGGGTAGCTAATGCCACAGAAGACAGAATTGGGATTCAAGATGACCTTAGCAGATTGGAGAACTGGGCCCAAACTAACAGAATGAATTTCAAATGTAGGGTTCTATACTCGGGCAGGAAGAATCAGCTGCACAAATATAAGATGGGGGACACCTGGATTGCTAGTAGTACATGTGGAAAGGATCTATGGGTCTTTAGTAGACCACAAGCTTACTATGAGTCAACAGTGTGATGCAACAGGAGCAGCAGCAAAACACACACACAACCTAATGCTATTCTAGGCTGCATCAACAGAAAGGTAGTGTCCTGATCAAGGGAAGTAATAGTCCCTATCTATTGTGCCTTGGTCAGACCCCACGTGGAGTACTATGTCCAGTTCTAGGCACCACAGTTTAAGAAAGATATTGACAAACTGGAACATGTGCAGAGAAGGGTGACCAAGATGATAAAGAGTCTGGAAACCAAGCCTTATAAGAAATGGTTGAAGGAGCTGGGTATGTATAGACCAGAAAAGAGGAGACTGAGAGGAGATATGATAGCCATCTTCAACTATCTAAAGGGTTGTCACATGGAAGATGGAGCAAGATTGTTTTCTCCTGCTCCAGAGGGTAGGACCCAAACCAATGGATTTAAGTTACAAGAAAGGAGATTCTGACTAATCATCAGGAAGAACTTTCTGAGAGTAAGAGATGTTCAACCGTGGAACCTTGGAAGGTGGTGGACTCTCCCTCCTTGGAGGTTTTTAAGCAGAGGTTGGATGGCCATCTGTCATGGATGTTTTAGCTGAGATTCCTGCATTTCAGGGGGTTGGACTAGAAGATGACCCTCAGCATCACCTCCAATGCTACAATTCTATGATTCTATTATTCTAATATGCTTGGTATTGCTAAGGGGAAAACGAAGTAGCTGAGAATTAAGTAGCAACTCCAAGCAGACCTCTCTGGGTTCAACAGTGTCAGTCATTTATGGGGAAGCCTCACTCGGTAAGGTCATTTCAAAGAGATAAATTTCACTCTGTACACATAGACACGAGGTTCCACTGAATGCTGCTCCCTGGCACAAAGGTTAGTGACTCATGCAGACCCAATAAGCAGCCTTTGTTTCAGAGGCCCCCATTAGCTCTAGCATGGTGAGATGTAGGCGGAAAAGCAACCTTTGCTCAGCCGTAGACAGAGCTGCAGCCTTTCAGCACCACAGAGCTTGGGCAAGCTAGTAAAAAGACCACATACTTATATACTGCCGGCCTGTGCTTTATCCTGTGGACTCCCCCATCAGCCAGGTTGGCTGCCCTGGTGGCAAGGCAGGACATCACCATGGGACAGATGGAGTCTGGGGATACAAAGACAGTGGTCAGCAAGACCCAGCCATGCCCATGACTAAGAGAAAAAGCTTTCCTTTCTTACCCTTTGTTCTGCTTCTACTTACTACAGCAGACGTATTGCACCTCTCCCCGGAATAGATAAAAAGTTGAATGCCAATGACATGTCTATGGAGTATAGAACAGCACTCAGAACAAACAGCAATGCCCTTTCTGAAGTCACAAAAGGCAACTCTTCTCCTAAGCAGACCCAGAGACCACCACCTATCCAGAGAACACTGCCTCTAAAATCACATTGGGCTCTACATTCAAAGTGTGAATGTAAAGGCATAAGAAGAGCCTTGTTGGATCAGACAAAAGGCACATCTAGTCCAGCATTCTCTTTGGCACATTAAACAACTAGATGCCTCTGGGAAGCCTACAAGGTCGACAGCCCTCTCCCATTGTCCTCCAGCAACTAATACTCAGAGACCCTTGAATTTTAAGGGGGTGCACTTAGCCATCGTGGCTGGTAGCCATAAAAAGCCTTATCCCCTCCATGAATTTATCTAACCCCCCCCCTTTAAAGCCATCTAAGCTTGTGGCCATTGCTACATCTCATGGCGCTGAATGCCGTAAGAACTATGTGTCATGTGAAGAAAGACTTCCTTTCATCTGTCTTCAGCAATGCATGAAATTTGGCTTTCCTATGTACTGTAGTTGCACAAATCACAGCACCTCTGTAGAGATGCAATGGCCTATTAATGATCCAAAACTATCCGACATTAATGGTGGTGATCCTCGCTTGCCAAAACATAGGCTACTTAATTCAGAACAAGGCTGGGATCGACATCCACCAAGGAAAATTCAGTACATACCAGACTGGAAAATTAATTGATTCTTGTACCTAACTTAATTATTTGCACAATGAGGTTTGAGGGCCATAAATATACACGTTCTGTATGGAAGTTTTCAGCAATTGGTCAACTGCAGGGGAAGGGAACCTTAGGCTGGTGGGCCAAATGTGGTCCCTTCTAGACCTCTCTATCCAGACCTTGGGACATTCCCAGGCCACGCACCCCTCCCCAGGCTATCCTCTTCACTGGTCCTGCTCTGTGCCCTCCTTGAGTTCCACCCACCTGCACAGTCAGAAGGATCACTAGGGGCAAAGAGCCTTAAAATTCATTAAGATCATCTGATTGATTAAAAAGGTGCCCCCGATAAAAGCAGGCAGCAGATTTTTTAAAAAATTTAAATATCTACCCATACTGTGCAGGATTTACATACTGCTTGACCATCAAAAACCATTTAGCCATCAAAACATGTAATCTATTTACCTAAAAAAAAACAGAATTAAAATGTTGATGAGATCAGGTATGTATTAAAAACAAGCTGACCTAAAAAAATTCAAAAGACAAATTTATGTAAAATCACAGCAGTTTAAAAATATAGAGAGACACAATAATTACATGTTAGAATTCATGTCTTGGTAGGCTTGCCAAAACAGGCACCAAAAACAATACATCAAAGGTGCTTGCCTAATATTAATGAGCAGGGCGTTCTAGGGTGTAGGTAGTGATGGTGATGCCTTTTTTTTAGAAAGATGAAAACAATGGGTGGCAGGTACCAGCTTAAGAGAGGCATCATTCACTGCCCCTTCTCACAAGCAGAAGGGAATTCCTTTCCTGTAACAGCACTCACTACAAAGTGTGCACGCACCATATAAAACCCAAAATATGAAGGGGTTTTTGTCATAGTTATCGCTACAACCGATGATTACAGCTCCCAATCTTCAATCATCAACAGAGCTGTTTAACATACGGTGCTTGAGCAAATTGGATGCCCCATGGTGTATCGCCACTAGTTATCCTGGCACATGGCAATGGTGAGCGAGGCAGAATAAATGCAAGACGTGTTTATCGCCACCAGGTGGAGTCACGTCCCTAACTAGCCAGAGGCAAGTATCATCATCCGGTGGCTTTGTCAACACTTTCCAAACATCTCCTAGTGTGTGTGACCCAGATACTTCAGAGCAAAGCTCAGTGAGGAGAGTCAGGTGGCAGATCTAACAGGGAAAGCTGCATCACCCTCCCCTCTCCTGATCACTACACCAGCCTGTCTCCTGGCGCTCATCGGCAGCGACTCACCTTGGCAGCTAGACACAGATATTGATTTGTAATTTAAATACGTTGCAGAAAGGCTCCAGGCATACACTGCACTAAACTGACCCTGAAGCTTTGTTTAATCAGGACTTTAAAGAGAGAGAGAGATTTTAATTAATAAATACCCAAAGTTCCATATGTGGACAAGGGTGGTAAGACAACAAGCAGACTTGTTTAATACCGATACATTATCAAGGCAATTCCTTCTGTGCAGCAACAGGAGCTAATTAGCTATTTTAGAAAGCAAAAATAGATTTAAAAAGAGGTCTCATTTAAATTATCCGCCTGCAAACGACATTCAAAACTTCAGGAAAGGTGCACAGAGCACTGTTCCTGAGAAGGGGAGGAGGGAGCAGAACCTTCAACGCACCAGCCCCTCTGAGTAATTTTGATCTAGAAGATGATAAAGAAGAGCTCCTTTTTCTCCTGACAATGAGACCTTTGAAAATTTAGCTCTTGGTTTCCCTGTGGGCAAGCGCTCTTCCCTTTAAAAACTCTGTGGGGTTGGGTTTTGTGGCTTTACGTAATCGACCAGCACCCAGATCATTCAAAACATAAACCATAGGCCCAATATCCACTTATTCCCTGTGTTGACCGGAGCACCCTTAGCCTCTAACAACTATATTCCAGTCTACATCTGTATTTGAACTATTTTAATGTGTGTGTTTTTAAATATGTGACTTTTTAAAGTTGTTTCATATATGGAAGTGTTTTTAATAGTTTTATCCTTTTCTTGTTTTCTGGTTGTCACTGTTCTACCTGTTTCATAATTGTATACTGTATTTCACTGTTGTAACCCACTCTGGAACATTATAGCAAAGGGCAAAGTGAGAAATCTGATAAAATAAATTAACAAGAGAAAGACAGTAACACTCTTAGTTCCAACTTACCCAATAAATAATGGACCCCAAGGGGGGAAAGATGAGAATGTTCTAGTTCCTGTCTGACTGAACCTCCAAATACAGAGACCTCCAGGCCTCAAAGTCAACCCTAGACTTGCTTATCATCTGCATTTTAGCTCTGTAAGAAGCCACCTCAAAGCCAGCTGCCTGGACCAATTCTTATAAATAACTGCACAATCCTAAAGGTAAAGGTAAAGGTAAAGGTACCCCTGCCCATACGGGCCAGTCTTGCCAGACTCTGGGGTTGTGCGCCCATCTCACTCAAGAGGCCAGGGGCCAGCGCTGTCCGAAGACACTTCCGGGTCACGTGGCCAGCGTGACATCGCTGCTCTGGCAAGCCAGAGCTGCACACGGAAACGCCGTTTACCTTCCCGCTAGAAAGCGGTCCCTATTTATCTACTTGCACCCGAGGGTGCTTTCGAACTGCTAGGTTGGCAGGCGCTGGGACCGAGCAACGGGAGCGCACCCCGCCACGGGGATTCGAACCGCCGACCTTTCGATCGGCAAGCCCTAGGCGCTGAGGCTTTTACCCACAGCGCCACCCGCGTCCCCACAATCCTACTGGAGGACAAAGCCAGACAGATTGTGGGCCCAGAATCCTGATGGCCAGTGCCGGTGTCACTTCCTGTGTGAAGTAAAGAATGACATTGGAACAGAGTTGGAACAGTGACATTAGACAAAACAAAGCAAAAAAAAAATTTAAGAAGAAGCACCCCAGCATTAATAATATTCTAAAGAAGTGATGTGGGCTTTCCAGAAAATTTTCACCTGGAAAATTTTCCAGAGCAAATTAGGATAATTTGCATTGTGTAATTTGCATTGGGGGGAATTCTGATGCCCTAGATAGTGATCTAAATTAGCGTGTTGACTTCACTTGCATTTAGCAAACGAAGGTAAACACTCTGAAGTTGCCAAGCTTGCTTAATGTTCTATTTTCAAATGTCATCCATTTATTGTGAAATGGAAAATTTTCCATGGGAAAAATTTAGTACTGGAAAATTTTCTGCACATCATTGTTCTAAAAGGAAGAATGCAGAGTAAAGAGCTGGAAGGGGAAGCAGACAAGGGAATGGCCACAGAAATTATAATTACAATCAACTTCATAGCTTTCGACAGGTTTCATCTGCTTCTGTAAGGCAAGGTAAAGGAGCAGTGGCCTCAATAATCGCAAGAATTTCTGGCATGATGGAGACAATGGATACCTGAAACTGAGCAACGAAGACTAGCAAGCAGTGGCACCTGCCAAGATCCAGCATGTGTGAATCCAAGCTAGACTAAAGAGTGCAAATCATAGCAAGCTGGCCACATTATTACTGTAGGTGATTTATGGGCCTGCTACCAGAGCAGGTGAGAGGTCAAAACACATCAGGTGCTTTGTTTCATTTAAGTAAGTCTCTCTTTAGAGCAGGGTGGAGAACCGGCAGTCCTCAGACTAGTTTCATGTGGCCAGCAGGAAGCAAGTTGCTATGCAATCCTGCAATGATACAAACTTCACCCACTTTTGGCTCTGGCTATGACCACCATCAGAGGGACGCAGATGGCGCTGTGGGTTAAACCACAGAGCCTAAGACTTGCCGATCAGAAGGTCGGCGGTTCGAATCCCCGCAACGGGGTGAGCTCCCATTGCTTGGTCCCTGCTCTTGCCAACCTAGCAGTTTGAAAGCACGTCAAAGTGGGAAGGTAAACAGCGTTTCCGTGCGCTGCTCTGGTTCGCCAGAAGCGGCTTAGTCATGCTGGCCACATGACCAGGAAGCTGTTCGCTAGCTCCCTTGGCCAATAAAGCGAGATGAGCGCCGCAACCCTAGAGTCGGCCACGACTGGACCTAATGGTCAGGGGTCCCTTTACCTTTATGACCACCATCAACAGCAGCCCCCCCCCCATATCCTTCATAGGAAAAAAGGACTCCCTAAGGCAAGAAGGTTGCTTTAGAGAGACAAACTACGTGAATGTTTAGGCCCTGTTTCACTGGTGACCATGAGCCAAACCGCACAGCCACTGTTAGATGCTACTCTTATCCCAGCCAGGATCTATTCAAGTCTTCCACTTCCCTTCTCTACAGTGAAACCACTCTGTAGTGTGCGAGCTCGGCCCATGCAGCTTCTTTCAATCTGCATCTCAAAGTAGCCCTCTCAGGGTAAGGCTGCCTCCAGAAACTGATCTTGGCATAGCTGTGCATTTGCTCCATGTGCACATGTTCCACGGAAGGAGCAGTATCCTGAATACCAATGGCTGGAAACTACCAGAGGGGAGAGTGCTGTTGTGCTCATGTCCTGCTTGCAGACTTCCTGCGAGTAGCTGGTAGGCCCCTGTAATCTAACTGAAAATATGGTTAACCATCCCACCCATGAGAAATATGATGGTGTTCACACAAAACACACACATTAGACATTACCTGTGACATCTACTAATTATATCCAGATAGCTTAGTTGGCTAAACACAGGGATCAGCAAACTTTCAGCAGGGGGCCAGTCTACTGTCCCTCAGACCTTGTGGAGGGCCAGACTATATTTGGGAGGGGAGGCCGGAAATGAACAAATTCCTATGCCCCACAAATAACCCAGAGATGCATTTTTAAAGAAAGCACGCCTTCTACTCATGTAAAAACACCAAGCAGGCCCCACAAATAATCTAGATATGCATTGTAAATAAAAAGAGACATTCTACTCATGTAAAAACACGCTGATTCCCAGACCGTCCACGGGCCAGATTTAGAAGGCGGTTGGGCTGGATCCGGCCCCTGGGCCTTAGTTTGCCTACCCATGGGCTAGAGCATGGTGCTGATAAGGCCAAAGTTGCAGACTTGATCCCCATATGGGGCAGCTGCATATTTCTGCATTGCAGGAGGTTGTAGCAGATGATCCTCAGGGCCCTTCCCAACTATACAATTCTATAATTCTATGACTAACACCTGCACCATAGGTTGAGAAATAAAAATTTAAAAATAAACCTTTTAGTGGCTGAGTACCCCCAGCATTTGTGTAGCCCTTTAATCAGATCACATTTAGCAATTCCCTGACTGGATTTTGGAATTTGTCTTACAATGCATGATTATGGTGACAGAAGGAAAAGAGGCCTGGTTAACATCCTCTGAGATTAAGTTTTGGGGGAAGAGCAAACGACACAGCCAGCTCTGACTACTTTGAAGGGGCGTTACTGCATTAGTAATACCCTCTAGCTGGTATTTTGACAATTTAGTTCCATAAATTAAAGAGCTCCATCCTGCCATACTATATGTGAAGATCAGTAATTAGCTGGGAATACTTGTTTTTATGCATTCTGCATCTGATGTGCTTTGACTACTGCTTTCTTTCCAAATAAGCCCTGCTAAATGTATTCTGTTTTGCTGTGAGATCCCGATTCAATTCATACCCAAAGGTTTGCGAGAGTGGGACAACGGCTGCTTTTAAACCTGTCTACCGGCAGTATCCCAAAGGCGAACCTGAAAGCCAAGTATACTTCCCCAGACTATGGGGCAAACTATGCTTTTGGGTGGCGACCCCACACGGTCGGCGGCTAAGCAGCTTAGTGCAGAACCAGGACAGCTCAAGGCAGCAGCCACTAGTGGCAGGAGAAGATGCGATTCAAATAATCCGATTGAGAAAGAACTTTCACATGAAGCAGGCAAGCGAATGGCTTGACACACACTCCCCTCCCTCTACCGTGCTGTGGGCAAAGGGGGCGGGTGATCTGTAAGCTTCGGCACTTGGCAGCCTACACAAAAAGATCAGTCGCTAGATACCGGGATCTCCCCCACCCACTCTTCCTTCAAGATAAGGGCCTCAAACCACCTTGGAGCTGGCTCATGAGTACACTCTAGATAGTAGGCCTCGTGCCATCCTACAAGTGGGCTTCCTAGGTCCAGATAGGATGAAATGTTGACAACATCAGCTAGGGAAGGTGAGGGAGGCCTTTGGTAGTGCCAGGGCCCTGGGAAGTAAATGCGTATCTGGGCTACAGTCGTATTGTCACAAAAATAAAGAAGTTAGCACTAGATATCAAAATCAGCGGGGGCGGGGGAGGAAAGGAGTAGAGGCAAACCTCAAAAGGTGCTGTGAAAATGTTTATTAGAGTAGTGGTGTAACAGCGGCAACATTAATTTCATACCTCCTGCAAAGTTTTTTTTCTTGAGGGTGTACACTCCGAGAGAGAGAGAGAGAGAGAGAGAGAGAGAGAGAGAGAGAAAGAGAAACCTCCCCATGTAGGAAATGTGGAAGTATTATGGCCTCTAATGAAGAGCTTTATGTTAGACTAAAAACCTCATCAAGTGCTGCAAACTTTCTGGCGAACCTCTGTGACAAAACAGCATCCTTTGAGGTTCCCCTCTCTTTTTCTTCCTAAGTTGTCAGCCGTGTACAGCCTCTCACAGCAGCTGAACAAACTTGGTTGTTTGTGGCAACAACTTTTTCTTTGTGTATGTGCTTGGAGGGCAGGGAATGGGCCATTTGCACAGCTGCAGCTCCAAGTTCCACCTGTGTTTCCAGAGCAACAGTGGTAAGTCTTGGGGCTTACAAAAGACAGAAGGTCTTGGATTGGAGAAGCCAGCGTCTTCAGCCAACGCAGAAGACCATATCGGCAGTACCGGTGGACTTGTTTCATTCCACGTTGGCTTGCATCTGTGTGGCATCTTGTGATCAGCTCCATGAGTTACCATAACAGATTCACATCCTCTGTCTGGTATGTAATTAGAGTGACCCGTGTCATTTCCCCCACGCACAAAACTTTCCCCTGAGCTGCACAGATCTTCTGCCTACACAGATTTGTTTTCTTAAAAAACACCCTACCATGAATCGCCTCGTCCTCCCAGTATTTCCTACTCAGTTGCTCATCACGGTGTGTACTGGGGCTGAATATGTACAACCATGAAAGATATAAATCAAAATTTGCCTGACCATAACTCTTTTTTTAGCCACATACTGATGCAGGGACTTCCGCCTACAATTGTTCTGCAATGTAGTTAAGCTGAAGTGGAGAAATTTGTCTGCCCCAAATATGTTTTAATTGTATGGAGTGTGTGCAAGCTGTATAGTGTGCATCTGGGAGATTCATACATGGAAGTTTTGAATCTGCCATACAGAGAATCTCAGCTTTTTTAAATAAAAAAAAAGTTTCTAGTCCACATGACTGTAATGTGATACTCAAAAGTAGTTGGACAGTGACTAGTGAAAAATCAGAGGAGGGCAAATAGGTTGGATTACAGCAATGTGTTATACATGGGGCTGCCTCTGAAGACGGTTAGGAAACTTCAGCTGGTTCAAAATGCAATGGTCAGATTGTTTACTAGAACAAGACGGTTTGAGCATATGACACCAATCCTGGCACAAGCTGCAGATTAGTTTCTGGGCCCAATTCAAAGTGCTGGTGTTGACCTATAAAGACTTACACAGCAAAAGACCTTAATATCTTAAGGACCACCTCTCCCCATACAAACAGCCCTGGACACTGCGCTTGTTACCTGAGGCCCTTCTCTTATGTCCTCCATTCCAGAGAGGTTCAGAGGGTGACAACAAGAAAAAATATCCTTTTCTGTAGTGGCTCCCCGATTGTGGAATGCTCTCCTCAAGAGAGGCTCACCTGGCGCCATCATTACATGTCTTTACATGCCAGGCAAAACCATTCCTCTTTAACCCAGACCTATGGCTGTTAAATAACCTATAGCCTATGAAAGTGTGGAGGAGAGGACTGTTACTATTGAGATTATTTAGCTATTAGGCTGTCTATCACTATGCTTTTTACTATGGTTTTATTTTTTAATCATTAATTTTCTGTAATGTGTTTCTAATGTTGTACACTGCCCCGAGATCCTTTGATAAAGGGTGGTATACAAACTGAGTAACTAAAAATAAATAACATAACATAACGCACAGATACTACATGGACGGGAAGTCCACTTCAGTCCAAGTGCCTACCAGTCGTACACTCCTAGCACAAGCCTGCTCTGAACCTTTGAAGACTGCCATTGCGAAACCACTGGAAAGGAAAGGAAAAAAGAAGTGGCTGTCTAGATTGTTCTCTCCAACCCCTGGAGAGGGCCTCAGAACAGCATTTATTGGAATACACCCACGTCCAGGTCTGTGACCATATTTGTATCATGACTAAAGCTTGCCATTAGCTGGCACTGCCAGGAATAGCTTAAGAAGAAGTGCATTAAGAGCTCAGCAGTGACCATTAGCAATGGCAGGAGATGGTCTGCAGGGCATCCAGAAAGCATTTCAAAATGCTTGCAAGAGCAAGAAAGAGCAGGTGTGAATGTAAGCACATGTAAGGGGAGGCAGGGTTAGAGCTGGAATGCCTGATTGATTCCAAACACACACACACACACACACACACACACACACACACACACACAGTTCCTTTAGCAATGGTTAGGGGGTTGAAAGTATTGCTGCCTGAACAACAGAAATCAGCCTCCTCTGGTGTTTGGAAAACGTTCAGTCTGTTAGACCATCTGGTAAGTCCTTTGGGACAAGAAATGTGTTTTTTGCTGCCGCCTACAAACTGTAGCAGATACATCAACCCAAGGACATGTGCAAAACAAAGGCAGGCTCTCTGAAAATGGAAGCAGATAATGAATAAAAAGATAGCTGATGTCATTCACTACATGAACCTAAGCCTCTTGGACCGAGAAGATCACCTTGCATACCATGTAGGGCAGCTGTTCCGAGCTTCACAGAAGCAATGGTGGTAGTGGTAGACAACAAATGCCTCAAACAAAAGGAACAATACAGAAAGATTGGAATATAACAAGCAATTATGGGTACAGTCATAAACTAAGGAGAAAAGACTGCCCAAATTATGTAATGAAAACATGATTCAGGCAGAGACCCTTTCTGTATCGTTCTTTGCAAGAAAGTGAGAAAGGAGTCTGACAGTTTTAACAAAGACTTTGGCAGTGGCAGAAGTGAGGGTTGCAGTAAGTGTTCAGCTACAAAAAAAGGGGAAAAACTTGCAAAGACTCAGTTTGGATGCACAGCACTCGTAAGATGAACATATACTAGAGGAGGGGTAGGCAACCTAAGGCCCGGGGGCTGGATGCGGCCCAATCACCTTCTCAATCTGGCCCACGGATGGTCCAGTAATCAGCGTGTTTTTACATGAATAGAATGTGTCCTTTTATTTAAAATGCATCTCTGAGTTATTTGTGGGGCTTGCCTGGTGTTTTTACATATGTAGAATGTGTGCTTTTATTTAAAATGCATCTCTGGGTTATTTGTGGGGCACAGGAATTCGTTCATTTCCCCCCTCCAAAATATAGTCCAGCCCACCACATGGTCTGAGGGACGGTGGACCGGCTCACAGCTGAAAAAGGTTGCTGACCCTTGTACTAGAGTTTTCTAGGGTGCCTGCACTGTAAGAGCACCTGTACAGAATGCAAAGTCACTTTAACCAAACCAAATCAGAGCATTCCACTAAATTTATCCAGGACAGGAAAAGTCGGGGCAGCAGGCTGCTAAAGTAAAATTCTGCCCAAGATGGTCAGGCACAGATTTTCCTGTATTTAATATTTTCCAAAGCACATGAGCCTGATGAAAGGTTCTGTCTTAAAACACAGGAAATAAGACTAAGTCTTCAACCAGCCTGAGGATATTGTAGGAAGCTGGACAAGCCTCTCACACACAGCAGTTAGCAGTTGTGACAGTCCTTTTCTAAAAGGCAAACTGAATTCTGCGCTGGAAACTCTGCATTTAATAGCAACTTGTAACCGATACTTTTACTTAGCAGATATTTTTAATCCAACAAAGTGTGAAAGGAGGACGGTTAACATTACAACACAGCCCACACGTCTGCTTCAGTGCTATATTCAATACAGCTTATGCTCTCCCATCAGCATGCCATATATTTTCCTTTATTGGGCAAAAAGTAAGACTTGCTGTGTGGCTTTTGTTCTACCACCCTGCCTTACTATCAGCATGAGCCCCAAAATAATTCTCTGAGTAATTTTTCCCAGTTCACCAAAAGGCCTATATAGGATTATTATTTTTATCATTTTTGCCCTCTGGAAATAAACACAAGGTATATGCATGCATGTGAAGACGGGGATAATTATGCATTTTTCATATTCACTAAGCATGCAGCAAAATGGTGGGCACAGATGGATGAATGGCAGACAGGCACTCTCCAATGGCCCAGTCACCATTTGGCATCCATCTTGCCGTATGTTCCACAGACATACATGTTCCCAAAGTCCAGCCCTCTGTTGAGATCTCAGGAAACTCTGAACATGGAAAAGCTTTAGAAGCCACAGAAAACCAGTGATGCTACAGCAGAGTCCATCAACGTGGTGCCCGCCAGATGTTGGAAGCTGAGGTACTGTTTAGGGGTTTTTGCTTTCGGTTGTTGCTGTTTATATTTTGTATCTTTATTTTGTATTATGATTTATGTGGAAATTGCTAAATTTGGCTGTGTTCTTTTTGATGTTTTGTTTATTGTTTATGACTACTTTTTATGTTTGTAGTTATGTCATTTTTATATGTTGTAAACAGACTTGAGCGTGGTCTTAACTTTGGAAAGGCAGCATAAAAATAAAATGATGAATGGATGGATGGATTGGTGTTGCACTCCAGTGTCCATTAGCCCCAGACAGCATAATCCTTGGCCAAAGATGATGGGAGCTTTAGTCCAGCAGCTCCCTGCTTTATGACAACCCCATGAAACTTCCTCACCACACACAAAAATTATACAACTACAGTGGTACCTCGGGTTACATACGCTTCAGGTTACATACGCTACAGGTTACACACTCTGCTAACCCAGAAATAGTGCTTCAGGTTAAGAACTTTGCTTCAGGATAAGAACAGAAATTGGGCTCCGGCGCGGCGGCAGCAGGAGGCCCCATTAGCTAAAGTGGTGCTTCAGGTTAAGAACAGTTTCAGGTTAAAAACGGACCTCCAGAACGAATTAAGTACTTAACCTGAGGTACCACTGTACAATACACATTGTTGTTGTTGTTATTATTATTATTATTATTATTATTATTATTATTATTATATTATTATTATTATTATTATTATTATTATTATTATTATTATATTGTAGAGGACCATCTTGCACTAAGGAATAAATTACACCACATTACCATACAAAATCCATCAATGGAATTATAGACAACCACAAAAGTGGTTTGATCCCATCTCCAAAGCCTTATTTGGTTACTTAAAAAGCTTTCATCTCATTGGCAAGCTACCACATACTACTGGTACAAGTTTACCGGTACGTGACATACATACACAATTACACCCCAGGGGACAAAGTCATATAAACAGCCCAGAATCATTTCATATTTTAGTGGGGATCAGGAGCAGTTGAATCATATAAGGTAACCATCTGAGGCAGTGCCCTTCATCCATGGTTGATCTATCACATTCAAAGCAACAACCTTCAGGAAGGGAAGGACTCCACTTCATTATCAGAGTGGAGAGGCGTGGGTTTGACTTGTGTCAGCTCAGGGGGTCACCTGGGAACACAAAGAGAAACTGGAGCTCCAAAAGAGTTGAGCTGAAGGCTAAATATAGAAGGCTCACCATATCTAGTTGAGAAACCGTCTCATTGTGTGTCATGAACAAAAGCAAAGAGAAAACCCACACATAAAACTCCTCCCTTCTATGTCACCCCTACTGCTAATAGTTTTCTCTGCTCAACCTTCCACAACAGGGCATTCGGAGGGTTCGTTGTGTTCCACAATTCTACCCAAGAACAGAGTTTGTTACTGGGTGTAGCTTTCAGCAGGCTGAAAATTCCTGCTTTCTCGCTCTTGTTCTCTCTGTCACACATGCACACTTTGAATTTTGGGATGATACGTTCCAACCAATATGATGCAATTCTCTCTCTTTCTCTCTCTCTCTCTCTCTCTCACTCACACACACACACACACACACAGAGAGAGAGAGAGAGAGAGAGAGAGAGAGAGAGAGAGAGAGAGAGAGTGTTAGTTAGTTAGTTCCTGGTCTCCTCTTTGGGTTCTATAACCCACAGCCTTCAAAATTTCCCTTGCTTGTTCATGCCACTCCACTAATGCCAACAGCACTCTACACCTAGATTTTGTGGGTTATCAGCAAGCAAGGTACTTGCATTCACACACAAATCTCTTGTGTACCAAAAAACAAACAAACACGTACAGCAGGGAAGCCAACACAATGGCCTCCAGAAGATGCTATACTACAGCTCATCCCCAACCACTAACCCTGCTGGCTGGGACTGATGGGAGCTGGAGGGTACCACTTTGTCTACCCCCTGTACAGAATGCACTTTTCTCATTACTGAAGAACTGCAGCTAATCCAATGACCCCCTTTGCTCCCACCCACCCACTCAAAATTAAGGATCTAAACCCCAGACCATATGGCATGTCAGTAACGCAGGTCTAAGCCTCAATACTTCTGTTATTAGAAATTAAGCAGTACTTCCATATCCTTTGCCAGCATAATTTGTAAGCTCTTTATAATCAAAGAGTGACATCCTCCTCCATAAAAATCCCCACCCCAGCAAGTTCTCTATTTGTCACCCCCACTTAGGACTAAATTGTACCAAGGCTAAGTCCAAGTATCTCTTTTTAAGATCAGTGCTGAACCCAAACAAAACAAAACAAAACAAAACAAAACAAAACAAATAAATAAATTCCTTCCAGTAGCACCTTAGAGACCAACTGTTAGTTATTGGCATGAGCTTTCGTGTGCATGAACACTTCTTCAAATACACTGAAACAGAACTCACCAGACCCTTATACAGTGGTACCTCGGGTTAAGTACTTAATTCGTTCCGGAGGTCCATTTAGTTCAGCTGTTTGCCTAAAAAGGCAGTATTGCCCACCCAGTCTACCATGTGCCACAAGTAGAAAAGCAGTGCACCCCAAGAGGTTACTGCTGGGAATCAAGTCCATATGATTCATTAGCCATGGCAACCCGGTCTCATGCAAGTGTCAAGGCACAGATAGCTTGGGGCCCATTGTGGTTTGCCCTCTCTCAACACGGCTCAACATTAGGACATGAAAGTACAAGGGTGTGGCAGCTGAGGCTCACAACGTCTTGCCTGGGCACCAGTTCAGACAGTAAGCTAAGCTATGTTCCCTTCTGGGATGTGTTTCTTCTCAGACATCACTCAAAGTACAAGCAAGATCAAATCCGCAGGCACCATATGATATATGAAAACATGACTCTACTGGAAAGCCTCTTGCCATGGAGCAGGTCAGGCCTCAAATTCAGTAGGGCAGAAAGAACAAAACAGGCAAACAGCTCTGCACATGAAGAACTGCTCCCTTCCCTCCACAAGAAACTAAGAATTAAAAAGCCGTCTAAAGGGAGCACTTGCAGGTTTCCTTGCAGGCTTGAGACAAGCCTGGTTAAGACTTGCAGGTTGGCAATACTATACAGCACTGCACCCCCCCCCCATACATGAAAACAAATTTTAAAACACACAGGCACTGCTGGAATTTCCTCCTTCTCCCACTGTTGCAGACTCTTGCTTACAGCTTCAATTTCATTTGACCAATCACAAACAGAACCGTTAGTGCAAAACTACATATGATGTTAAGATGGATGTGCTAAAAATTGTACTAACGTGCCTGCTTCTATTTTGAAGCAGCAGCAGCTATGGGTCTCCAATCCAGATCACACTTGTTTCCTGCTGAAAATCACCCCCTACACGATCGCTATCCCCCCCCCCCAAGGTACTGTTTGAAATAAACACTACATCTAGGGCAGAAAGCAATGAAGGAGCCATTTTCAGCAGAGAACTTTTGCAGGGCCCTGAGTCAGATTTAGAGAACTTTCTGGATCAGGGCCCTCTGGCATCCTTTTCCACGAAATAAAAGCAGGGAGGTTAAAGCACACTTGTTTAAGCACATAACTACTGCTGCATATAGCTTGGCTCTTACGAGTTAGGGATGTCATCTAGGAGCCAGTGTGGTGTAGTGGTTAAAGTCCTGGACTAGGAACTGGGAGACCAGGGTTCTAACCCCACCCCCTCTGCCATGAAGCTCACTGGGTGACGTTAGGCCAGTCACTGCCTCTCAGCCTAACCTACATCCCAGGGCTGTTGTTGGGATTGAAGGAAGAGAGGGAGAATCACGTATGCCACCTTTAGCTCTTTGGAGGAAAAAGTGGGACATAAATGCAATAAATAAACAATACTTCTGTTCATATTCCCCCAAAACATTCAGAAGGTTGTTTTGGTTTTTGCATCCTCTCGAAACGGGTAGGGTTAGGGAAGCTTTTCCTGTGACCTTTGATGAACTAGTGATTATCGCCAAGAACTCACAGGTCTTGTTCTTTTCTAGTGAAACCCTTACTTGGTGATAATGACCACTGGATGCAGTAAATGCAGTAGTGGTAGGCTGCAGCAGCAATACGGAGACTAGAAAGGAAAGCCTAAGTAATGTTTTTATTTCATTTGTATTTTTGCCTTTCACCCCAAAGTACCACTTTAGCATGATACCAAGTTTTCAGGGTAGGTAGAACTGAGAAACATGTCCATTGTCACTTCCTAAGCTTTATATGGCTGAACCTAGGCTTCCCACATCCTCTAGAATGCAACACTCTGGTCACACTGGGGGTGAGAAACTAGCTACACTATGTTCTATATTTTTCTTCCACACACAAAAATAGAGTATTGACATTCAAACTATGCTGTACACTTGAGAGGTAAGAGCTTCACTTCACAGCAGAACTACAGATGCAGACTTTCCCTTCCTATTCATCTCCTGTTAGGAATTTTAGAGTATTCCCAGCATCTGCCCTATTACTGCTGGGTGTCATCTTCACTGCCAGGTCTAGAATTTAGAAGAAAATGAAAATAGCGCACTGTCCCCCATCTCAATTCCCCTGTTGCTACCTTCCTCCAGAAACCCCCACCCCAAGCATACCTCCAAGACAAGAACAAAACTCAAAAGGCAATTAGTGCTCACCACCTGCCACTCATCAGCCCAATTAGAAGAATTACCAAGCTACAACCCGGATGCATGTACCATGCACTTCCCTCAATCAGCACTGCAGCCAATTATTCTACACTTCCCTTAAGACAATTACAAGGTACAGAAATAGGCCTGTTGTCAAAATGCAGGAGCCCAACCTACAGCAGCTCTGGGTTCAGAGGAAGTTGCCGCTTCCTCTTCCACAACCTCACACCCACATCACACTCAGATTATGAGCAACTGTTTTCCCAGGACAGAGTGTTGTGGATGCCACATTTGTGGTGATATCACAGCCCTGGAATATCAGAACAAGCTACCTTCCCATTGTTTCTCCCACCACTTCTTATCAGAACAGAGGGTTTCTGGTGTCAGTAATTGAAGACAGGGTAATGAATGAAAGCTGAAAACAGGCTCTCCCTCAGTTACTTTTCACCACTGCTCCATCCCAGCTAATAGGCCCTTGTTGATATGACCCATCACAGAAATCCTTTTTGCCCACAGCACTTGGAGAGAGGGCTGAAGCAAGTGATGAAGTGCCATGGCTGCCCTGCAAATACATGCCAATTAAACAGCGGCAAGATTCTGAACAGACATTAGAAATGTCATTTATATATCACATGCCAGGATAGCTGTGGGGCTTAAACGATGAACCAATCTCTCCAACGAGAGATTGTCCTTAATATGTCAGTAAAACAGCTTGTGCTATCCTAATCACCCCAGTTTGCGAAATTATTTTGAGCAAGTCTCAACTCTATGCATGCTAGAACAGAGAAATTAACCCATCTCCCTAATTTGCAGATAATTGCATGTGTTGGGCTATGCCCAGAGATCTAATCCGGGCCAAAAAAGACAAGATGCCAGAGAATATCCTGGCAAGCACATTTTCGGGGTTAGGAAGTTTTTGTCTCTTAAGATGACAGCACATAAGCATGGATTTACTTCCACTGTAGAGCAGGGTTAAGGAACCTTGTGGCTTTCCAGATGTCGGACTCAAACTCCTGCATCACCCCAGGCCAGCATGGTCAATAACCAGGGATGCCAGGAGTTGTACTCCAGACACACCCTGAGGGTCGTAGGTTCGCCATCCCTGCTACAAAGCATCCCACCTTGATTGAAAAGCAAAAGAACAAGGTATTCTAAAGTACTGTCAGGCAACACTGACTGACTGAAGGGAGGGGGGGAATAAAAAACTGCACAAACTCCTGTGCACCAAAGCCAATGGAAAGTTTTCTTAAGCCAGATCAGCCGAGCCTAGCTTTCAGCAGGCATGCCTGAGGGATGCAGAGCTCCCATTCAATCACAAAACTGTGTGGGTTGATGGAGCTTACCTGGTGAAAGCATGGCCCACAACACTTATGCTGTGGAACAGCAATAACAAGCAAAACTCATCTTCAATAATGGCAGGAAGGGGGAATGTTTATTATGTATCATCAAATGCTATATAGAAGTAGTTTTCCCTTCTCACCAGGAAAGCCCTGAATGTTAAGGACACTGTGCTACTCTAAGGTGTAGGCTCCTGAGTGCAATTTGGCACTCACTGATTTGGCCTCCAAGTGACCAGATATGGGACCCCATTCTGAATGCAGTTAAGTTCTGAGTGAAGACTCAGCAGCCACAACACTCCACTACTCCAGTGTAGTCCTTCAGCTGTGGAGAAATCTAGCAACATGCTATGGCTGCTCTCAATTCCTCTCTCCCATCAGAAGAAAGGATGCGATCGATGTACTTAGGCTTTCATCCTTTTCTGTTCCCATATTAAGATCAGGAGAAAAAGAGCACAAAAAGCAGCTGCCACCAGGTTATATTGCTCATTCCTGCCAAGTGGGCACATTCATTGATGGGGGTGACTTTACTGTTGCAGCAGCATCCAACTTTTTTTGGGGGGGGGTCCTATTGTGAGGCAGGAGTTGTGCAGTAAGCATACAACGCTAACCCAGTTCTTTTTTTTTTTAAGACCCCAAGCAGCCTTAACCCCCCCCCAAATATGTATATAATTTTTTCTGAAGGCATTTAGTTTTCACATCAGAAGCAGCATGTTAAGGTTGTATGTTTGTAAAAGACAACATTTTATTAGATTTACTTGCAATGATGTTTTGGCTTTCTTTTGGTGTGGCCCAAGAATCTCTGCTGGGGTCCACTGTAATTCATGCACACAGTGTGCACTGATACAACACATCTTGTAATTCATACCTGCTACATCACACCCATTTATTTCCCATGCTTTGTTGCTTAGAGTCACATTCCAGAAAGTTACATTCCAGAAAGTCAGAACTGGAAATTTGAGAACACTACTGCTACAATAATGCTACAATATTCAAGCTTCATGTAAGACACCACAAAAGATCCAATAAAACTTTATTTGGAAGTGGGGTATAAAATTAATATATATGTGTGAAAAGGAGAGAGAGAGAAACCAGATGCACAAATGCAGCTCCTCAGTACCCGTTCAAGACACCATGTTGCATATTTTCTGGCATCACCCCCCCTATCATAATACATAATACAGACAACTTCATATACTGTACCGTATTTTTCGCTCTATAGGACGTACCATAGGACGCTCTATAGGACGTACCTTGTTTTAGAGGGGGGAGAACAAGAAAAAAAAAATCTCCCCCTCTCTGCTCAGCGCCCCTTCAGTGAAACGGCAGAAGAAACAGAGCCCCTTCCATTTCTCCTCCTGCTTTGCTGAAGGCGCTCTGCACAGCTCTCCCTCTGCTGAAGTTGGGAGAGTCTTGCTCTCCCAGCTTCAGCAAAAGGAACCCGAAGCCTTCGGAGCACAGCGCGAGTTCCCGCTGCGCTCCAAAGGCTTCAGCCGGCTATCCCTGAAGCCTGGAGAGCGAGAGGGGTCGCTGCGTACCGACCCCTCTTGCTCTCCAGGCTTCAGCGAAAGCAATGCAAAGCTGAGTGCGGAGGGAGCACTCATACTGCATTTTGGAGGCTTCGTGTTGCTATCGATGAAGCCAAGGAGCCTGCATTCGCTCCATGGGACGCACACACATTTCCCCTTCATTTTTGGAGGGGGAAAAGTGCGTCCTATAGAGCGAAAAATACGGTAATTTGTCAGGAAAGGGGTCTCCATGCACTGTAATTATTTCCTACACCTTGGAAGCACTAGTGAACACACTGTCTTTCACAACTGGATGCTATCAGAAGAGAGCAGTTCTAATTGGCCTCTCTCTTTCCTCTCCTGGTAGCGTCCAATTAGAACTGTTCCCCTCCTCCTTTGCAAGTGTGTTGGCCAACCAGAAACAGACAGTGAGGGGAGCACCCTCAAAGATCTGACTATGCTTGGGCTGGGCTGCAACAGTGAGAGCCGTCTGTGGTTGTAACCATCACTTTCTCAGGTTGCTGTGAAGTCTGCTTTGCAATTTTCCCCACTGGATTTATGGAGCTCAAGTGAGTGGAATTCAGCAAGGGATGGGTTGGTAGCAATGCCAATGTTTATGTAGCTCCCCTTCAACATGCGACACATGGGCAACTGACTCAGTGCCCCCACCCTTTAAAAGGGCTGCTGGTGCCATAACTGTTCTGGCTGGCCCCCTGCTGTATCAGTGGAAAGAGTAACAAGCTTGACAAGGAGGGACTATGGAAGCAGGCATGCCACGAATAGGAAAAAATGTATTTGCAAAGCTATGTCTCCCCACCCACCTATGTGGTCTAAGAGTTGCCAGATTCAGTATGGGAGTAGGTCATTATACTTTAAAACAGCTGCACAGAATTTCAGAAAGTGAAGCTTCTCTCATTTTAGTGAGATTATAATGGGTTAAGCTGCTCCCTTCAAAATCTACAGCAAGCGCTGCTGCTGCTAAAAAAAGGCACCTGTCTCCTTCTGCCACAGAGTCTAGCTATCTCCTAAACAATTATTGGTTAATGTTTCTATATTTATATCCCATATTTCCTCCATCAGAGAACCGAAGGTGTACACAAGTGGTTTCAAGACAGTCAAAGTAGTGGTTTCATGTGCTTTCAGATCCATCATGCTGTTAATAGACCACTTTTGTATGGTGGGAGAGGAGTCACTAACTTCCTTCTGGCATTCCAAAATGCGCAGTAGCTTTTCATAGAAAGCAAACACTTCTTCTAACTATCATCATAGCCCAAGGGGGACAAAACTAAAGCAAAGACATTCAGATTTGTGTGGAATTCAGCAAAGGGAGAGGCAAGTGGAAATTCCTAGGGATGTTGGGAATCACCCTGGAGCAAATATGGATTTGCATTTCAGGTAAGGCAGCAAATCTATTGTGTGAGGTAAGACAAGAACCTAGCCAAGTCCCAAGACATACAGTTTCTGGCAGAGATAGCTTTGTATGACTGCCTGGTAGTACACAGCTGCGGCTCCAGAAAAAAATAAATCGAAATAGGATTTAAATACCTTACTGTGGTAATAATAATATCATTATTTGATATTATTAAGGCACACAGGAATCTGCCTTAACCTGACATAGTGTATTGGTCCATCTAGCTCAGGGTTACCCAAGCTCGGGTCTCCAGCTGTTGTTGGACTGCAATTCCCATCATCCCTAGCTAGCCTGACCAGTAGTCAGGGATGATGAGAACTGTAGTCCAAAAACAGCTGGAGCCCCAAATTTGGGAAACCCTGATCTCGTTCAATACTGTCTACATAGACTGGCAGCACCTTTCCAGAATTTCAGACAGCAGCTCTTTGATAAAGAAGGTAATGACCAAAGAAGGAATAAGACATACCACAAAACTGTCCTGTCACCATCTCATATCTGGCCTAGCTGTCTCTTCTGACAACTTGCCTGAAGCAAGATTGGTCCCTGACCAAACATGTATACTGCACAGTATATGGAAAGGTGGTGCCACAGTTGTCTGCACTTCCTGAACTTGTCATTGCATGAACTTGCGGTGTTGCCTTTGCTCAGAGGTTGAGTGAGTAGAGCAGCCCCTTGCAAGTAAACACTTAAAACCCAGTGAGTTTACACGTCGGTGCTCAGCAAAGGTAAACAGGTCAGAAAATCTAGGGATGGTCAGTATGTGAGAGGTGGAATTGGAGACATGTGGAGACAGGGGGAAAGGCAGACAGTGCATGGATGTGTTCTGCCCCTGGAATGTATTCATGTCTGAATCTTCTTCATATAATTCAAGTCTTGAATTGCTCAAAAATGTCACTTGGAATGCTCCAAACCTGCCTCATGTGCCCCTGTCTGTCCACCCCAACAATACACTTTAAAATGTCCCTGAAAAGTCCTCGAGACAAAAGTGGTAAAATTTACCAGTAGCCTATTAGTGCTGCAGCCTGCTGGTTCTAGTACCAGCCCACTCATTCGTATGGGCCTACAAAATCTATAACCATCATAAAGGTAAAGGTAAAGGGACCCCTGACCATTAGGTCCAGTCACGAATGACTCTGGGGTTGCGGTGCTCATCTCACTTTACTGGCTGAGGGAGCCAGCGTACAGCTTCCGGGTCATGTGGCCAGCATGATTAAGCCGCTTCTGGCAAACCAGAGCAGCGCACGGAAACGCCGTTTACCATCCCGACAGAGTGGTACCTATTTATCTACTTGCACTCTGACATGCTTTCGAACTGCTAGGTTGGCAGAAACAGGGACTGAGCAACGGGAGCTCACCCCATTGCGGGCATTCGAACTGCCGACCTTCCGATCGGCAAGCCCTAGGCTCTCTGGTTTAGACCACAGCACCACCCGCATCCCATAACCATCATACATACCTAATATTTAACCCAAATGGTCTGTGACCAGAGTGATTGCTGGTGGAAAAGCTTGCAGCTGGGAACAGCTACTGTCTAATACTCACCAACTCACCAATCTTCATGTCAGCAGCCATTCCAAAATGCAAACGTAAACCATGTGTAAACTACCTCAGATGTGCTCTCCTTTTATGGCTTTCACACCCAGCTCCTCTACCCCCCTCCCTCCAGTAAATGAAACAGCATACCTAAGTTTTCCCCTATATGTCAAATCACACAAGTATGTATAGCTAGCTGCCACACTTAGCACATCAATGAAGCCTCCGGGTGCCTTGTTTATGCCCCTTGCTCGTCATCTTCCCAACACAGTGATCCTGGTAAAAGCAGACACTGCTAGAAAGGGGAAAGCACATGCAAGTGCTGAAGGAAACCCATATGGACCTGCACCAATTCCATCACACTCTGTTCCAGAGTTTGGGGGGGAGGAATTAGGACAGTCAACCAATTAAGGAATTTAATTAGTCTGCTGCCTTTTAGCTAAGTACATTTGAATATAGGGATTTTGAGATCCTGAAGGAAGTATGACATAGCTTGCAATTTAATAAAGCTATCACTCACTGTTTTAAAAAGAAAAATCAAAGGTGACCTTTCCTTCCTTTTCATTTCCTATTATAGTAACACATCAGAACTGAAATAGCCTACAAATTAACAAGTGGGCCCTAAATTCAAAGCTCCAATTAAAACTAGACCTCCTCAGTCAGCCAACTAAAACTTAATTTTAATTATCACAGCTGATTGTCGAAAAGAAGAAGGAATGAGGTTTCCTGCTAAGAGTTGTGGAATTATGAAAATGAGCAGGCTGCATTTGAAAAGCTTGTTACCAGAAGTTGGCAAAACTTCTATAACACTTTCATGTTTCATAATTCTGAGACTCATCTCAGGATTTTAAGAGGGTGAATTATGTAGTTCGACTTAAAAAAAACAACACAAAAAAAACCCTTATGGACACATCTTATTAAAACCAAGGACTGGATGATTCATGTGGCAAAGCAGGGTAAGTTTCCAACCAAGAGGCCAACATCCCACCACATCTGTTCAGAATATATGGAAGGAAATCAACAAATACGTGGGTTCCTTTTGGCTAATGATCAGCACCAAGGATCACCTAGGGAATGAAGTATATTGCCTCTCCTACTTACTACAGTTTTTTAAGAAAGCAATTGTCCTCCATACTGGCACAAAGTGATAACACACATTCTCCCTTTCCCAAATTTTCTTTTCTGTGTAGACCCTTCTCCCTCATAGGAGTTTATAGAGTCTCCATATGCTATTAGGGGTGGTATTCTAGAAGAAGTCAGACAGACATGCTGAACGACAGCTGTCACCATAATGCAAACAGAAACTTGTTGCTTTCACCCTCTAGCTCACATCCTGCCTGAGAGTCACGTGTAAACTAGAATGGTTTTAACACTCCCTTTAACAAAAGGGACTCCAATGAGATGAAAGAGCAAAGGTAGACCAGCATGGCTGGAGGGTGCGCTTCTCTGAAGTTAGCCTTGGGTGGGAAGTTGCTGCATGCATGCAGCAGGGTCTGCTCGTGCAAAGGGACCTCTGCACCTCTCTACCCCCTGGGCCCCCTAAATCTTATCTAGAGGGTTGGGGAACCCCCAGAACAGATTTAGGGAACATAAGAGAGGTCACAAGAGGAAGAGTCTCATTGTGTGAGCAGATCTTATTTCCCATGCACACTCAGTACTATGTTAATTCCACCCTTAGATAGCAGACACTGGAAATTAATAATTATTCTGACGGGGGGGGAAGCTCCTCCGAATAACATAATGGGGGTCAGCACAGCACCATGCCAGAAAGCTCTAGTAAGAAATTAGCACATCACGCCCCCAAATAAGGCAAAAAGTAATCCACCTCTCAAGCACTTTTCAGGAAAGTCTGCAGAGCAGTCAAGAACAACCAAACCTGGCCCTGCACTTGGTATGTTCTTTCTGATGACTGAGGAACTGACTTCACAGAACTTTGCTCACGAAAAAGGCACATTCATCTCATTAGAAGGACAAGACCAGAGTTATTAAAATCTGAGTAATGTATGTGCTTTGATATGTAGAACAAGGGGAAAAAATTAAGTGGTCCACTGAGACTGCCTGCAATTTTCAAGCAGTCTGCAGGGGATTGGAGGGGAGGGTTCAGAATCACTGTTCTAGAGGAAAGCAGGGATCAAATTTATCAAGGAGGAAAGCAGCAATTATCCTTTCCATCCCTCAAGGACTACAATGATGTTTCGGGTTTAATCTGGAGAGAAAGAAAAATCAGCTGCAAACCAAATCCGCCAAATGCAGCTTTTAATAGATGGTTCCAGACATCCCTTTATTCACCTTGTATTCGGGGATAAAATGCAGCCAAGTCATCCACAGATTTATTTTATTTCAAAAGTGAGAGTAAAGGGCCAATTTAACTGCTTTACAGGTAAATATACCACATCCTGCCCCTCATGACTACATAGTTCTCAACCAGCATGGAGTCAAATGAAGGCGACACACATAATATCCTCTCAGCATCCTTCACTAGTGACCTCTAAGTGATCAAGGGACCACATGTCTGTCTAATTCTAGAGCTGAGGAAACCCTAGGGACAGATTTGTTGGGGCACAGTGGGAGGCCTGTCAGGACCAGGTGCATAATTTGACCTAGAAATGAGAAAGCACAGGCCACATTAGCACAAGGACACACTTTTGCCTCGGCCTCCCACCAAATAGATTTTTAACCTCTTGCATATATGCCGATTTTTTCACATAGATGTCACAACGGCAACTTCACTAAAGCTTGCTATTTAAACATGGGCTAATACGGTTACGCACAAAAGTTGGCCAACAGCCACTATGACTTTTAGAGAGCCCAGTCATTTGCCATAACACATTGTCGACAGCTTAATCAGATACCAGGGCACTGTCTTCTGGGGTTCTAATTACATCCCTTGAAGCTGAAATTACAGCCTGCTTCCCATCTATACCAATAGCTTCCCACACAGAGGTCCTCCATCAGCGCAGTGAGACGGCACTTGTGCAGCATAACAACGAGGTGTCAGACCAGCTTCTGCTTGCTTTCCATACACAGAGTACTATTCCTAGGAGCATCTGACAAAGTAGTATGTTCCACAGCTACCTGTCTGTAGGAAAGAGCCAACTCTTGGGAGCATTTCTTCAACCTTCTAAATAAAAAATAATGTGGGCTGGAAGGAAAAGGTGTCTGAGAATGCTTTGCAGGTTTTTTAAGTGGAAAAAAAAGATTGAAATTTATAATATTAAAGGGAAACCTTGCCATTGCCATAAAGAATGATATTCAGTTCTTTGAAATGGGTATCACTTCCCTTAGCAGCTAGAAGGATCCATCAGCAGGATTTTATCTATATTTTGAGTCTGCTGGCTGTATTTCTTTCACCTGGAAGTCAACACCTCACCACTCTGCCAAACCAATTCACACTTTATCAAGCACTGATGTTTTTGCCACCTCCACAGGGAAAGTAACCAGAGAGATGCATCCAAGTTCAGCTCTTCCAAAATGTGATGCCAAGACTAGCATCTCCAATTCACACTTTACAGGCAGTTCAGTTGTGTCTCCTGTACCTGTGAATTGAATTTAAGTGCTATATAACCCCAAATGCTTAAAACCAGAAGCCTACAAAATTCCAGCTTTGAAGAGTGATTGCTCCCAAGCAATCAATTAGCATCCAAGTTTTGATCAGATTTAACAGCTTTTAAAAAATAATAATAATTAACGTTTCAGGATCTAGGTATACAAGACCTAATTACTTGCATGCTAATTTGATCATCAAGGATCACAGGGGAAAGACTGGCATTCATTAACAAAGCAGTGCCCCTCGCTAAGACATAAATGGTGTAACTTGAGCTTCAGAGTTACCACAGCCCCAGACAGAAATGCTTCATCAATGCTTCCATTCCTGTTCCAGCAATTACAGGTGCCCTGGTTTTTCTCAGTCATGTAAGATAGGGCAGCTGAACTGCAAGGATAGGAAGGGAGAGTCTGATACTTCTCAAATGAAAAAGAGAAAAAGGAGTATTTCTCTTGAATCTAAGCTCCTCTAAATATTCTACATAAACCCCATCACAGCTGGACCTGTAATTCAGGTTTGGGCAAGGTATGTTTAGTATTATTCCCGAGTCATCCATTCATGCTGGATTTATGTTGTGCTCTGACAAAATATAGACTATACCCACTGAAATATGTTACATACAACCCATCCACACCACTGGTGCAGTTGCTTTCTATAGTAATCTCTGGGCAGAAGGTAGAAAATCAGCAGTGCGTCAAGTTACTGGATACTATGGCTCCAGAAGCAGATCAAGTGGACCCAGATTCTCACACTTGCTCCTAAGAGAGTTTTATCCAGCCTTGTACTTAAACATTCACCTGGTAGTAAGTAGCCTTTATAAGGCTGATTATAAGTGCATGGGTTTACCACTATATTTAATACAGAATAGCTGCTACCATAACCACATGTATCTATTCAGAAAGAGGTGACCAATTAGAACTATTAAAAAAAAAAAATCACAGAGTGAGTATATATATATATATATATATATATATATATATATATATATATATATATATAATATGAAAAATCTATCACAGGGCCTTTATAACCTCAAAATTCACCACCATATAAAAAAGAGGAAAGAATCAGCAAAGAGAGATTTCTGTGGACTTAGGCCCGAATTTCTAACTATCCATGGCAAAGTTCACAAACATTGTGAAACAAAATGAAAGTTTATTCAGGGAAAACATGAATTCATTTATATACAGTGCATTTGGTTGATATGACCATGATAGTCAAAGCAAACTACAAACATACAATGCATTCTAGTTTGGTTATCCATTAATTTAACTTTTAGGGCCATCAACTGCCATATTATGGGAGAATGCCTAGGAATAAAGGCAGGCAGACTACAGATCAGCCCAATTTCAAGTAGGTCACAATAGAACGACCCATCCCTGGGTGTTTGGAGCACCCCCAGCATAGCTGATAATTGTGTGCAATATTAGCCCTTGCTTCTCCTCTTTTTAATTATGTTCATTCTGTGCAAGGGTACCTTGAGAGGCATTCATACTTGGCAAGGGGAATCCCAGAAGCACGTGTACATTGCTGGCCTGCATGTGCAAAACTAGATTCAAGCTGTAGCAAGAAGGAAGGCAACAGTATTTGTGGTCAGCTCAGCCCAGAAAGTGGGGCTTCGGGCAGTGGCAGCAGTAGTAGTGGTGAGGACTTGCTAGCCATTCCCCATCAGCTGCCTACCTGCAATTGGGGTGGCATTAGGGCATTAGATCTGCTGGTCCCTCCAGCTTCTCCCGAAATGGCTTGGTCTGAGACTGGACCAGCAACATAACTGCAGCCAGTGAGCACTTGTCCCAGTGACAACATGGGCCCCATGATAGCAGCCCCCAAAGCAGTGAGGTTCAGCCTTAGCTGGCCTAGTAAGGCCAAATTCCTTTTAAAAATTACTGTCTCCCTGAGAGAGAGAGAGCGCGCAAGCGAGCATTACTCTGTCTTCCCATTCTCTCCAGTGTTTAAAGGAGATAGTGTTTGCATGAATCCATGGCAATATATATGTGACTTGGCTTCCTTTCTTGAGCAAACATTTCTGCATATGTTTTGAGATTTTTGCCATGGATTCCCCAATTGTCTTCAGGACTAGTCTCAGTCTCAGCTTTCTATAAAGTCTTCTAGATAACTCCTCAATAATATATTGCCTATACTTTGTAAAAATCCCATGCACACTAATGGTGTGTGGATGTATGTGTATTTCTATCAGCCCGTGGCTAAGCTCACCTGCTTGAGTTATCTGCTCTGCAGTGCACTTTTAGCTCTTCCTTTCTACTTGTGGCTCTCTTGTAGTCTAGATTATGTTAGCCATCACAAATCTTCCAATCATGGGAATCATTGGTGTCAGGTCACCTGAACTGTACACCAAGGGATTCCTGAACTGTGGTCATGGTGTGTCTGTGGATTTGTGGTTGAAGATGAAAAATGGCACAGCCATCATAATAAATGTTAATTCTGGTTTTAAAATTGTATTTATATCACTTCTTCTATTTCTTAATCACTCAGCATCCAGCACAATGCACCACACTTGCTACAATAGGCAGAAAAATAATTAAGCAGTCCCCCAAGAACCTCAGCAATTTTCAAGTGATCTGTGAGAGGTAGGAAACCATGCTGTACACTAAAGAAAGAGTTTTCTGTGGGTTCACATTCCTATACTGTGTGACTTTTCCAGCTGACAGACTCTGGAAATCTCCAAACCTGAAATCTGCCACTGTTGTCCAAAAAGCAACACAGAGATTACAAAGAGAGTCCCTATGGTATAATGGTTAGAATGACAGATTAGGACCTCAGATGCCAGTGTTAAAATCCCCACTCTGCCATGAAGTTTACTGGGGTGCTTGGGCTAATAGCGCTCTCACTCCCCCTAACCTACCTCACAGGGTTGTTGTGAACATAAAATGGCCAAGAAGAGAACCATGTATTTCACCTTCAGCTCCTTGGAGGAAAGGCAGGATATAAACGTAAACGTTGTGTTTGAATATGAGATCAGTATTTCCAGTTATGTTACACAGGGCCTGAGGGCAAACAGCACATTGGAAAGGACAACCCTAAGAACCATACAAATACAGTAGTGAACCTGGCAAGGATGTTTCTTCTTCCCTGATGCCGCCTCCTCCATTTCTGTCTCCCAGACAAATACCAGCAGCCCAGTTCCTTCCAATATTTAGGTGCCATAAGGGAATAGCAAGCTCAGTGTCACAATGAGGCAGAAGGCTATAGCCTTTATTTTTGTAACCTCAACTACTTTCAAAAGCTACTATTCCTTGTCAACAGGCAATGACACCCAGGGACATTTTGTGAAGCACTTGGTGGAGGCATGGGGTGGGTGGGGAGCTATTAACTTTCCCCACAAAAACAGGGGGGTGGAGGCACACACACACTCTACAAACAGATATAACAACACTTTCATTTGTTGAATGAATGTGCTCAAGGATTAACCAGCGAGAAAGAAAAAATAGTTTTTGAGGGGCAAGAACAAGAGCTGCACTTGATGTTTACAGTTTGCAATGCAGATCAATGCTAGATGCTCCCCAAGACAAGGAATATGAATAGGCAGGGACAACCCTTGAGTGCATCCTCCCGCGCCTACAAGTAACCAAGACGCTCTACCTTCCTTCCTATTAATTCGCAGCACCCACCAGCTCTTGATACCGCGCGTTCCAAAACCCCAACGCTGCAGGCTGGAATCCCGGGCTGCTAGTCTCATGTACACTGGCGCTGAGAAAACGGGGAGCGGGCAGAGAAGAGGGGAATCACCTCCACACGTTCCATGACTCCACTCCGGCTCCCGAATACGGCGGGGCAGGTAACCGGACTGAAGAGGTCGCGTCAGGTGGGAATCGGGGCACCCCGGCGTCACCCAAGAACGGGGACCTGCGCCCCATTTTTTGGGAGAGCTCGCCCACCCGCTCACCTGCGGCCGAAGATCTTAAGCCCCGTAAATCTCTTCTTGCTGTGCCTCCGCGCGGGGACCTTCTCCGGCTCCGGACACATGGAGCTCTCCGAGCTAGCGGAGGACGGCGAGCTGGAGCAGGCGGCGGCCGCCGCCGCGGCACCACCACCACCGGCAGCGCCGCCGCCGCCCAAGTCCCTCTCGGTGCCCTCCTGCGGCTCCATGTGCCTGCCGGCTGCGCTGCTCGCTCACCTGCCCGGCAGGACGCCAGTCATTCCCGCGGGACAAGACGGCGGCGATCGGGCTCACAAGGAAGCGGAGGCGGAGGCAGCCTCTCGCCCGAGTCCATGAATCCGTTGCCAAGGCGGGCGAGAGGCGGAAAGCGGCGCCAGGCTGCCTCGTCCGGGGGCGAATCTGCGGGGCAGCTCCCCAAGAGCAGCAGCAGCAGCAGTCAACTGGCGCGCCACAGCTTCGCGCGTCCCCGCGGTGGGCGCTGCATGCCCGTCTCAGCCCTCGGCTGCAATCCCCGGCGCGCCTCGTCGGGAAACTGGAGCGCTGCAGGAAGTATCAGCAGCAAGCAAGGTAAGCGCCCGAGGACCCCAGATAGCTGCCCGGGAAGCTGCCTCCTCGCAGCCCGCACACCCAGGCAAACGCAGGCGGCCAGCTCCACCTGCCGTTCCCACGTGCGCATTGCATGCGCAGCAGCCGGCGGCAGACCGAGGGGCGGGTCGGAATAACAGCGGCCGCGCAGGGAAGGCCCCGAGGAGCGCCCTCCCCTCCAGGCACCCGGCGGGAGAAATAGAACTGACACACGGACACATCTCTGCTCAAGGAAGACTAGGGGACAGATCTGGGTGCAGCGTGGCCTGTGCAACTGTAGGAGTTACTTGCATCCATGGGGGATCCGCAGGCCAGCGAGGGAATTCCATCTGGGATACTGGCCTAGGACGGTGGCCCAGGGCTGGCGGGTTGGTTGGTTGGTGGCAGCGCCACGGAGTGACGAAGAAGTGCTTTTGCCCTAAGCATCTGGATTTGTCGGACCTAGCAGGGTGTTCTCACCGTTCTGCCGCTGCTAATGGGAGCCTGCCGGCTCATTTGCAGTCTCAGGCCACGTGCCTGAACAGAGCAAACAGATTGCAATACTTTATAGGGAATGGAAGCTAAAGAGAAAATACGTACTCAAACAAACAAAAAGTTTAATTCGGTTTGGACCGAAAACACAAAGCTAAGCATGAATCAGGGATGCCAACTTGAATAAAATATTGTGCCCCACATACACACACTATTTGAATGGGAACGCACATCAACTTTGTGGGTGTCCAGCCCCCTCAAATATTTTATTGTGGGGGCTGAAGCCCCCACGGCCCCTAAAAATTGATTCCTATGGCATGACAATAACTTTTGGCGCTGGTGATCACCTACATGCAAAGGCACTTGGTATCAGTTACCTATGGAAATATCCCTGCAAAGCAATTTGAGGTCTCCCCCCATGAGCCAGGACTTTGCTTGTTTGGTTTGTGCCTCCATTGGTGAAAATTAAAGACATCAAGTGTCTCCAAGCAATTTTTCACATTTTGTCTATTTCCCCACTACTGCCTTTAGCCTAAGCTGCCCTCTGTAATTCCTGGAGCCTAGCCTTCAGCCTTATGTGAGTGCAATGTGGGACATTATGAACGAGCCAGGGTGCAACTTCCTCCTAGAGGCTTCACTATCCTGCTTCTCTGAGATTCCTCCCTGGAATTTCCAGATTAGATTAGACAAATAGGACCTGCAACAACAAAAATTAAGTGTACTGGTAACTTCCTAGCAGAGTTCCTGCCAGCCATCAAGTAATGCTCTCCTCCAGAATGCTGTGTTGCATTCTATTTCACTCTGCACCACCAACCACGTTTTTTTGTTTTCTGACTGACGCTCAGCATTCCATGGATAGCAAGAATGCTCAGTCACCCTAGGGCTGTGCCCCATTAATTGTGGTGTTTTCAAAAGGGTTTTCAGTTGGTTGGTTGCTTGGTTGGTTCATACTTCTGCAATCCTTGGGGTACATAAAACACAGGAAGCTGCATTATACTGAATGAGACAATCGGTCCATCTAGCTCAGTATTAACCACATTGACTTGGTAGCATTTCTCCAGGGCTTCAGGAGGGAGTCTCTCTCAGCCCAATCTAGACTGGGATTGAACCTGGGACCTTCTGCATGCAAAGCAGAGGCTCTAGCACGGAGCTATGGGCCTCCCCCCAAATATACCAGTCATTCTGATACCTCTTCTTTTTTTTCTGTGGTTCTGTTTTGGCTTCATTTCTGTTGACATCACTTAATTTCACTAACATGGAAATGATTAGATTTGCATTCCCATATTCTTCAAAACTCTCAGCTATTTTGATTAATTGCCGGTATCTTTCTCTTTGGAGTTACACTTGTGTGCATCTATTTTGCCTTACATTATGGCAGTTCTTCATGGCAGCAGGGCTGTATGTGAGCAGCACAAATCCCAGCTAAGGCTTGCGATCACAGTCTCACTATAAATTGGAACAGGACAGAACAAATTGCCCACAACATAACAAATTGTGGCCCACAAAACATTAGCTTGTTAACTTCCTGCTCATGGCAGGAAGAATGCTTGTGACTTGCATTTGGAAACATCTTGAGGGAGTCACAACAGGAGCCTGATACAGCAGGTTTCGTTCCTAGCTATATCAGAGAAGCTGACACAAAAAATTCACTTGTTCAATGGCTAAACAAAACAAGACACATACTATTCAGTGTGGTTTAATTTTCTTTTATTAGGGGCAGATGGGGCTTGTCAACCTTCTCAGTGATGGAATGCCCTCCCATCAGATGTCAAACAGATAAACAACTACAGTGGTACCTCGGGTTACATACGCTTCAGGTTACATACGCTTCAGGTTACACACTCCGCTAACCCAGAAATAGTGCTTCAGGTCAGTGGCATAGCGTGGGGGGTGCAGGGGGAGCTGGCTGCACCGGGCGCAACATCTGGGGGTTAGGGTTAGGGGGCACAAATCCACGGGTTAGGGGGTGCAAATTACTTGCCTTGCCCCGGGTGCTGACAACCCACGCTACGCCACTGCTTCAGGTTAAGAACTTTGCTTCAGGATAAGAACAGAAATCGGGTCCAGCAGCATGGCGGCAGCAGGAGGCCCCATTAGCTAAAGTGCTGCTTCAGGTTAAGAACAGTTTCAGGTTAAGAACGGACCTCCGGAACGAATTAAGTACTTAACCTGAGGTACCACTGTATATGACTTTTAGAAGAGGCAGCCCTGTATAGGGAAGTTTTTAATGTTTGATGTTTTATTTTGCTGGAAGTCGCCACAGTGGCTAGAGCAATCCAGTCAGATGGGCAGCATATTATCTATTATTATTATTATTAAAAGTGCTGTAGCATAATAGGCCCTTTATCTTGCACAAAGCCCACACCCCCTGCTTTGTAATCTCTTAAACTGTAAGGCTGGATTTCTGGTTCCTGACTGTGACACAGCTGATACAGCTTTGCTTCAACTGAATGTGCTCAATATGTACTCGTGGTTTTTTTTTAAAAAAATGTTGTTTGGGTTCTTCCAAGGACTACATGAGTTATATTTGAGCTAAGATTTATTTTTCTGCATCTTTATATGGCATAGTTTCATTGAAAGCCTTAAAAAAAAGTTGGCACAACCCTAGCATGTGTTTTGACATCTTATGCACACAGAACCTGGCAAGAAAAGGAGGTCACCTGGTCTAGACCATCAAATCTTCCCAAGGGGAAAATAATCTCATACCAAAGTGCAGAACTATTATCCAAGTTTACAAATCTCCAGTAGATCTCTTACCTAGTGTTATAAATCTCTGCTGTCTCAGAGGTCCGATAAGTGTAACAGTAATCAGTATGAAGACACCACTTGGATTAAGAGTTTTGATGCTTCAAGCAAAAAGCAAGGAAAAGAAAGATGGAGAGGGGTGGGAATCCCGAGTTAACCACTGAACAGTATTGGGGAAAAATGTATATCCCCAAATATGGTGGCCACTTCCACTCAGGCTGCCCTCGAAGACTTTTCAAGCAGCAAATGTTCTTATAATAATAATTGTATTATTTATATGCCACCCATTTACATAGCCAAAGCCAGATTATGCATGGTGCAATTGGCGTGATTGCCCACGGGGCTGTGCCTTTCACAATTATTATTTTAAAGTAAGTCTCTAGCCCTTCCAGAAGGCAAGTTATTAATCAAAATGTGCAGCCTGACTACAGATAAAGAATTTCCTGAAGTCAGGGACACAGGTTTTGCATTGCTGTGTTTCATCATACCACTACTTTTAAAATCCTTGCCATTTCATGAGACAGAGCATAATGAATTGAGTTATCCTTGCAGCTTGCCCAGATGTTCTCGGGAGCATTCAACTAAGAAACCATTCCATCTGCATGAGTGCTCTCAAGGGGATAAATTCAGACATCTTCAGTGGGTCACAGGGTATGTGTGTGAGGGAAGATGCAGTACAGTGTGGTAGAGTGGAACGTATGGAGTGAACAGCAACACATTATGTTTGTGGCTAGACATTCCCCTCTCCCTCCATCCCATTGCTTCTTGCTCTGAATAGTTGCTTGCTGTCTGTTTTGCTTTTCCCCTCTCACCTAGATCTGGTATTCAAAGGCCTACCACTCTGTGGTTTTAGAAATGGAAAGCTACGTACCACTTTGCCGTATCGCTCAACATGCAGACTATTTATGCTCACCAAGGGAGATGGTGACTTCACCTAGGAAACCCACACCTGTTCCCTGGAAATGGGAGCAGCTGTCAACATCATCACTCACTCAAACCCACACAACACACACACACACACACACACACACCTCTTTCCTTTTTTGCAAAGCAAATGAACTTCACAGCCAGCTCCTTCCTTTCTTCTTGAGTTTTCACACATCAGCTCACTGGGAGCCCAACATAAACGCAAGCCAGGCCAGCTCAGTACATTTTGCTGCGTGAGGTAAAAGGCAAGTGTGCACACACACACACACACACACACCTATTCCATGTACAGAAGCCAACTGGGCAGGCAGCTAAATCTTACTTTCAATACTGGCAATGGGGTAGCACCTTCTACAGCACCCGAGAGCAGCAGCTAGTGTCAAGGGTGCAGAGCAGATTGTGTGGCACCCTCGTCTCGGCCCACTCCCCGCCATTCAGCACCCGCCACCCGAAGCGACTGTCACACAACATTTACATGCCACTTGTTAATACCTCAAAGCAGTTCACAGAAATAATAATACCATTTCGTCAGTAAAAAGGTTCTGCCTGACAATAGTGTGAGCCCTGGATGGGAGCAAGTTTGGAGAGCATCCCTGGGGAGGGGAGGGAGGTCATTGATGGAACCCTTCCAGTTCCAACCACAAAACAGTGTCAGGGGGAGAGCCCAAAACACACCCTCCTTACTCCCCACAACAGTATCTAGGAAGAAATGAGGACACCCGCTTTGCAGCTCCATCATGACAATGACTTCTTGAGGGGAAAACATTCAGGATTCCTGGAACCGCATTTGCTTCCCCACCCCCATTTCCTCTCCTCTCAGGACACCCTGCATCCTACCAGCCTCTCGGATATATGTTAAAGCCATTAGCACGGGAGGAGGAGGAGCAGCCCGGCCGCCCTGTCCCCTACTCCACACAGGCCTCCCTTCCTCCACGCAGGCGGCGAATGGCCCCAAGGGGAGGAAGGGATTCCATGGCAAAGGCCCTTTCCCTCCACAATAGCAGGATGTAAACAACAGCTCTCCGTGCGAGAGACCAGGGCGTCAGCCCAGACGGCGAGAGGAAATCAGCAGAGTCCCAGCCTGGCCGGCCGGCAGTACCTGGCGGCGGTGCTTTTCCCGGGGGGGCTCCGCGGGACATCCCACGACCGGTGCCACCACATCTGCCCTTCGGGGACGGGCAGGTCCTCCTCACACCACCTCGGACCTCCTCTGCGCCGCCTCGCCGCCCCTCTGCCCGCGGCCGGGCTGCGGAGTCATTCCCGGCAGGGCAGACCCTCGCCAGCAGCTCCTTGCCATCAGGTCCGCAGCGCGGGGCACACTGGCTTTGTTCGCGCGCTCTCTCTCCACCCTGTTCCTCTTTTTATGGGCTTCCTGAAAGGGTAGCAGGCAGCCTGAGACGGCCGCCGCCGCCGCCGCTGCACCACGCTGTGCAAAGCACACACGCGCACCGATTCCCAGCCCTGAGCAGCCCACGTTGCTTCTCTCAGGCGAGAGAAGCCTCGACGCCGAAGCCTCTCTGCTCAGACTTGGGCAAGTGGCAACAAGTTCCCGTCGTACAAGTCTCTCTCGGGTGGCGAGAATTCTCCCTCAGGGCAGAAGCGCCTCCTTACGACAGCGGAGGAAACTCCTCACAGGCTTTTCCCCCGTTGAGAAATGGCCATCTGAATGCGTTAGGTCAGCTACTCTGGCTACACACCACAGAGAGGCCGTGGTATTTCTTCCCTCGCTTGGGGAACAACCAGAAGCACGCTCGCTCCCCTTTCTGGCCCTTGCCCTGCTAACCAATGAAGGGCGTCGGCGTACTAAACACTTTGACCTAATACGTTTGGCTGCCTGGTTGGGGGGACAGCAAAGAGCACCCCTTCTCAGCACCAGATTTGGGAGGGAGGCAGATCCCCTGTACAGGGTGCCAAGCCGAAGGGGCTCAAAATTGAGAAGATGCATAACTGAGAAGATCCATTTGGGGACGCCAAAGTTTGGCCTCGCACAGTGTGGGGAAATACCGGTAGATCTTTTGGGCCTGATTTGTTAGTCTTTTTGAGAAACTGCTGGGATTCCTGAGTACTGCAGCTGAGCACAGGTGTCCCTTATTAGGCCTTCAAGGTTAAGGCTAATGAGAGTGGGGTGATCCAAAAACCATGATGGGAGGGGTGAGTGCTCATTATCTGTAAAGCTCTACCAATTAAGCCCTATGATTGGGCATATCAGGTCATATGATTCAGGTCAGTTTTGCTTAAACTCGGGGTTTGGGCTATTGTAAGACAGCACTCATCGTGCAGTGATCACTACTACCGGTCATGCTGCCCAACTGAATTCTGTTCTATGCTCAGGAACCTCTTGCCCAACTTGCACCACCTTGAGTGCTAGCTAATTAATAACCAGACAAGACAGTCTTGTTGCTTTCTTTGCTTCTGAGTAGATTTAACTTGTGTTGTCATTTGAAGCTTTTTTCTTCGATGAATCTTGTTTTTTAAATAAAGTTTTAATGTGTTTTTGAAGAACAGCTTTTTGTTTGAGCTCCTGGACCTGTTAACCTTGGCTGCACCTTAGAGATGGGCCTTTCCTCACACACAGGGTGCCATAATTACGAAAGATTACCAAAGTCCACCCCTGCCCCTCTCCTATGTAAAGGAACATAGTACCAGTGCTATTTTTCTAGAAAAAGTGGTGCAGGAGCTTACCATTAACTTCTCCCTTGTTCTCTTAGAATGGCAATTATTATAAATTAATTTGGAGATGGTATTTAACACTAGTCAGATTAAATCAAATAAACAAGGAATATTCGGTGTTATGTTGGAGGGGATGCCAGGAAACGGAATTATGTTCACATGTGGTGGGGGTGTAAATATGTAAAAAAAAATAGTGGAAAGGGTGTTTAAAGAGATAACAGAAATGACTGGATTAAAGCTGACCAAAAGTCCAGAGGTAGCATTATTATCAATTTACAATGGGGTGGAAGGTTCACAAGCTATGAAGGACTTGCTCACAAATTTATTGATAGCTGCGCAAATTATTATAGCCAGGAAGTAGAAGTGGCAAGCAGAATATAAAACGGAAGAGTGGTATAAAGAGGTGTGGGATATAGCTATTAATGATAAATTAACATGTGCCATTCAGGTAAGGCGGGGAATATGCAGGAGAAATGATTTTGAGGAGATATGGAGGGTGTTTGTAGAATTTGTACTGTTAACACAGAAAGGGGTCAAACCATCACAAGAGGTGTTTAAATTTTGGGAGGTTGGATAGTTGTAATGGAATGGTCTCGGTGGTGGGGTGCACATCTTTATTCTTATTTATTTATGATTATTACTTTGTAAAAAAAAAAATAAGAATGTGTTTTAAAAATTTAAAAAGAAAGAATGGCAATGGGGTGCCCACCTGAGAGGTGCCGGAGCTGAGTTCTGATGAGCTCCAGTTGGGGGGAAAAGCCCTGCATAGTACCAAGGCTGGCCAAGTTATTTTGGCACCTGAATCAGGAAATCCCACAAGCGCTGTTTCCCAGCAGAAAAAAATACACTCTTACTATAACTAACAAGTTGCTTGTCCTCTGTGATATCCAAAATCATCTGCCACCTCACTCTGACTTTTACCTAGCATTTTAAATATGCTTTCTATGGACTCGTCTGAACTCAACATTTAAAGCAGTATTATACCGCTTTAAACAGTCATGGCTTCCCAGCCACCACTACCCAATAATTCTGGAGGCTGTAATTTGTCAAAGGTGCCAAGAGCTGTTCCCTCAGAGAGCTACAGTTCTCAAAGTGGTTGAACAATCAATGCCTCTTCCAAGGGAACACTGGAAATCGCAGCTCTGTGTGGGGCATGGAGGTCTCCTAACAAATCTCAATACCCTTAACAAACTACAGTTCCAGGAGTCTTTGTGGGAAGCGGTGACAGTTTAAAGTGGTGGGTTACTGCCATAAATGCATAGTGCAGATGGGGCCCAGGTTACTGTCTTTGCTGTCACAGCAGCCCCGGAAGGCAGGTCTCTTGGTATTTCTATGTTATAAAGAACGAAACTGAGATTGAAAGGAGTGACACTTTGCAAAGGTCAATGTTCGTGGTGGAAAAGGAACTTGTACCCTGATCCAAATTCAGTGCTCTGCACTGGCTTTCACAGAGTTGTAGAAGATGGCCAAATGCAAAGTCTAAGTTTGCATACAAAGCGGCTTCTCCCCTGGCCGCCACCAAAAATGGCACACTTTCAGTTTTAGCAATCTCCCTACCGCCACCTACATCAATAAGATCCTTAAATTTAAACAAAAAGAGCCCACCAGAACTTTCTAATTCCTTCAAAGATATGGAGGGAGTGTTGTATAAGACAGAAGAAAGTGAAGGAGCTAAACAGCGGACCCAAGAGTGAAATTAGATACAGTGGTACCTCGGGTTAAGTACTTAATTTGTTCCGGAGGTCCATTCTTAACCTGAAACTGTTCTTAACCTGAAGCACCACTTTACCTAATGGGGCCTCCTGCTGCCGCCGCGCCACCAGAGCACGATTTCTGTTCTCATCCTGAAACAAAGTTCTTAACCCGAGGTACTATTTCTGGGTTAGCGGAGTCTGTAACCTGAGGTGTATGTAACCTGAAGCGTATGTAACCCGAGGTACCACTGTATTGTGTTATTCACATCTCCAGCCCTTGCTGGCTGATTCCCCCTTGCCCCAATAAGTAACCAGTACAGAATGGGACTGTGGTGCAAAAAGAAAGTTTTCTTTATCTTTAGATGAACACTTTTAGTATTTCTATTGTTATTTTTTATTACATTTCTTGTTTTATATTTATATTTATATTTTTATTCTACCGTAAATTGATTTAGGATGCCTTTTGAATGTTGTGAAATGATACATAAATATAACAAACAAAACTAAAACTAAGCTTTGCCCTGCCTCAGGCTTGATCTAAATCAGAAAAGGGCACACCTGCAATTTGTAATAAAACAAAAGTATTATTTTCTGGTGAATAATAATAATAATAATTTATTATTTGTACCCCGCCCATCTGGCTGGGTTTCCCCAGCCACTCTGGGCGGCTTCCAACAGAAATGAAAAATACACTAAAATGCCACATATTAAAAACTTCCCTGAACAGGGCTGCCTTCAGATGTCTTCTGAATGTCAGGTAGTTGTCCATCGCCTTGACATCCGGTGGGAGGGCATTCCACAGGGCGGGCGCCACCACCGAGAAGGCCCTCTGCCTGGTTCCCTGCAACTTGGCCTCTCGCAGGGAGGGAACCGCCAGAAGGCCCTCGGAGCTGGACCTCAGTGTCCGGGCAGAACGATGGGGGAGGAGACGCTCCTTCAGATATACTGGACCGGGGCCATTTAGGGCTTTAAAGGTCAGCACCAACACTTTGAATTGTGCTCGGAAACGTACTGGGAGCCAATGTAGGTCTTTCAAGACCGGTGTTATATGGTCTCGGCGGCCGCTTGCCACAATAACACATGGGTTCAATACTTCCCTGCTGAAAATGGTCAGAAACTTCTGGTGGCACAAGAATGCAACAGGTAGGATGCTGATCGGACCATTTTTGATCTTCATGTTACATCTGAATTGCATCAAGTTCATTGGCTCCCCAACTTGTTTCCAGATCCGTTTGAAAGTGCTAGTTTTGGCCTTTAAATATCTAAATGGTTTAGGACGTGGACTGTGCTTTATTGATTTTTGCTGTATTTTGATTGTGTGAAGCTTTGAAACTTTGAAAATGCTGTGAAACTGAAAGGAATGAACAACAAAAAAAAAACCCCTAAGCTACATTTCCCAGCACTATCTTGCAAAACAAATATAACAGACATAATTTAAACTAACCCTCCACTGTTCTACGGCCTCCTCCAGAATTTCCTAAGATTTCATAGGAAAACAGATGCAAAGTTTACAGTTTACAGGGTTCGTGTGACTTAGCTAAAGCTTCATGAGGAATTGAAAGTACAGTGGTACCTTGGGTTAAGAACTTAATTTGTTCTGGAGGTCCATTCTTAACCTGAAACTGTTCTTAACCTGAAGCACCACTTTAGCTAATGGGGCCTCCTGCTGCCACCGTGCGATTTCTGTTCTCATCCTGAAGCAAAGTTCTTAACCTGAGGTACTATTTCTGGGTTAGCAGAGTCTGTAACCTGAAGCGTCTGTAACCCGAGGTACCACTGTATCAAGAACAGAAAGTAGGAGAGAAAGGCTCAAGAAGTGAGTAGGAAGTAGTGGTGGTAAGAATGACCCATATTATATCATCTGATGAGTGACAAACAGTATGATTCTACCGTCCTGATGGCTTTCCATCACCAATGGGGAACAGAAAGACCTTTGTTTTCACATTCAGACCACAAAACACTGATAAACAAAGGAATCTCCCAATTTAAAACTGCGAACAGGATGCTAATGAATTTTCTTACAAATAATTGTCATCATGACCTTATATATGTTACCATTTTATTTTTAAAAGTTAATTCTTTTTAAGGTTTGAAAGGATCAATGACAGAAAAATAATAACCCTTTTCTGGTTTTCCAACACTACAGGGAACATTGTTAAAGGGAAAGGACGAAATACTGTACAGCTTGAGCACGCCTATCTTTATTACAAGAATTGTTAATAAACAAAGCTGCATATTACATACATAGCATTATATGCACTAAGGAATATCACAATAAGATGTCCACACCTATGTCATTAATGATATTGGCAATTTATTGCATTTGTATCTCAGGCCGTAGTTTTCAGAGCAATTCACAGCAGCACATTGAAAGATGTTGTAGGACTGTGATATGATGCACACTTCATTGGGAGCAGCAGCAACTGTTAGTGAATTCAGTGGGACTTACTTCCAAGTAAATCCATGCTTATCTACGAAATGAATATATTAGTTTTAGAGCACTTTTACAGCCATGGCATTGTCTGAGCAATTCTAGTGACTGCAGTATGGTAAGAATGATTGCAATTATTTTAGAAATTCCTAGTCCACACACTCCATTACAGAAGGACAGGTCTTTGGGGAAAAGAAACAACGAATCAGATTAAGACTGTGATCCTGTGTGCACATACCTGAGAGTATTGAATATGATGGGGCTTACTTTAAACTATATATTTGCACTGCACACTTTTAGTAAAGATTCACCTGTTGGGTTTAAAACCCTTTATTTTCTGGGAAACAGCTGTTGTACATACTTGACCTAAGTAACTGTTAGGAAAGTGTGGTTTTCTACACAGCTAGTGTAACCACTGCCATTGCAGGTGCTGTGTGGAATGTATGAATGTCAGGACGGGAGATTTACTTTAAAAGAAGACAATTTAGAGGCTAAGTGTCTCTCTACACTATGTACAGTGCAGGAAAACTTATTATTTAACGAACTCAGTGATAAACGTCAGCAAATTTACTTCCTCATCTGTTTCAACATTCCCTCGTTTTGTGAGCCTTTTCAATAAATAAATAAATAGGTAGACAGATAGATAGATAGATAGAAAGATTAGATAAAATGAACTGAACTGTGTGTTCCGCTTTCCAGCACTGGGCTACATTTCTCTCCAGATTGTTGTTGTTGTTGAACAAGCGTGAGCTTATTTCATCAATCAAGACAATGCCACTGCAGCCAAACACTAGTGTTCAAGGTTACTCAGTGAAACTGGCTGGCAGTATATTCAAGACAAACAAAGAAGTCCCCCCCCCCCCCCGCCAGACAGCACATAATTAACTTACGAAATTCACTTCCACTGGACATGGCTTGCCTTAGATAGTCCCAAAAGGGCATTAGACAAATTCATGGAGGACAGGTCAACCAATGTCTATTTGCATGATAGCTGAGTGGAGCCTCCAGCCTGAGAGGCAATATACCTTAGAATGCCAAATGGCAGAACAAATGACAGGAGGGATCTGCTAATGCTTTGTTTGTGGGCTTCCTGAAGGTATTTGGCTGGCTACAGATGGAAACAGGATACTAGACAAGATGGACTAATCCAGCAAGGCTTCCTTTGTCTAATCCAGCAAGGCTTCCTTTATTTTATTATGTTCTTAATTGCATCCCATCCCTTTCTAAGAGATCAGGATATAATGCTGTTGGTGCTAATGCAACTATAGCACACACACAAACACACATATGAATGGGATTTAATATCATCTGAAAAAGTCTTGCATTTGAAGAGTGGGTAAAAAATTCATGAGATCTGTGGGAATTTACTCAGGAATAAATGCTGCATACCTTGACTATGGAGGACATTTATGTTCAGATGAATGCCACAAAGCCTAATAGATTGGATCCAGCTTTAACAAAATCAGTGGAATGGTTGTAACTGATTTCTTTTAGAGATATTTTGAACCCGGAGCATGCAGAAATCCCAAGGCAGCATTTACATTGTGCTTTGGGGTGCTTTAAATAATGGTGCTGCTAGCTAATTTAAATGCTTAATGTGAAGCATTTTAAGGAGTGTGATGTTGAAAGAGCCATAGCTTACAGTGGCAGCGGCAGAAGCAGCACCAAAAGGAGACTGGCTCCAACAGTATCTACAGAAACACTCGCACTAAGAAGGGTGTTTCCCGTTGATGTACAGCAACTATTCTCAAACATTCTCCCCTGAGGACCACTTGAAAATTGCTGTGGGTCTCAGTGGACTACTTAATAAACTTCTGTTGTTCTACAAATTAAAGCACATACATAATTTACGTTCTAATAACTACAGTCTTGCCTTTGTAAAGAGATGGATCCGCCTGTTTTGTTGAGCAACACACTGTGATCACTGTCACCAGAAGAAGAAAAAATACTGTAAAAAGTGCAGCTGTTCTTGACTGTTCCACAGCTTTTCCTGAATGGAGCTCATGAGCCACAAGTTGTCCACAGAACACAATCAGAGGCAGATTTTAGACTCTTAAATTCAGTGTGTATCCCCGTCCCCCCACCTCTCATGCTCTATTCTGCAGCATTGTTTTGACGCCCCTCCTGCAGGGCGGTGCCCAGAGCAAGTGTACCAGTCATGCTACCCTAAAATCGCCTCTGACAGTTTGAGACTTTCTGCTCTGTAGAGTACACTTGCTGGCCCTTGGGCTGCCAGGTGGTATCAGTTTTAAGGAGCTTTAAGGATACTTGGGAATTTTCTTGCTACACATCTGCACATTTAAGAGACCATGCATGCTATGTCTTGAACACATCACCCTCCATCAATAAACAGGAGAATGGCATTCAGCCTGTGCCAGTTCCAAACTATCCACACAACTCACAGAAACCATAGAATCAGTTGTAGAGTTATAAGGGACCCTGAGGGTCATCTGGTCCAACCCCCTGCAATGCAGGGATATTTTGCCCATCATGGGACTTGAACCCATGACCCTGAGATTAAGAGTCTCATGGTCTACCAGCTGAGCCATCCCATGTGGGATGTGTTTTACTGTGTCCTGCAGCATTGAACATTGAATGTAGAAAATGCTGCCTTATGCACATGCCTTTGTAGCACTTTAAACCATGCTTTATTATGATATAACAGACTCTGAGAGCGTACATTCTTACTGGCTTAAGATCTGTAGGTTTTTAAATGTATTACTATGCATTGCATATACCATAACACAAGAGTTTCCCTTTAACAACAAATTAGAACGTATGTACTACTTCAGAATGTGTGTATCACTTTGGAATGTTTAAGCCTCCTCCCATGGGTTTTCTCAGCATCATTCTGTGGCAATGAAAAGATTTGGAACTGCAGGTGCAGGTTTCTGCCAGAAGATGGTGCACGGTTCCAGAATGGAAAGGTGAGTTGTGGGGGATGCATGGCTTGTCAGAACATTGATTGAGGCCATGTAGAGATTGTGAATGGTGGGCGGTGAACCCAGGAAGCGCATGATTGAACCCAAGCTGCTCTGGTTATCAGAATAGAATGTTTCTGTCATCTACAAACCCTTCTGAATTTCTCACAATGCCTGCTTTTGAATCTTTTAACTGTTATTTTGCTGCTGTTCCTCCATAAGCTGCTTTTGTTGTCTTTCGAAGGCCAGGTAGGCACTAAAAAGCAAATGAACACATAAATTTCACATCCCCACCATAATCACTGCTAAAATTTTGAAGACCCTAAGCTGCATCAGTTTTGCTCTGTGACAAAAGCCAAGGTCCCTGCTAGAATCTGCTGGAAGGCAAGGGAAATCCTGTTAAGAATTCTCCAGTTCCCAGTTCTCTGGGTGTGTTCATCATGGATAGTGATGCTTCCTGAGAAGAACAGTCCTCCCATTCTAGTCCATCCATTCTTCTCTGGCCACAGAATGTACTGCCGATCCGAAATGTACACCGTACTGTCAAGCCTGTGCAATTTGCAAGGAACCTGGGAAATTCTGGGCAGCAGTTGGCTTGTTACACTTTCTTGCACACAAAGCCGGATAATATTATGACAAGCAACAGAGATCAGTTCAGTTGGCCCAGATAAGACAGCCAACAAACACACATTTCAGAAAGGTTCCCACCACCCCGCCCACCTTATAGGGCAACCTGTAGATTTTTGGTGCTAGTCCTTCTCAATCAACAACAAATCGAGCATCAGCCAGTAGTTAGGCTAAGGCAGATTGTTCCTGCCCTCCGTTGTGCATCTGAAAATGCTAAGCGCAGGAAGCGGTGCCCACCAGCTGAGAGGGGAGGACAGAGCCATATGCAGCCTGGCAGAGAAGAACAGCCTCCCAAGCAAAGGCCAACCGACTGAATGAAGAGGTGGGATTGGCAGGAAGAGAGCACAACAGAGATGGGCACCATGTGTCGGTTCCTGCAGGCTGCTCAATAATCCCTTTGGGAAAGTTTCCAGCCAAAGGAAGGAGGAAGCATTAGCAAGTGAAGCCATCTGCCAGGGGAAGAGGAAAAACATGGGGGCGACTACCTCCAAATTGTTCAGTTACCTAAACTATCTGAAGAAACAAGTGGGCTCACTAAAGATCCTGACAAAGCCAGGCTCAAGCTGGGAGATATAGCAGCCTCTTGCACTGGGGGAGTCAATCATGTACAGCAAGGCCTAGCCTTATTTGAAGAGGAAAAAGCAAGAAAAGAGTGAGCTGCAGTGAGCGCTAGTGAGACACAAAGTCAGAAGACTGCTAAAGCCTAGTACGTTTCAGAGGGTGCTTTCCCAGGCGCCACCACAGGCATAGGCAAACTTGGCCCTCCAGATACTTTGGGATTACAATTCCCATCATCCCTGACCACTGGTCCTGTTAGCTAGGGATGATGGGAGTTGTAGTCCCAAAACAGCTGGAAGGCTGAGTTTGCCTATGCCTGCCCCACCAGGTCTCACCAAGAATCCCAGAACCTGTTCCTTTCCTCTTTCTTTGAGCGTGTGTGTGTGTGTGTGTGTGTGTATACATATATATATATGTCACATAGAGGAGGGAGAAAGGTTGTTTTCTGCTGCTCCAGAGAAGCGGACATGGAGCAATGGTTCCAAACTACAAGAAAGAAGATTCCACCTAAACATTAGGAAGAACTTCCTGACAGTAAGAGCTGTTCGACAGTGGAATTTGCTGCCAAGGAGTGTGGTGGAGTCTCCTTCTTTGGAGGTCTTTAAGCAGAGGCTTGACAACCATATGTCAGGAGTGCTCTGATGCTGTTTCCTGCTTGGCAGGGGGTTGGACTCGATGGCCCTTGTGGTCTCTTCCAACTCTATGATTCTATGATTCTATACTTTGCCTAAGTTACCAGTTCCCTTTCCCTGCTGGAACTCTTGCAAACTGGTCTATTCATTACACATCAGCTGCTACGAATCTTTCAGGCAGCACCAGGTCTGATAATAATAATAATTAGGAATCTACAGTAGTGCCCAGCGAGTAATGCAAGAGTGTGAACTTGCTCCCTTCGGTGCCCATTGATTTCCCACCTTTGCCAGAATTGGCAAATCTCACTCTTTGGGGGTTGTCAGTTGGCACCGGGTCTTGGAAAAAGCAGTGTTGTCCAAGTTGAAGGGCAGCACAGCAGTTGTATTCATGAAGCACTGGCCTGTGAACACTTTTTTATTTTTTTGCTTTAAGAGATGCTGAAACACAGGCTCACGTCAAAGAGCTGCAGACACAGATTGGTGGGAGCAAATGGGGATTTGATTATGCTATTCTATGAAGGCTGATTAGCATGCTTTAAAAAGGATTCAAAGGGAAGGCTGAGCCGGAAAGAACTGTTCATCAAACTCCCTTCCCATAAAGCATCCATCCCATCTGCACATGTCTTCCCACCTGGGAGCGGAGGATGTAACTCCTGCATCTCATTTCCCAGCCCACAAACACAATGACAGCAGCGTTCCAGGCTTCACCATTGTCAAAGTGGCACACAGCAAGGCCACTGAGACTTCATGCGATGCAGCAGCAGGGACAGCTCACAGTAGGAGCCCCACATCCTGGCTGCACAAAGTGCCTTTGTTTAGCAGCATTGCACTTGTCTACAATGGGAGTGCTTGGCACAGGCCATGGCTACTGCGACAGTTCCAGAGAATAAAGAACTGTAAGGCATGGGATATTGATCAGGCTGAAGGAAATTATGAGGCGTTTGTGGATAAGATTCAAAATGGAAAGGGGAGTAGGTCCTAGTTGGCTCCAGCAGGGCAGGACTTTGGGCCAGACGTCTAGGGCTCCATTCAGAAGAATGACCAAGAGGGCAGATCAGCAGGACTGGCTTATCAGATTTTGAAATGAAGTAATACTAGCACCTAAAGGAAAGTGGGTGGGATAAGACCATTAAGTCCAGAGTCTGAAATTAGCTAACTGCACCACTGAGCACATCAAACCCTGTAGAGATAATTATCTTTCAATGTGATACAGTTGGCAGGTTGCAAGCTTTTGAGCTTTGTACTTTGTTCTGAAAACAACAATGCCAAGGTAATCCTAGTACTGCACAAAAGAAAGCTGACGTCTGCAGATCTACATATACTTTTGCACACTTACCAAATGTGTGGCCTTTTCCTATTCTGGGGAAAGAGGGAAGTTTTGGAACTCACATAGGCATATTTTAACGGTCTGAACCTCCTATATTTTCATGCTTTACTTTCCCGCATATTTTGTTATTTTAAATCTCTGCGGGGGTTCTCTCAGCAAAGAGTATTTCCCCCAACCTGGATCCTGGTATCCAGGAATTCATTAACAGACAGACAGATAAACAGAAAGACAGACAGATAGACAGACAGATAGATATAGATCTCTCTTGCACCAACATAATGCACATTGGTGAAGTCATCTCTACCCCCTCTCTGATGTGTCCAACATGCAAGAGAGAAACGACCTTGCTGAATTTTAATCTGCTAATGTGTACATAGCCTCAGTTTACTCAAACCTCTTCAGGCTTTGACCAGTCACTTTCAAAACTATTTCTGAAGGTGCATGAAAGCTTGAAAGCGAAGAGTCTCTTATGCCAGAAACCTTTCATCTAGAAGCACCCTCAGGTTACTGTATTTGGGACTCCATGACAATGTCTGTGCTTGTTCTACCTATGGAATAGCAGAATCATAGACTATATACAGCCCTGATCCTTGGGCTACAAGAGGTAGTGAAAGAGCTAGAGCTTTGCAAGAATTTCATTGGGTTTGTATAGATAGCAAGCTCATTGTGCAGTTGTACCGCAGGTGAAGAACTTAATTCGTCCTGGGGGTCCGTTCTTAACCTGAAACTGTTCTTAACCTGAGGTACCACTTTAGCTGCTGCCACGCCACTGCTGCATGATTTCTGTTCTCATCCTGAAGCAAAGTTCTTAACCCGAGGTACTATTTCTGGGTTAATGGAGTCTGTAACCTGAGGTACCACTGTACTAGGTTTTTCTTCCTCATACTCCTCCACCATTTTTTTAGAAACGTTCTCTGGGCTGTCTTGTGATCTTTCTTGTGATCTTCCTTATTTCTGTGCTTCTCAAAACTTCAGAATTTGCAAACTCATGGTCTGAGCTTAAAAAGTGCTATATCACTGCATAAAACAGCTGAGTCTGTGGTTCTCATTGCAAGGGAATAAGTGATGTGTTTACAAAAAAAAATCCTTCCAGTAGCACCTTAAAGACCAACTAAGTTAGTTCTAGGTATGAGCTTTCGTGTGCATGCACACTTCTTCAGATGTGTTTACATTAGCAAAGACTACAATCCCACCACTGGTATTACAACACTGTCACCCTCCCTGCTGTGATAACTTGCCAAGCACGTGAAGATGAAAAGGAAACTCCAATAGACCGGGAACCAAGTTGTCCTGCCTTTGTGTAGTTAAGAGGTCCTCATGGAAAATTACATTGTGTGCTCAGGCAGTCTAAAGCAGATTTCTAAGATGCAAGTAATAAGTGACAGGTTACAAATCTCATTATTATTATTTCTCTATTTTTCTAAATCTACACAACCTCATCTCTTCCCAGAACATCCCATTGTGACCCTTAAGAAGTGTCTCAATTGTTTCCCTGCTATTGTGTAACCAAACCTTCAGTCCTTATCAAGTTGTAAGTACCTCTGAACTCAGCAAGTTTCCATGTAAACCTATTTAAGCTCACACTGCAGAGGGTTGGACTAGATGACCCTCAGGGTCCCTTCCAACTCTACAATTCTATGATGATATGTTCCACACTGTAATAGTGCTGCGCTGTAAACAGTGAAGCATTAAACTCTGGAGAGCACAGGATCAAAAGAATCAGTGAATCCTAAATTCTGGAAGTAGAATTAGTTCCTACAAGAATGATTTCCATCTGGGGTAATTTCCAAACCACCTTGGAAATTCCCATCAGGGAAAGAGATGGGGGTATAAATAAAATATATAAGAATACATACATAATTTTATTTGTATGCCGCTTTCCCATAGTTAAAACTGTGCTCAAGGTGGCTTGCAACATAACAAATGTAGTCATAAACAATCAATAAAACATAAAGCACACCACCAAATCAAACAATATAATAATAATAATAATAATAATAATAATAATAATAATAATAATAATGGCTGCCAGCTCCAGAGAAACAGGCAGAGTAAGTGACAACACTGAACAAATGTCCTGTCTGTTGCTCTGGGAGTTTTGAGGAGAAGAAGAGCTACAGTGATGGTTACATCATGGGAGCAACATTCGTGTGGGATCTGTTGCAAGAGATGGCTGTTTGTGGAAACGGGTGAATCTTCTAGAATTCAGAGAATGAGTCTCTCTGGTTCATAGACTCATATAGTTGGGCTGTGTACACATTACCAGCTTGAAACACAGCTTGCTCATTCTTTTTCTCAGTTTGAATTGAAACAAGTTTGGGGAGAAATGCATCAAAATGCAGCATTTCCTAACAAATGACAGGATAGAAGTGGCTTGTGGCTAGCACCATGTGTACACTGCTTCCCAAATCAGCAGTGGAAACCACACTCGATGCAGAATCAATAGGAGTGTTGGCCCAGCCTTGAAAGACCTTTATTCCAAACTTCTCAATTCAGAATATCCTCTATCAAATGAGTGCCTAGCTTCTGCCTGAAGGACCTCGAGCAAGGGAGAGTGCCCACCCCTGGCAAGTGCCCTCCATGTCAAACTGCTCTGGCCATCAAGAAGTTTCTTCCTAATGTTCGTCTGAAATCTACCCTTACCTCTGCTCTCTGGGGCAGCTGCGAACAGGTATTTGCCCTCTTCTGTGTCACAGCCAAGTGCTGAAATAGGGCTGAAAAGAAGTGTGCATGCACACGAAAGCTCATACCAATAACTAACTTAGTTGGTCTCTAAGGTGCTACTGAAGTATTTTTTAATTATTTTTTATATTTGTTTTGTTTTGCTTCAACTACGGCAGACCAACCTGTAGCCTCCCTAGTGTCCCTGCACCTACCACAGGAATAGTTGATAAGCCTAAGAGATAAGGATAACAAGTAGGCTTGTGTTCCTGCAACTCCTGACCTCTAGTGCTAGTGCTTACTAGGTAAACAAACCCATCTGTCTGCAACATAAAGTGTAGAGGTAAGGAGGCCACCATGCAGGAAGAGTAAGGGATAGATGAGAAAAGTGATGCTTAGCTCCATATGAAGGATCACATCAGGGGAGAGGGCCCAAAAGGGCATTAGAGAACCCTCTTCACACTTTTTGTGACATTTTGGTGGGTCCCAATATAGACATTTCCCAACAGCGGATTTTGGGAGTTTATTATCCGCTGAGTATTCACAGGAAGACACAAGCATTTTTAAGCCAAGGAACAATGGATGAGGAAAGAATAAAAAGCATATCTCTTATTCACAGTGATACATGTTTTGTGTGTGCAAAATTTAGGAGCTAGGCAGTTTTGGAGCTGCCAGGGAGCAAGGGGGTGAGTGCAGGATGCAAGTTGGAGAAGACCTGCTTCTAAGAAAGGCTGAAGAAACAAAGAGAAAACGGGTAAATAAACATGGGGGGCCCCATGTTTAGCTTGGGGGCCCCCATGTTTAGCTTGGAAAGCTAAAAAAGGGAGAGGGATTGAAGAAATGGGGAAGAGAAGAGAAATGAAAAGAGGAACAAAAGCGAGAGAGGTACCGTATTTTTTCGCCCTATAGGACGCACTTTTTCCCCTCCAAAAATGAAGGGGAAATGTGTGTGCGTCCTATGGGGCGAATGCAGGCTTTCGCTGAAGCCTGGAGAGCGAGAGGGGTCGGTCCAGGCTTCAGGGGAGCCCCACCGCCAGCCCCACAAGCTCGGGAGACAGCGGGGAGGCGCAGCGCGCCATCCCGCTGTCTCCCGATGTAGTTTGGAGGCTGACGGCGGGGAGACGCATGCTTCTCCCCGCCGCCAGCCCTGCAAGCTCCGGGGACAGCGGGGAGGCGCAGCGCGTCTTCCCGCTGTCCCCGGACCTGGTCTGAAGGCTGCCGGTGGGGAGAAGAACGCTTCTCCCCTCTGCCGGCCCCACAAGCAGCTGGGGGGGAATAATTTTTTTCTTTATTTCCCCCCCCCAAAAAACTAGGTGCGTCCTATGGGCCGGTGCGTCCTATGGAGCGAAAAATACGGTATTTGGTTCTAAGAAGGATGTGTTAAAAAGAACAAAAAGTTGCAGGGAAAACAATCCAGTCTCTCTATCACATAGGCAAAGCTTTGGGTTTGACAGAACTTAACACTTCCCAGTCATCAGATTATCTGTATTTTAAAATTTTAATGCCATTTTGATTTCATCACATTTCACCACAGCCAGCAGTGGCCAAAGGAGAATGTGGCCCTTCGATCAGCTCTAAGGAAAGTGGGTACAGAATTGCAGTCCAACTGTTTCAAGGCCCTATTTAAGCCTTGAGTGTGTTACTGGTTCCAGACCCTCCAAGTGCCCCTATTTTCCAGGGACAGTCCCAGATTTACAGAAGCCATCCTGTTTTCTGATTTGATCCCAGAATGTCCCACTTTTCCTTAGGATTTCCCCATTTTCATCAAATAAAGTTTGGAATGTATGGAGTTACGTGACCCCCGAGCCAAGGAGATAAACAATTATACATCTGAAGGCAGCCCTGTATAGGGAAGATTTTTAATGTTAAATGTTTTATTGTGTTGTGATATATATTGGAAGCTACCCAGAGTGGCTGGGACAACCCAGTCAGATGGGCATGGTATAAAGAAAATGGTTGTTGTTGTTGAATAGGATGTCCCTATTTTCATCAGAGAAATGTTGGAGGGTATATTGTTCCCTCCCATTTTACTCCACTCTAATAAGCACTTTTGGCAGTCTTGGCAGATAAGAGCCATAAGGCCTCTTCTACTAAAGGTGAGGTGCTGACTCCACCCTTTGAGAAATCTGATCTGTTGACACCAGGATTCTTTGCACCAGCCAAACTAGCCATAGACTTTGCTAAGGGCTTCAGGAAGTGCTTTCCCTTGTGTTTGCAATACCTGAGTACGGTGAGGATTGTAATGGCTCAGGTGCTGATGTAGGCCAAAGGGATGCCGGGAGATTAATAGAGTCACAAATCCACATTTTAAAAGTTGACTTCCACAGAGTCCTTTTTGAGCACTGGCGGATATCCCAAGCCTCAGTTATGCTTTGAGTATCATTTAGATTCCCACCCCCGCCCCCGCCCTCCCACTGCAAGGTGATATTTTGCAGTCAACTGATGATGAACATTCGCAAACATTTGAAACCTCTGAATGGTTCAGCCCACACAATATGAATTCAGCAAACCAGGCTGCCTCACTTGTGCGAGCTTGAAAACATGTTCAGCCTTTTGTCAGCTGCGGGGCAGAGGAATGAAAAAAGCACCCTTGTGGCAAAAAAATACGGGCACAGGAATTTTACCCATAATCGGCTGCTTCATCCAAGCACACAGTGTGTACCTATATTATGCCATACCTTATAATCCGTAAGAGGCACACACATTTTATTTTTACATACTGTACGGTGTTGGGGGCAATTGCCGCTCACTTGCTTCAGTGTGTACACACCGAGGGTCTCAGAAGTCGTTTGAATAATTTGAGGAAAAGTAGGGGGCCTTAATGAAATTTACAAGCCCTCTCTGCCTAACACCTGCTAGACAATTACAGACAAATTGTGCCCCCATACATTTCTAAAAACAGCAGCTAAGGGGGCTGTCATAAAAGCTAAGGAGGGGACATGCCCCAGTGTAATCGAAGCACCGCTTGTCTCCCTCACAGATTATGAAATCCTTCCATGGTTATGCTACCCACGCAGCAGCCTACCTAGTTTTGTAATGTGCAATATGGCAATTGGTGGAACTAGTGGCCAATTAGTGGGCCGAGAAGCTTTTGTCTCACTTGCTTCTCTGAATGACTTCCCCAAATCCCCCCAGTGAATCACTGCTAAAATCAGGTATATAAACATGAAACCTACTTAGGTATTTTTTGCAGCCGCTTCCGCAAAGGCTGGAACCAGCGAGCCTTGCAAATCCATTGCTGCTAAGAGGCTTGGCTCGGGAAGTGCTATATATAACCAGCTCCGGCAGCCCACGCTCCCCCCGCCAGAGACACCTCCACACACACCACATTCTCTCTATTTCTGGAAGAAACATTTATTTCCAAGTCCTTAAAAATACCAAGCGTGCTTTTTCTCCTCCTCCTTCTTTTACGTAAAAGGCTGATGCTGCCACCCTCTACCCTTCTGCCGGCTGGGGGAGCAGAGCAGGCAGAGGACTGGCAGGAAGTGCCCATAGGCAGTTAACATGACGTGAAACGTGGGGTCTCGGACAGGCTGAGGAAATTTTGCCTTCGCAGGAGTTGTATCACAATCTTTTTTGGGCTCAGCCATCCTCTTTCCAGGGAGCCTTTTGCTAATCCTCATGCCAACACCCCCACACACACTGCAAAATAGTAAGGTAAAGGTAAAAGTTAAAGGACCCCTGGATGGTTAAGTCCAGTCAAAGGTGACTATGGGGTTGCGGTGCTCATCTCGCTTTCAGGCTGAGGGAGCTGGCATTTGTCAACAGACAGCTTTCCAGGTCATGTGGCCAGCATGGCTAAACCACTTCTGGCACAATAGGACACCATGACGGAAACCAGAGTGCATGGAAACACCGTTTACCTTCCTACCACAGAGGTACCTATTTATCTACTTGCAGTGCTTTCGAACTGCTAGGTTGGCAGAAGCTGGGACAGAGCAATGGGAGCTCTTTCCGTCACACGTATTCAAACCACCGACCTTCCAATCGGCAAGTCCGAGAAGCTCAGTGGTTTAGACCACAGCGCCACCTGCAAAATACATTCTTTAAACAGTGGTGCAGTGATAAAACTGATAGCACATTTCCAAAGCTAAGCAGGGTCCGGCATGTTTTCCTATTAGATGGGAGACTGCGTGCTGGGATTCCTGCATTCTAGTTGGAAGACTATAGAGCTGACCCTGATCCTACAGTCCTCCATTTTTTGACAAATGCTTTGGAGGAATGGGAGATGGTTAGAACAGCTCACAGCGTGCTGCATGTACTGGGTTATGCCTGCACATCCAACTCCTTTGATGTGGCCATGGATTTCCTCCTGCCTGGGTTCTCTTTGGACCTGGTGTTTAAGACTGCCATCTGTCTGGTGTTCTTTAGAGGATCTGCAGTGTTAGGCAACAGGAGCATCTCAATTTTCCTCTTTGCAAATAGCTTGAATTTGTCTGCATTTGCATGTGCTAACCTGTGAGCACAGACTGACATACAAATGTGATAACATCACCTGGAACTTTTCACTCTTGGCACTCCCTTGCTGTATCCAAATTCCCCCACCTGTAATGTTTACAGCAGCTCCAGCATTTTGGAATGCCCTGCGTTAATCACAGGTTTGAGCTATCCCAGGACTTAAACAAGTCTAAGGAGGACAGAGAAGTACTGAGAGCCGGATGGTTGCTGTATGCAAAACCTGAATATTAAATTCCATCTCACTAGGATTGTTCTGCGTCCTGATTCTTACTCCTAACAATCCCAGTTGCGTAATCTGCTACACTACACAGCTGCTTACTAGATTACAACCCAAGAGTCAAGACTGGTCATATTGTACTGCAACAGTATGTGTCTGTGGCTAGGCCTGGCTTTCTGCACAAGACCAATTCTGGTTTAGAGACATTGCCAGGCTCATTATCCTGTCTCTGCCTTACTTTCTTTCTTCAGATTCCAGGTTGGACAGTGATATAAAATGCTGATCTTCCTTTCATTCTGGTCAGAAAGTTTATTGGCATGAATAATAATACAGCCGCCCTGTGGAGTGCCTTCCTGTCAGATGTCAAGGAAATAAACAACTATCTGACTTTTAGAAGACATCTGAAGGCAGCCCTGTTTAGAGAAGTTTGAAATGTTTCATATCATATTGTGTTTTAATTTGTTGAAAGCTGCCCAGAGTTGTTGTTGTTGTTGTTGTTGTTGTTGTTGTTGTTGTTGTTGTTGTTGTTGTTGTTGCTGCTGCTGCTGCTGCTGCTGCTGCTGCTGCTGCTGCTGCTGAGTTGGTTAATAAAGGATGTTCTGACACAGACTGATATATTTTCTTCTTAAAGCATTTAACAGGCTGCGGCACACAGACACACACACATCCCAAACAGAACAAGTTTTCTGTGCCTAAAAGGTGTCTGTATGCATCCTTGACTGCTTAAAAAGCGACGTTTTGAACATTTTGTCCTGACTGACAACTCCATGAGTCACTTTCAACAACTATCACAGAATTAATTATAACTAGAATCTGCAAGTATTACAGGTAGAAAATATAGGTGTGAAGGGGGTGGGGGGTTTTTGGGTCATCAGAAGAGGCATACAAAGTTTGCTAATGGTCCCAATCAGAAGAAAATTGGAACTCAAGGATGGAGTTTTCAGAACTTTCTATCGAAAGAACCCCTGGCCAGATAGGACGATGAAGCAGCTTCCCAGCAAATCCAAATGGTTCATATTAGTTTGCAATATGTTCCATTCCTCCCACAGGGATTCTGGGATAATTGCAGCAAGCTAATCCATTCATAAAACATTCCCTGCGCACCTGGAGAAGTATAGCTTGGAAGGCAAATCCTGTTCACTTCCCTTTCCCAGCCTTGATAATCCCTGACTCATGGTGGCATCCAGGCCAGAATGCTTTTAAGCTTCAGAAAGTAGACCATTGTGTGCATCAGGTTAGGGCAAGTCATGCCTCTGGCTTTAAGGAATCCCCCCTGTGTCCAGCTGCAACATACAATAAGGCACTTAATGGTGGCATTAATAAGCAGTGTGTAACCTGGAAGCAGTCCTTCGCTTAAGACAGTAAGAGCTGTTCGACAGCAGAATGGTCTCCCTTGGGAGGTGGTGGACTCTCCTTCGGAGATTTCCACCCATGGGCATAGCCAGGATTTATGTTGGGGATTACTTAAGTATTTTTATTGATTTACATGATTGGGGGGGGCAGCTGCCCCCCTGACTATGCCCATGTTTCCACCTGTCCTGGATACTTGAGCTGAGATTCCTGCATTGCAGAGAGTTGGACCAGATGACTCTCAAGGTCCCTTGGTGCTCGCCAGATATTTTGGGTGACAACTCCCCCTAGCCCACGCTGGCTGGGGCTGATGAGAATTGTCATCCAAAACATATGGAGGCACCGGGTTGGCAAAGGCTGTCGCAAAGTTTCTAGAGCATAGCTCACAGATCATGCTGCACACCTGCTAAGAATGGCTAAATGTTTTGAGCCGGGGCATTTGAACAGCAACTTTCCACAACCTCTGTTTGATGTTCTGGCACATACCGTATTTTTCACTCCATAAGGCGCACCTGACCATAAGGCACACCTAGTTTTTAGAGGGGGAAATCAAGGGGGGGAATATTATTTCCCCCCCAGCTCAGGGAGCAGTGGACAGGCTGTGCGCAGCCTGTCCGCTTCTCCCTGCTTTTGCGGGAGGTGGGGGAATTCCCCTGCCCTCAAAAGCCCACAGAAGCCCTGCACCCTTTAAGGAGTGCGCGGCTCCTGCAGGCTTTTCAACAAGGAGGGAGAAGGGACTAACTGGCCGTGTCAGTCCCTACTCCCTCCTGGGGAAAAGCCCGCAAGAGCCACGCGGAGCTTGTGTGTGGCTCTTGGGGGCTTTTCTTGCCTGCCTCCCCCCTGCATTCGCTCCATAAGACACACACACATTTCCTCTTACTTTTTAGGAAGGAAAAAAGTTTGTCTTATGGAGCGAAAAATACAGTAACCTGTCCTGAAGCAAATTTCTTAACCCGAAGTACTATTTCTGTGTTAGCAGAGTCTGTAACCTGAAGCGTATGTAACCTGAAACGTATGTTACCTGAAGCGTATGTAACCTGAAACGTATGTAACCTGAAGCGTATGTAACCTAAGGATAACACTTTATACTGTGGGGATCACATGTGCTATAGTAGCACCATTCATTTTCCTGAATTTTAGCCCCCATGGACCACAGATCTTCTGTGCACAAAGTTGGCTACCCAAGTCATTCTAGGAGACCCTAAGCACAAGTCTATTACTAGTTACGGTAGTTACAGCCTCTCTCCCTCCGTCCAATGAGCTCAGAGCAGTGCTTTGGCTTCACAACAACCCTGCAGGGTAGGTTAGGCTGAGAAAGTGACTTGTCCTTTCAGTGAGCTTGAATGAGAATGATACTTGAATGGGGATGTAATCCCGGGCACTTTCCACATCTAAATCTAGCATTTGAATCACTGCAAAGTACAAATTCATCAGATAGTTAGATCACCGTTCTCAGATGCAAGCAATGGTGTTTGAAGATGGGGGTATGTCACCCCCATTTTATCTGTTTGCAGTAGAAACATTAGTATCCATGAAGCAAGAATGTTTTCTATATAAAGTATTTTCCTTCATACACTGTTCAGGACAGAGGGTTGCTCCATGAGTGTACAGTGAATCACTTCAAACCGCCCTCAGTTATTGACTGCTGAAGTGTTTATATAGGGATGATCAGGGAGAGTCAGCATGCAAGGCTGGTAAGGCGATGGCAGCTTCTGTGGCGGAGAATGGGCAAGCTTTTTAGTATCACAAAGCTCTTCTTCAAGCAACCTGGGAAGCTTTAAATTTAGCTCTGAGCTTTCAGTCACAGTGAACCATGGCTTCTTATATTCGGTGACACCCTGTTTTGCTTGTTTAATGCTACCAACTTAAAGTGGGTTATTATAAAGCTGGTAACTAAAGTGGCATTGCAAAGTAATATACTTGGAGTTGTTTTTAGCTTTAATAGAGAACAGCTCCGAGAAGCTCAAAAGCTTTCACATTGTCACCTACAGAAACCCGATTTACAAATTACAAAAACAATAGCTTAGGTTACAGGGTACGAATTATTTACTCCCTCGTTTCTCTGTTACTCACAGGCCCATGTAGTGGCAGCTGTCCTTCGACTTTCTCATCCCACCACCCCATTTTACTCCCATACAGGTACATGTGTCCTTCTGATCCCTTCCGCTAATGCAGTCACCAAGTCTTGGCATCAGCTAGAATGAAGTCTGTAGGTTCATGACAGGAGTCCTGCCCTGGACCAAGAAGAATGGGGCTTCTCCTTGCTGGAGACATCACAGACATGAGTATATGGACTGGGATCTCAGCTAAGCATGCTGGCTACTGGCTCAGTCCCAAGTCAATAGCCTCACTATAACCGGGTCAAAAAGAATGGCTTGGGGTGGTGCACTTTCAAAGGCAGAGACAAATACAGGAAACACAAATGACTGTATATGATTTAAATTTATTTTCTCGACCACCCCCGCCTCCAGGTTTCCCAGTCATACACTTCGGAAGTTTTTCTGCCTCACTTCCTTATTTACATTTCTCTGCCATCCACAGATGCTTAAAGTGTTTTTCAGGGGGAAGGGAAAGAGATTGTATGCGAGGGTAAAATCACATTGATTTAGCCGATCAATTCCCTAGTTATATTAAATCTGTTAGGACCATCTATAATGATAAAGGGGGAGCTAAGTGGTTATTGGACTCCCCCTCGCATCGACCTCCTTCAACATGGCCAGCAATCAGGGATGATGGAAGTTGCAGGACAACTACAACTGGAGGGGGTGCCACATTGGCTATTCCTGTACTTGAGACACACACACCTGTAGACTTTTGGTTGCTGACTGAAAAAATCTAAGGCTGCAACCCTAGGCACACTGACTTGAGACTGAGTCCCCATAAACTCAGCGGAATTTATTTGCAAGCAAACATGCATGGGACTTGGATGTTGCTCTGCCCTGTGTCTCCCCCAGACCCGCTTTCTGGTAGTTCACAAAACATTCAGAGTGAGCAGAAAATCACCTGAAATGTCTTGCTTTTCCTAGAACCAGCCCCCTTGGCGACTTGACCGGAGGAAGCCCTTACCTGTAGGACACCTGTTTTCTGATGGTCAAGTGCAGAAACTGATCCTCCATCTGTGCCCTTAGGGAAGGGCCTGCTTCGGCTCTCTCCTCTTCCGGCTGCGGGTTCAAGTTGTGGCCCAGCTGCAGGCTGGGGGGCAGTGACTTCCCGGCTCCGAGAACCCTCCATTCTTCTCTTGCAGAGCCTTGCCAGCTCGCTTTAGCTCCCCTGGCTGTTTCCTCTTCTCCAGCAGAATCGCATCCTCTCCAGGTCCTGGGAGAAGCTTCAGCCATTCTCTCCCAAGGAAGACGGACTCAGGCACTTGCTACCCAGAGGAACACAATACTCAGCCCTGCTGTTCTTGGCGGTGGGCTTGGATTTCTTCGGAAGGAAGGAGAGAGAACAAGGAAGTCAGCTTGCTTGGCTGAGAAGATTTGACAGGTTCTTCAATGGGTGGCTATTGTTGCTTTAGAATTATCACTCATCAGCCTCATTCATTCAGGAAAACAAAAGCACGAGGAATTCCGGGGAGGGAGGGAGATCCCAGAAACTTAGACAGGACGGAGGAATTGCCCCTCCCCAAATACAGCTGCCTTTCCAGAGAGGCAGGAAGATTTTAAAAAATGGGAATAAGAAGTTAATATGACGGCCAAAAGAGAAAAGGAGGCAGCGAACTCGGGAAGGATCAATTTCTGCCAGAGAAGATGGGGAAGCCTTATTCTGTTTCTGTTCTTGCTGGAGGGAGAAAAGGACCAGTCAGGGTTTCTTCATGACCTGGGATCCGATGCTCTCCGCCTCGACGTCTTCCTCCAGAGCAGCCAGGACAGCAGTGAGAAGAAAGCGCCCGCGGAGAAAGAGAGACTCCGCGGACCCTGCTGCCGCAGAAGACAAAGCAAAGGAAGAGACGGAGGGGGGAGAGGGAGGGAAGGGGCTGTGCTAACGCTACACCGGAGAGCAGTGTCACCTAAGAGACATTCGGAAGCCGGCACTTAACCCTTTATAATCCAGGCAGAACTGAGCCCAGGAACTGTGACCTGATCCTAGAATGCCCTGAGATTTGGTTGAGAAAGGATCCGATCATAAAGAGAGGGGGTTCCCCAGGGATCATCTAGTCTGACCTCCGTGCACACGTGGGAAACCCGAAGGGTCTGAACAAGACCACACACGAAGAAGAAAGGTGGGTGAGTGGTCTGCTAGGGTGATTTCTGATGGACAAAGAATAGGGTTCATCCAATAATAGCGTGTTTTATTTATTTATTAAAAAATAGTGGGCGGGGCGTAGCTGTTTCTTTGGCAACTCGGTGATCTCCAGCTGTTTCAGACTAGTCGCATCCAGCTGTAGTCCAAAACAGCTGGAGGGCACCGGGTGCTGTATAAAAAGAGTGAATAGATGTTTTAATTCACATTTTTTTGTCTTAGGCAAGTCACGCCTCTGCAAAATGGAAATAATAATGACCTGCCTCGCAAAGGAAACACCGTGAAATCATTTTTTTAAAAAAATCCTGCTTACTTATCCATATAATGAGGTGGGAGTAAGAATGGGTGCTTGCAGGAAACAGATGGGAATGAAACTTTTATAGCTTGCTGTACTATATATAGTGCTATCAAAATAAGAAAATAATAAAAAGGACTCTTAGGGGGTGTAAGGCTTTAGCTTCTTCCTCTGGAAAAATGGCTGCATGCTTGCCTTTAGTAGAAGGGACTAAACTGCAGGTAAATCTCATTTCCCCAAGACTCCCAATTTATTATTGCTGGTTAAATGTGATTCTCTGCAGAGCTGACACCTCCCTTGCTCTCTGTGCATCATATAGTTGGGCAACTGTCAGAGGTACCTACTGGACAGGGCCTAGGACATGAATCACAATAAAAGACACAATGCATGCATGCACATAATGTGGACATTCTTTAAAGGTTTGTTTTTTGCTTTTATCTCTTGAGTTCTTTCCGGGATGAGTACTTTTATACTCTACAAGGTGCATACTCAAGTCTTCCTTTACAAGAGATACAAGCATGTCGACAATTAAAAATTGAACACCTTTCCCTCTCACCAATATACCCCAATTCTTATTTGTTTCCCACCCACCCCCTACTGCTTATTTGGAATCCCGTGCACTTCCCCTCTCTAACACAGGAGGGCACAGTTTCCTTTTTTTACCCCTCCACCCCCAAAATGAAACAGGTGTTTTTCTCCCAGCAGCTTGGCTATCCACTAACGAAGTTGTCTAACACATCCTCCTGGGCTTGCGGGGGAAGGGTTAGGGCAAGTGGAATACTTCCATTGCTTTTTTTTTTTTTAAAGAGTCTATAGAAGCTCCTAGGTCTTGCATTAAAAGAGTCATGGAATATTGCATCAGTAAATCTTTGCTCCGTAGCCTCTACATCTCTACCCTGCTCCCATGTCTCTTGGTCACATTGGAAAGTATGCACCTGGCTTCTAGAGGCGAAGACAGCACTGCACCAGAAAGCAAGCACGACTTGGTGAATGGGCAGGGATGCTCTGAGGACTGGACTAAATTATACCAGTAGAAACTGGCTCTATTACATGAAGTACCCAGCCAATGGGGATGTACAGCACATGCAGATATTTATTCTCTAAAGAACCAATTTGATCTTGATGCACAAAGATCAGGCAACATTCAGAAATATTCCCTTCCTCTCTCTCTCCCACTACCACCCCCACATGTATGTATGTATGTATGTATGTGGAACCACAGCAGGATTGTGCCTGGTCTGCATTTGTACTTCAGGGGATGAGGATCTGACTGTCCTCTCCAGAGATCTGTAGTGCCATTTATATACTGTTTCTTATCACCAAAGGATGTGAATCTGCTTGGCCACCAATCCTTCCTGTTAACCAGAATCTTGGCCTTGTTGCTGACCTCTCATCTGTTGCCAAGAAGAAGAAGAGGAGGAGGAGGAGGAGGAGGAGGAGGAGTTTGGATTTTATATCCCGCTTTATCACTACCCTAAGGAGTCTCAAAGCGGCTAACATTCACCTTTCCCTTCCTCCCCCACAACAAACACTCTGTGAGGTGAGTGGGGCTGGGAGACTTCAAAGAAGTGTGACTGGCCCAAGGTCACCCAGCAGCTGCATGTGGAGGAGCGGGGAAGTGAACCCGGTTCACCAGATTATGAGTCCACCACTCTTAACCACTACACCACACTGGCTCTCCTGAGAGCAGGCAGCCTTTCAGTAATGGAAAGGAAGAGGCGTCAGAGTGAGTTCCTCTCCTGCTGTCTCTCAGCTGTCTCATAAAGCCCAACCAGGTTCAGTGCTGCCATCTTTCTTTTTCTGGGACTCAGTTATCCTCCGGCACAAAAGGGGATTTCAGCATGGCATGCACGCATATCTGCAAGAAGGAGCTGCTTGGGATTTGCAAGAGAAACCGTGCCTGCTCTTTGCAGACCCGAAACCACCATGAGGAAATAATGTCAGCAGCACCTGGGAAGTGAAAGGGTTCTTGAATCTGCGCACCAGGAACAAGTCATGTCACTTGTGTGACATCTCCGCCTTTTACATTCTCTTTGCCTCGCTAGGGTTACACCCATCAATCGCTTGACATCTCAGCCCCCCACACTTCCCACATCTTCCTACTGCCTTGTCGTGACTTGTCATTTAGCCAAACTCCCCAGGCTTTCCTTTCAAATCTCTCCCATGACTCAGCCCCATCAACCCCCAGATAGCATTAGTTCCTCTTCTCTAGATCAGCTGTCATCTCCTCTGCCCAAGGTGCACATTCAGCCAGTGAAATGTACATTCATTTGGTGTATCTTACATGCCTCAGCATACAAGATACTATCAAATGGTGGCAATTGTTAGAGTAAGGCTTGGACTATGGGCTATTTTTGCTGCATCTGCGCTCTTATTTCCACCTTCCCAAGAGAGAGCCCAGCTCTGCATGGGCCTCACAGTAGCCGGAGTAGCCAGAAATGGGTGGCTAGATAACACACCTTTCAAAAAATCATTTGGCTTCAATGATTAATGCTCCCTTCTGCCCATGAACAGAGATCAGCCTTGCAATTGCTTTATTTCTCCTCTACTAGACCATTGAAATACAAAAATGGATACTGAGCTGTTTAAAGCTCAATGTTCTTTATGCTTCTGCCAGATAGCCAGAGGCTGATCTAGCTGAGTCAATATGCTTCTCACATTTAAAACCAGCCTAAGGGGATTTCACAGCAAACATGACTCTGAAACTCTCCCCGGGCAAAGGAAGCTGGGTGGGGGATTCTAGGGAGAAAGTGACTGTCAGTGGGCGGGGGGCGGGGCAGAGTTAGTCACCCACTTGTCTCTCTTCTCCAGTGCAGGCCACTTCCTCCTGCTGGTCATTGCAGCTGCTGCAATGTCATGTGTGTAGCTTGCTAACCAAGTCTCATGTTGGCTTATTGATAATCTGGAATATAGTGGTACTGTACCTTAGTTTAAGAACAGCTTAGTTTAGGGGTAAGCAAACTTTTTCAGCAGGGGGCTGGTCCACTGTCCCTCAGACCTTGTGGGGGGCCAGACTATATTTTGAAGAAGAAAAAAAATGAACAAATTCCTATGCCCCACAAATAGCCCAGAGATGCATTTTAAATAAAAGGACACATTCTACTCATGTAAAAACACACTGATTCCCTGACCGTCCATGGGCCGGATTTAGAAGGCGATTGGGCCAGATTCGGCCCCTGGGACTTAGTTTGCCTACCCATGGCTTAGTTTATGAACAACTTGGATTAAGAACGCTGCAAGCCCGGAAGTAGGTGTTTTGGTTTGTGAACTTTGCCTTGGAATAAGAATGTTCCTGTTGAGTGTGTTCTATTTGTAAATTGAGTCCCCCACTGCTTTGAGAAAGCACGCCTTGGTTGAAGAATGCTTTGGTTTAAGAACGGACTTCCGGAACGTATTAAGTTTGTAAACCATGGTACAACTGTAGTTGCTGCAGTGAACACTAATAGCAAGACACGTTCTCAAAGTGCCTGCCAGGCATTGCTCAACTACAGTTCCCATCACCCCTGGCCATTGGCCATGCTTGCTGAGGTTGATGGGAATTGTAGTTCAGTAACATCTGGAGGGCCAATGGTTTCCCACTCCTGATATACCTAAGGCAGCAGCAAGAGGTATCCGCAGACGGCTGGGGAGAGGGGGTAACCCTAAGTTAACAGAAGTACAAAAATGTATAGGAAAAAAGGTCTGAGTTGGGAGACTCTCCAAAACAGCCTAACGAGGACTGGTTATGCTCTGTGGCCACTGAGTGTCTGTTGGGGGGTGGAGGGAGAATAGAGCAGTAGTCTCTGGATTTGGCCCATGAAGCCTTTGGAGTGAACCCTGCCCACCTTGCCCACACCTGATGTCATTTGAGAATAAGGCATGGGAAAGTCCAAGCCCGTCTCCAAAGGGAGAATTGGAAGCAGCTTCTAAATGAGCTCCCAATTCCTCCTTTGTAGCTATGGCTTAAGCTGGGCACCCTTATCTGAGATGGTGCTCCGGTTTCTTCCTTCGCAGCCGCAGTGTGAATTCAGAAGAAGTGTCAGATTCCAGATGCTGCAGCTGCAAAGGAAAAAAATATGGGAGACTTCTTCCTTGCTGTGCCCCAGAAGAGTTGTTCGTGAAACTGACCAGACTTGAGCTTCCTATGTTCCTAGGTCTTCTTCATTTGGCCACGCAATTGCGGCATCACAGAACTGCCCAGAACAAAGCAGTTTCCATTCCAATGCCACACTTTCTCCAAAAAGAGCAACAAGGTCAGAGAGAGAGTTTTCTCCCACAGCTAAAAATGAAGTTTTTGCTATCTCCGCCTCCTCACTTGCTTTTCACAGTGCCTGTCTCACACTCACAAGCAAGCATTGACGCAGACATTTTCTTTTTGCCTGAATGTACCTGGAGGCACTTGGTGAGTTTTGCTGAGCCCACGGGCTTCTGATAAGCTGCAGGAGAATCTGTTGCCGTTTGACATGACAAGGATTAACGTGCCCCACTTGACCGTCTCCCTCAAAATGGCATAATTCATTCTGTATGATGACAATAGAGATCCTTAAAGAATAAAGTCCGAGAAAATCAAGGCTTCCGTTAAATTTACTTGGAAGCAAGCCCAGTTTGAAATCAATGGGGCATACTTCTGAATAAACATCCATAGGATGAAGTTGCATAGCCAAATAATAAGAACTATACATAAAGCCATATATTGGGCTTCTCTCCTCTGAACATCCAGCAGAATGAGGTGGTAAAAGCAAAGGCGGATTTAGGGCAGTGTGACTGGTTCCCCCACACTGGGTGCCAAGCCTAGGGTGTGCTGTAGGACAACACAGGTATGTGCAGAATGGAAGGCAAAAGGTGGGGGCTGCTGAATTTTGGCCTCTCACAGGGCACCACTGAAATCTGAAAGACCAAATCCTTGTAAAATCCTGAGGCGGTTGAATGGATCGTACCACTGCAGGTAGGGGGGTACCATAGTGGATCACTTCCCACATAAAATATTTCATTTCAGTTTCAAAAAATAAGCAAACAAATGCATCTGGAAGGACGATTCAAAATTTATAGTTGAAGGTTTTTGTGGTTTTTTGTAATGTGGGAAACTTGTTTTAAAAAAGATCTTCCACCTGCAGTCAGGAATGGCACATGCCATTCTGTCACCTCAGGATTCTGCCATTGCCTTATCCCATAAGGCAAAGAGGCTAAGATTTTTCCATTTAAAAGTATGGTGCTATTTGTTGCTCAATGCATCCAAATGTATCCCTGGATCCAGTCAGCTATGGATCCCTTCCCCACTAATCTGTGCTGGGGTTTCTTGCCTTTCACCCATAATGTCTCCAAGGCAGCATACAAATAAAAACATTTACAAGAATAATGTAATAAGGCCATCTGACAGCCAGTAGACTGTGTGCTGGAGTTTGTGCAAACTTCTTTAAGCGTGGGTCCCTGGATGCTGTCGGACTACAACTCCCATCATCCTTGATCATTGGTTAAGCTAGTAGAGATGATGGGAGTTGTAGTCCAACAAATATCTGGTACCCAAGGTTGAAGAACTGTATAGAGTGTAAGACCAGAAACAGGGAGATCCTGGTGTGTGTTTGGACAAAACTTCAGTACAATCTTTATCCTTGCTGATCCCTCCAAAGGGTGATTATCTTTGCTGACAACTTACCAGGTAAAAAACAGTCTGGAAGTCAGTTGTTCCAGTCTCAAAGATGAGACTCTGCTGATGATGTCACATAGTCCCAGTTGCTGGGAGAGATACAAACACCTTTGCTTCAAAATTTTAGCCCAAAGAAAAGATTAATCTCCAAGCGAAGTGTTGTAAATATGTCCACGGAAATAAAAATTTATCTGGGAGCAATGCTCAGCTGCCTTGGTCACAGCATCTTGGTCACTGATGAGCTTGAGATTCTATCAGGGGAAATGATTGAGTTTGTTGAGCATGACCTGCTCCTTATAAACCTCATTACAATGATTTCGTCTGGCTCCATTACTCTCCAAATGGCCCTTCTGCCTGTCAACACATGCGGTGAGTGATAAGCTGCCACAGCAGGTCAAGGAACTGCAGAGCGCTGACCCTCCTGCCCCAAGTTTCAGGACTGCTAGTTGCAGGGCTTCCCCATCTGAACAACACACACCCTTTCCCAAAACCATGGGGCTGAAGGAAGGGGGAGCTGTGTCTACTGCAGGAGGGAAGCATATGTCTTTGATTCAGTTATATGTACTTATAACTGTGAGGATGAAGCTAATACAATTGGGTTATATCTAACAGTGTCACTCAGCAGAGAGCAAGAAGGCTTCTGTCAGTGGAATGGGAAGAGAAGCAAGTTTCAGTAATTCTGCCCTCCCCCTCCTGAAGCTCCAGAGGATTGGGGGACCCTCCTTAACATCCGTTGAATGACACCATAGTTGAATGACAGTTGAATGACACCTACTGTACTTCTGAACTGCTTGGGGTTCTCCGCCAGTTATCATCTTGCTGGCATCCATCTGTCCTGGGAGACAATAGAAGAGTTTGCCTTTGGGGGTGAGGTCAAGCCTTTGGACGTTTGCAGTGCCTGCTGTGGCTATATATACCTGAAGGGGCGTCTCCACCCCCATCGTTCAGCCCGGACACTGAGGTCCTCCTCCAAGGGCCTTCTAGCGGTTCCCCCCCTGCAAGAAGTGAGGCTACAGGGAACCAGGCAGAGGGCCTTCTCAGTAGTGGCGCCTGCCCTGTGGAAGATCCTCCCAACAGATGTCAAGGAAACAAACAACTATCTGACTTTTAGAAGACATCTGAAGGCAGCCCTGTTTAGGGAAGCTTTTAATGTTTGAAGTTTTATTCTGTTTAATATTCTGTTGGGAGCCACCCAGATGGGTGGGGTATAAATAAATTTATTACTATTACTACTACTACTACTACTACTACTACTACTATTACTATAGAGACTGATGCAGGAGACATATGTTTTGTTTCAGCTGGGGCAGATGCAGGCACCCAGTTGTGCTGCTGCAGAAGCACCATGGCACTTCTTCTCTCTGCAATTTTTGGTTAATTGCTCATCTGCCTTTTAACTAATCAATAAATTATTTATTTTCTGCTGGCGCTTATGCTGTTGCTTCAATTTTATTAGCTGCCCCAGCCTGAATGAGAAAAAAAGGCAATGTTTCTTGGTGACTATGCATGCTGACCAGAGAATGTACAAAATACAGTTAAGATACGTACATCCCCCAGAGTCTGTTGGATATTATATATAATGGCCAGAGAATGTACACATTTCAGCTGAGATATCTACATTCCCCAAAGCCTGTATATCGACTGGCACAATTCCCTCTTCGTGGAATGATTATGCGTGCATTCTCCATGAGGCCTGTTGAATATGCACCAGGAGGGGGGATGTAAAGGCTGGAGTTAAATTGTCAGTCTGTGACAATTCAATTACAGCATAAACGTATGCCAAATGTCCCTTCACAGCAGCAGTAAAAGATGACAACAGAATCATTTTAGCATTGCTGAGTAAAGTAGCCATACGATTAGTATTTAAATGGATGCAAAATGAGCACAGCGACTCTTCACGACAGATGTGCTTGCTGACAACACAATCATCTTGCTGAACAGATTCCCACCTGTTGTGGAAAACCAAACGAATAGAACTGGAAAGGTGAAATCCAGCAGACTGATGCTGGACTCTGCCCTTGATCAGGGGTCGGCAACCTAAGGCCCATGGGCCACAAGTGGCCCACAGGAGTCGGTTAACCGGCGCACAAGCCACCCCCGAACCGAGCCGCCCGTTCAGTGAGTCCCCGTGTGCTGTGCTAAACCGGCACAGCGCGGGGACTCGCTTCTGTGGCACCAGAAATCACGTCTGCACATGCGCAGGCACTGGAAATCGAGTCTGTGCAGACGCCGGAAATTGCATTTGCACAGACGCTAGAAATCACACACACGCGATCTGGCCCACAGAGGGATCTCCGCTGGAGTGGACCAGTCCAGGCGAAGTAAACCTTGCCGACCCCTGCCCTTGAAGGTCCTTTGATCTGAGATGGCCACCTCCATCACTAAGGGCGGGAACCTGGTAGGCTGACAGCTTCTCCTGCTGGTTCCTGAACAAAGTCCTGACATTCCATTGCCATTTTTTATTTGCAGCAATGGCTGGTGTTGCACTAGCATCTATTCCTATGGATTAAAAGATCAATACAGGAATTGGTCCATTAGGGCAAATGCAACATTGTCTTACCATCCTCAACTGGCCCCTACCTACCTGTCTACTGACTTACGTCCCATCCAGGAGGTGGCATTTGCTTTCACCTTCCTCCTCCTTAGTATCAGTCCCACCCTTGCAGATCTCAGCCGGGAGGAGGGCAGGAGCAAAATTAGGAAGTGGGCTTATCATTGGTTCTAGCGCCACCTGCTGTTGACCTCTCTGCCTTCTTAACCCTGTCATGAACTGGCACAACAACGGGGAGGAAGAAGAGGATCCTGGCGAGGGGTGCAGCCGGGACTGGGACACACAGGGCAAGCTGGGGATGGGGAAGGTGAGGTTGGTGTAGGAAGTATTCATGGGGTGACGAGGGGTGGGGGTGCTGGCAGAGGAAGAGGAATGCGGGGGGAGCACCCCGCCCCCGGCAGCGCGATCCCAGTGGGGTGCCATCACAGCTGCCCCCCTGCCCCCCCTGGGCGCCACGCCCCTGCAGGTGGTGCAGGACGCGTGCCACGTCCCTGCGGGTGACATGGCACGCCCCTGGGACACACGCCAGCCCCGCCCCCACCTGCTCTCTGTCCCCCAGTGTCAGAGCATGAAGCTCCGCCACTGTGCACAGGAACCAGAGCAGCAGGACCCATCACCAGAGCCAGAGGGGCCCTGTTTTCATGAACATGGTGGGCTCTGAGGTGTAGGGAGCAGCAGGCAGGGTTCTCCAGGAGGCTGAGGCAGGCAAGGGCCCACAGCCCCGCTCCCTAGCTGGCCAGGTGGGGCTCACGAGCTCTGGGAGGAGGTGTGTGGTTCCGGAGTAGGCGAAGAACAGGTGAGGGTCTCATGCCTCGTCAAACCCAGATGCTGCAATCAGCAGGCAAAGTACAAAAGGGAAGCAGAGCTGAGCTGCTGTCTGCTCAACTGCCCATGTTTAGGAACCTTGCTTTGGATGTTGTGGGATCTCTGTGCTTTAGTTTGGACTTTGAACATGTGGATTGACCCTGGACTGGGGATTTTGACTTGCTGCCAGGTAGGCAGGATGCTCCCTACCAATTCCAATGGGCAGCAGCCCCCATACAACCTGAAGCTCCCTTGACCTTGCGACTGCTGCCCTCCCCACACTCCACCCTCATCCCTGTGAGTGGCCCTGGGAAGACACGGTGGCCTCTGTCACCAGCTCCAGTATGAGCCATTGATGTGATTTCCTCCCAGCCAAGGGTGCCTAAGCCTGCTGCCTCAATCTTCCAGCTGCAGCTCTGACTGTCCTTTTAGCACGGACCCCTCAGGCTTTGCCAATGTAAAACGCCAGGCTTTGCTGCTGCGCCTTCCACTGAAGCCTGGCAGGCTGAAAAATCACTGTAGCTCCATGCCAGCAAAAAATTCACATGCTTAATTTCCACCTGTTGGGCTGCTGTTTAAAAGCCAGGGAGGAGAGAGAGTAATAAATAAAACGGGCAGCACTGACTGTGTGAAGTGGGATAAAGCAGGGAACATATAGCTACTTTTTGATGGTGGAGCCAGAGGAGGGGAGCTCTGATCTGTCTCAGTTGGAGATCCCTTAAGCAAGGAGCATGGTGGGAGGAGAGGGCGCCCCCTCTAGGGGCTCACGGCAACTGCATCCTCTTTCTTTCTAAGCAGGAGGTAGAAGAACTCCACAGTTTTTTTTTTCCTGTTTACTGAGCCATGGAATTATTTCATTAGTGCTTTTTTCCCTGTGACATTTCCCCTGACACCTGTGCTCTGGTATCCCCAGGGCTAATTAGCAGAGCGACCCACAGTGAACCCGGGGGTGTGATTTCCAGTCAGCTGGAGGTGACATTTCCTTCCTTGATGCTGCTATTGCTGATGCTGAGGTACTGAACTCCAAGCAAGGGCTTTTGGGAAGGCCTTCAGCAGGAGCTCTGCATTCCTTCATTTCAGTGAAGCTGCTATTCTGTTGGGAGGGGAAGCGGAGACCACCCCTCCCTTAGCGCCAAAATCTTTGGCCCTGGGCACATGGAAGGGGTGGTGGAGAACAAAGTTGAAGGAGCTGAAGCAAGGCAAGGTAGAAAAGAGAGCCGATCGATGGGATCCTACAGTTACCACTTCCACCCAATTTAGGTTAGAACATTATTATTGCTGCTATTTATCGATTTATGAATCAGCTTTAACACACAGCTCAATGCAATTTAACAGCTGAAAATAGTTCTTAAAAAAACCAGTGCAAAAAACAACCAAAGATGGGTGTTTGTGTTTTGTTTTTCAAAATTAAGGCGGAAATCTTGTCATCCAGCTAGAAAAAGCTTTGACAAGCAGCAAAAAAAAATATGTATTCTATTGTTTCCTGAAAGTGCAGATAGTGATATACATGTTGTATTTCAAGAGGAATGTGTTGCTCCACAAAACAGGGGCAGCCACACCGAAAGCCCTGCTCTGAGTTGCTATGGAGCAGGCTTCTGATATTTTAGGGACTTGGAAGGAGAAACTGTCTTGCAGAACAGTGAGTTACAGGATATGCAAATATGCAAGGATAAGAGCTCTGCTGGATAAGACCAAAGGTCCATCTAGTTCAGAGGTGGGGAATCTTTGGGCCTCCAGCTATAGCTGAACTCCAACTCCCATCAGCCCCAGCAAGCATGACCCAATGGCCAGGGGTGGTGGGAGTTGTAGTTCAACAACAACTGGGATCCACTGCACCTGGAATAACCAGCAGACACACTCCTTGGAAGATCTTAAAAGATTGGCTTGGTCTGTGTCAGCTTTTACCAGCAATTGACAAAAGCCTATTTGACTTGAAATGATGACGGCAAAACAAGTGTGATCCGAGTCCACAGCATACATTTCAAACGCACACAAACAATCCTGGGAAATGTAGCTTATGTCTCACATGGCTATGATCCCCAGCACCATCAACACACTACAGTTCCCAGGATCATTGGAGTGTGTGTGTGTACTTTAACAGTAGTGTGTGTGTGTGTGTGTGCAGCTTAAGGTCTGTATGATGCCACTTTCAGCCCCCTTGTCATGGGCCTTGATTTGGGTTTGTGTTGTGGGGTGGGGAGGAAGGAGGAGATTGCCTGGTGTCTTGAATGTTAACTGGGAGGGGGGACTTGAAGGAACCATACGATTCTGTCCCTTGACAGCGGGGAGAGGGGAATCAGCTGCGTGGAAAGGAGATTGCTAGTTCTAATCACATTCACCCCAGACTTCAGTTCACAGGAATTTGTTTCTATTGTCACTCAAATAAACCCTCTCTTGTTAATCTTGGGTAATTGTCAGTAAAACCCACGCTTGAAGGGTTTGAACACCTACTCTTCTATCTACACCTGCACACCCCTTTAGCATAGTGAGGCTGCGACAAACCATTATGTTTCCAGCCAGAGTTTTGTTCTCCTTTGTTTCCTTCCTGTGGGCATGCCTTTCATCCTCCTTACATGCCCCCACATCTGCTATTTAACCATAACACTGCTCATATTCATGGCTTGTAAATCAGAATCTCTATTATAGTTGAGGGTTTTTTTTCAGAGGCTTTGAAGCTGCCTGAAAGGAACCGATCCTCCAAAACTACACATTTGCAGGTGCTTTTTGACTAATCCTCTAATTTTTGGCTAATTTCTCCCCCCTTTGAAAATAAATGTGACTGAGCTGGATTATTGGAGCAATTTCCCCACCCACGAACATAGCGGTAGAAATGGCGCTGTGGTCACCGTTGCCAGGCAGCTTAACCGTGCTTTCCGCTTCTCTGCCAGGATTAGAGAAGGGGGAAGGAGGGAAATGGACTTCTAGATGTGGACCAGTCGTAAGTGGCAGGATCCACATGCCTGAACCATGGCCCAGAAAGAACGAAGAGCATCTTTAGAACTGTACTGTATTGGCAGAGGGGAAACAGCAGCTGTACTGCAAAATGGCTAACAGCAATGCTAAACCTTCATGCTAACCAATACTTCTTAAAGCAGGGTGGTGGTAGTTTTTCCATCACCTTTGTTTTTGCCCTTTGACAAAGCGGCAAAGCGCTCCATAATCACTAACCACTCCAAGACACAGTCCTTTCTTGGATTTAGAAGCTCTCTTGGTTCTTTGTGATTGATTTGACCTGTATGCAGTATTTCTGTTGATTTCCACCTTTTGCATTCTGCCTTTGTACTGGACTGAGCAGGATGCCGTTTATTTTATGTATTACACTTGACCCTGATCTTCATCCAGGTTGCTCCAGCAGCTCGCACCCAGTTGCTCTTTGATCTCAGATTCAGCTGCTTACAAGCCCAAAACCTTCTTAGTTTCAGCAGTAAAACTGAATCCTGGGTCTTCGGACCATTCTCAAGGCCAGGGCTGGCTCTAAGTTTGAGGGGGTCTTTGGCAAAGTGCCCGTTGGTGGGCCTGCTCCAATTTCAGTGGGGCCCCAGACCTACCTGGCAATGGGGAGGAGCAGCAATGGAGCAGTGAGCAATAAGCACAAAGGCATAACATAAAATCATTGAATACTTTATAAAAGCATAAACAGCAAGATGCAGCAGTGGAAATAGAAACAGCAGGATGCTTTTATGTCTGTTAATTTTTTAAAAAGAATTCCTTGTATGGGCAACTATTCAAACTGTAAAATTAGCCTCTTCTGAAATAATTTTATCAAAAACTAACTTGTTGCCTTATTAAATCTTTAAGAAAAAAACACAATTTGTTTTGAAAAAAGGTCAGAAGCCTTGCTATTCGCCTGTCATGCCACTCTACCCAGTATAAGGTGTAGGATGGCTGAATAAAATCCAGAAGGTTCAAGGGTTGTAGAAAATTAGATATGAACTTGGTTATAAGGAAGTTATGGTATGGATTGGCATAGCTAGTTTGCTTGCCTTTTGGTGATTCAGGCTACCAACTTTGCCCTTACAGTCTCTCAGAGAAGTCCGAAGGAATGCACAGCACACATATCATTATTAAAATTTCAATACCACCCTACAATATAAAACCACAAAAATACATACCATAATATCAAATAAAAACAATACCCACTACACACAGTTTAAAAGGCCATTGATTGTTTAATCAACCAAAGGCCTGAAAGAAGAGGACTGTTTTTGCCTGGTGCCTAAAGATGAAGGCACCAGGCAAGGATCCTTTGGGAGAGCATTCCACAAACAGGGAGCCACTGCAGAAAAGGCCGCGTTCTCATGTTGCCACCCACTGGACCTCTTGGGGAGGAGGCACACGAAGAAGGGCCTCAGATGATGATCACTGAGTTTGGGTTGGTTCATATGGGGAGAGGCAGTCCTTGAAGTATTGCAGTTTAAGGCTTTGACTTTGAATTGGGCCCGGAAACTGATTGGCAGCCAGTGCAGTTGGGCCAGAGTTGGCATTCTTATGCTCAAACTGCCTTGCCCCATTGAGCAACCTGGCTGCTGAATTCTGCACCAGCTGAAGTTCCCAAGCCCTCTTCAGAGGAAACCCCACATAGAGTATGTTGCAGCCTAACCTAGAGGTTACCAGAGCATAGGCTATTCCTGTCCAGATGGGGGCGCAGCAGGACCACCAGAGGAAGCTGATGGAAGGCACTCTGAGCCACTGAGGTGGGGGCAGTAGTGACCTTTAAACAGCTTAAAATACATTTACTCAAGCTTTCCAAGACTCGGACTCTAAATTTTTATTATTTTGTTCTGCACATGACTCGGTTTTATTTGTGATAAACTGTTGTATTTTGTTGGTATCTAGTTTTTAGGACATTTTTATCGAATTTTGCTGTATTTTATTACTGTTATGTAAACTGCTTGGATATTATCATGAGACAATATATAAAATTTTATAAGAAAACTAATAAATACATTTTTGATACAGTACCAGACCCTGCAAAACCTCTTGGTCAGAGGTGATAGTGAGCTGAATGTAGACACCACAATCGATCGTGCCTCCATCATATTTTTTTGCAATGTTTTAGAGGAAAGCAATCTGATTTTCTGTTTCCAGCCTTCAGGACCTTCAGTATAAACTACTGTCAAAAGCCCTTCCTAAAGACTAATAAAAATGTCTTAATACATCAGGAGAGCTTTGCAAAGTGGAGGTGACAAGCAAAGTGGTTGTAGGCAAGGCAACTAAAGAGTAAATTGCTCTGCTACATGACATTCACTGTTTAATTCTTAAATAACAAGAGTTGCCTGCTGAGCTAGGTTTGATGACCTGCTCTTGTGCTTTTAAATATATAGATATGTTTTTTACTCTGCTGTTGTGCCTTTAGCAGCAACACTGCTAATCTCCATGCCATAACAGCATCCCTCTGCTGATAGCATTTTGCACTAACTGCTACTTCCAGATCAAGCTCAAAGGCAGCCCCACATACAGTGCATTGCAGTAATCAAGTCTTGAGGTTACTAAGACAGAGTACTTCCCCCTACACCTTCCCTGACATAAACTTTTCCTTGACAAGAAACATAGATCTGTTGTCTGCTACCGGTACTTTAATTATCATAGTTTCCCAAAAAGGATCTGGAGTGGGTGAGGACATAGGACAATTGGGGAAAACACTGGAGTCTGACCACTTCTCAGCTAGGAGCTCAGAAAAGGGGGTTGATAATTGGGGTGACAGCTTGGCTCCTCAACTATGCACAAAAACTCTGTGTGAAGGAGTGTTTGGTGAATGGGATGAGGTTGGGGGGGTTGGTGGAACCCTAGATTAATCTGGTTTTGGCTTCAATACGTTGGTCTTTTAGTATACAATGGTACCTCAGGTTAAGAACTTTGCTTCAGAATGAGAACAGAAATCACGCAGCGGCGGCAGCAGGAGGCCCCATTAGCTAAAGTGGTACTTCACGTTAAGAACAGTTTCAGGTTAAGAACGGACCTCCAGAACAAATTAAGTTCTTAACCAGACGTACCACCGTAATTGTATGTGAGTGTGGGTATGAACCAGATTGGATCTGAATTGAGAAAAAGAACTCAACAAGCCCCACCTGTGTTTTAAGGCACAAAAACAACTGACCAGCGAAGACAGTGGCAAGCTTGATGCAAACTGCAAGTACATGAGCAATACCTGTAAGCATGGAACTTTAGATTATTATTTGTATACAGTGGTACCTCGGGTTAAGAACTTAATTCATTCCAGAGGTCCGTTCTTAACCTGAAGTTGTTCTTAACCTGAGGTACCACTTTAGCTAATGGGGCCTCCTGCTCCCGCCGCTCCGCCACCGTGTGATTTCTGTTCTCCTCCTGAAGCAAAGTTCTTAACACAAGGTACTATTTCTGGGTTAGCAGAGTCTGTAACCTGAAGTGTCTGCAACCTGAGGTACCACTGTATATGTATGTGTGTCAGAACTAGTGCCAACACCGTTATCTCCCATCATGGGAGCCTGTATTGGGGCAAACCAAGACTCAGGGTGAGCAAAAGTAAATTTAGTTCAGTGATACCAAGGAGACAGCAATGAGCTTTGGGTCCCTGCTCTCTTGACAGAAGGGTTCCCAAGTAACTAGAGCTATTTCTTTAAATAGAAGTCATCACTCCACTTTAACATCGTGTCTGCGCTGCTCAGAAATAAAAGTGTATCTGAACAAGTGTGTATCTGAAGAAGTGTTCATGCACACGAAAGCTCATACCAAGAACTAACTTAGTTGGTCTTTAAGGTGCTACTGGAAGGAATTTTGTTTTGTTTTGACTATAGCAGACCAACACGGCTACCTATCTGTAACCAGAAATAAAAGCCAACTCTTTTTTCCTTTGACAAAGGCATCAGTGCCCAGCGCAGATTGCCTTCCTACCCATTTCCTCCTCAGTATGTTAGGGAAGAATGATACACCCACCTGGGGGCTGTGTCTGCAGTAAATGGCATAGAGCTCAGCAAGGGAATGTAGCCCTCACGGTAAGGGGCAGAGAAGTCTTCATCTGAAGTGCAACCCTTTGTTAAAAGTATGATGCAGTGCCTAATAGGTACCCATTGTTGAAGTCCCCGTCCCCCCCGTCCCCAGTTACACAAAATTATGGTAAACAAGCACATGGAGCTGTGTGTGAAATGACAGAACAGCCTTTATGATTTGGAAGTTTTTTGCTCTCAAAAGAAAAGTGCCTCCAGGTCTGCCTACAATAAATTAAGCAGATTGAAAGAGCAATCCTATAAACCAGAACTTGCTACCATGACGACAGGGATGCCACTGAAAGCAGGAGGCCTGGCAAAACCATTAGGTAAAGAAAGGAGGCTCCCATGGGCAGCTGATCTGGGCTGTTATGAAAGGGCAGCAGATTACCCATTATTTTTAATTTTATTGGACTTTTAGCACCAAGGAAGCTGAGAGCCACTTGGTGAATTATCTGCCTCAAGTGCCAATATAACTTGACTGGCCTTGGGGATTCTGGACCTTGACCTGCGCAGAAGTAGGATCATTTTTTTGTTCTGTATCAGGCCAAGAAATTGTCAGTTACAGAGAACTAGTTTACTGGGCATTCACTCTGTTTTGTTTATGGTGAGGTTAGACGTTGTGTCAAACAAGTGTTATTCCATACTTTCCAGGACATTTCCCCATTACTTTCCTTACTGCAAAAAAAAAAAAAAAAAAAACAGTGTTGAGGGAAAGGCCATTTGTTGTGCAGGGACTCCAGATCAATTCTACTTGTATGAACTGAATTTATCACTGAATCACACCTGACAATCTGCAAGTGCTCTGTGTCTCAGGCCAGCCCTGGAAAGTAGCATCCCAGTTGCACCTTCTCAGCAATCTGTAAAGAATGCAGCTTCTCTCATTTAAAAAAATAGAAAAAGATTCCTCTTGGATCAGACCAAAGGCATGTTTGGTCCAGCATCCCTTTTTCTGCTATGGTCAACCACATATCACTGAGAAGTCCACAAGCAGGAGACAAGGGCGAAACTGACATCTGCTGAAGACCTAAGATGCCAAAATTCATGTGTCAATAAACTGATAGGTCAGCAAAGCAAGTACATTTGGACTTGGGGGTCACTACACCAAAAAGTTTGGGAGCTGCTGCACTACAGGACCAAAGAGGAAGTGCTTCCAAAGCTGAGGCTTCATCCTACCTACACACAGAAGATATAAAGTACACTCAACACCCATGTCTGAAACCAGTAGTTTCTCATAGGTGACAGAGGTCTGACAAGCATGTGGAACTCACCTCTGTAAAAGTTTTCCCTTGATGTCGTGAGTATTTGTTATTGCAGAATGGAAAGGGGAAGGGGGCCACTTCCAGAGTGAACAGTCATTCTAGCTGTCGGAGCTTTTAATGTGAGCAACAAATGCAGATTAATATACATTAAACCCAGTAGTTAGATTGCTGCTTATGAAAATAGTCTATATATTTCCCTTAAGAGCTTGTTCACATTTTACGGTGGAAAAACCAAGTAATTTCTCCAGGACTATATTTTTAGCTTACTGGGTGGGTGTAGTGCTGGAAGACTATTGGAATATTTTGACGTAGGCTCTGTGGGTCCTTACTTACATGTACATGTTCGCAGTCTAATAGTCCCAAGGCTCTGGTGGAATCTGGCTAAACCAGAGGAGGGGAACTTTTCCAGTCCTGAGATCTTCCCGGGAGCCACATCCTATTGGTGTGTGGGTCCAAAGGCAAAAGAGGCAGAGCAAATATCACTGTTACCTTTGTACAGCTCTGCTTCTCCTCCATCCAGACAAGCAAGCAAGAGGCATTATTCGGGTTCAAAGACACATTCCAGCCAGGCAGAAACACTCTCGGAGGAAGTGAAATGGGAGCAGCTGGTATGGCTGCATTGCAGGAGTGGCCTGGGAATGAGTCCCAAGGGCCACATAGAGAGACCTTGAGGGTCCGTTTGGCCCATAGGCTGAGACCCCTCACCCCTGGGCTGAAGTAGTGCATTTTCAGAGAAGACCTTTCAAAGGTCACAGCCTTTGGGACATCTATTGGGCTTTTAGAACTCCTGCGTATGTTGGATTCCTCCCTCCACATTTTATCCTCACAACAATCCTGTGAGGTAGGTTAGACACATTTGATTTCCTTGAGAAATTGCTTTGTATTAGCAATTAGTCTTGAGGAAGACCTAGGTGTTCCCTCCAGTTCATGCAGCTGCCATTGCCGGGAGCCTGGAATTTGCTTTCGTTTTTACAGCACAGTGGTACCTCAGGTTACATTTGATTCAGGTTACAGACTCCACTAACCCAGAAATAGTGCTTCAGGTTAAGAACTTTGCTTCAGGATGAGAACAGAAATCATGCTCCGGCGGCGCAGCGGCAGCAGAAGGCCCCATTAGCTAAAGTGGTGCTTCAGGTTAAGAACAGTTTCAGGTTAAGTACGGACCTCCGGAATGAATTAAGTACTTAACCTGAGGTACCACTGTATTATGTCTTTTCTTTTCTTTTTCTCTTTTGCATTGTGATTTTTTGTGCTGTGAACCGCCCTGAGTATAGAGCGATGTGCAAATTTAATAACAGCACATCTTTTATTTGCTTGTTTTGAAAAGCAAATATGCTTTGCTCCTACCAGCAAGGATAGTCCCCATGCAACAAGATTTCTTCCTCATCTATTATATTATAAGTATATTATATTATAATTATATTATTATAATACAATAGCTACCGGGGTATTGCTATCAGAATGATAGATCTAGGAGGGAAGCTGCTGTCATCATTTCTCAGTAATTAACATTTCTGTATAAGCCCTCAGAGAAACACTGCTCAGCTCAGAGACCTCTGCTCACAAAGGGAGAGCACAGCTATTATTCGGTGAGTGATGGCAGGCCTGCACTTGCACTGAGATTTGCTAAATTAATAACCCCTCAATTAAATAATGAAGAATCTGAACAACAGAGCTGATGCTGCATCTTTTTTTTTTAATTTTGCTGCTCCAAAGCAATTGCAGAGCTAGTAACAGGAGGAAAAGAGTGATATATTTAAAAAGAAAACTAGGCAAACAACAGCTGCTAGACTAAGAGGAAACAGTGACCTGCAAAGAGAGGAAGTTCATAGAGGCCAAGCTCGCAATAACTCTTAATAAAATACAATACAGAAAATAGGATCTGAGAGTCTCCAAAATACAATATCTTAAGGGATTGGCAATAATACAAAATAAGGTTCATTATGTACAAACAATTTCTGCTTTTGGTCTCTGTACAACCATGTGAACTTGAGGCACGCATGGACTATGCCCAGGAGCATGTCTAACTATGGAACAGTGGTTCTTTATGCTGGTTTTGGGTTGGGACAGAGAAGGGCGTTTTAGGGGTGGGGAGGCTGCAGCGGTATGTGTTGGTCCCTGGTGGACTTGACTGGAGAAGAATTGTTCTGAAGGATCACTCCATCCCTACATAAACTTTGGAAAGGAAAGCCATGGCTGCAGCTTGCTGACTTTTACATCTGTCCCAAATGTCACCAAGAAACATTCAATGAATGGGGGCATGCAAGGAACATACACTTGTCCCTACCATCTCTTCAGTCTCATGTTTTAAAGGGGGAAATCATAGGTAAAAGGAAAAGTCCTTGAGGTGGCTTGTCTAGAGAAAATTGAATGAAAAGACTGTCTACAAAGAGGGTCAAGAACTGGGATAAGGCAAGTGTGTTCCTCTTCACTGAGGAACTGATTCATGGGGGTGCTTTGTGAACTTTGCTTAATGTTTAATGGGGGGAAAGCCTCCTTTGAAGAACGTTTTTCTATTTCTCTTATCTGAACATTTAACTGTAATATGTCTCTGCCTTTGAATTCTCTACATTTTTTTAATGTAACTATGTAAAAATAAGTCACAAAATAGAAATTAAGCTTTTTCTGACACGGAGACAGACACAGCTGGGGAAAATTTATATGGTACAGATTTATGTGCCAAGAAGTTGGTAACTTTTGGTGACATATTGCAGAGAGAGGAAAGAACATAACCAGTGGCCATGGTGATTGTGAGTGGGGGTAAATTAGAGGGCTGACTGAGGCTTCTGTCCAAGTTGCCAGACGCTATCCCTGATTGTGGGGAATGCAATTTTGACACTGGGAATCAAGTGTATAAGAGGCGGAACTCAGGACCAATTTGGAGATATCTAAATGGAACATCCTCTCCCATGTGCTGTGCAATCCTATGCATGTTTATGCAGAATGAAGTCCAATGGACCTTCTCCCCTAGTAAGTGTGTTTAGGGTTGCAACCCACGCCCCTTACAGTGTAATCCTGCACATGCTTACTCAGGAGTTAGTCCCACCAAGTTCAATGGGACATACTCCCAGGGAAGCATGCATGGAATTGCAGCCTTAACCAGGCATCTACTAAAGGATCCTACATCCAGGTGGAAGAGGCCTTGAGGGTTGGCAGCTGCTACAAGTATTCAGCTGCATCACTGGAGATTCTGTCTCTGCAGAAAGAAAGAAAAAAAGTACCAGTCAGTCATTCTGTCACCTGCTATTTATTTCGCAAGTCTGGCCTCTGATAACTGCTCTGTTGCTGCCTCCTCATTATAATCATCATCATCAACAACAACAACATTTTATATATTTCTATCCCACTTTCTCCCCAGAACTGGGACTCAAAACAAGTACAGATAAAACACAAAATCCTTTGTTCTATTTTTTAGGTTGGCTGGTGAGGTTCCTCAAAAGATTCTCCTATTTCCTTATTTCTCACTGTCAGTTGAGTGGGGTGGGGTTCTCTTTGCCTGGACCAAGGTTTCCCAAACTTGGGTCTCCAGCTGCTTTTGGACTACAGTCCCCATCATCCCTGGTAGCTCGTAGTCCAAAAACAGCTTGAGACCCAAGTTTGGAAAACCCTGGAACATAGCTCAGAGTTAAGAGTTTATGCTGTGCACGCAAGAGGTCTCAGGGAAGGATGAGAAACTTTAGGTTGGTGGTTGCAAACTGAGAAGAAAAAACACAGCCTGCCCTTGTGACTCCTGAAGACTGCAATCAGCAGTGATGTTCTGACATGGAAATAAACACCATGAGTGGCTGACGCCTGCAGATCTGTTAAAAGCACAGGAGTAGTGGTTTGCTTTAAAGTTGGCAACCCTGCTTAGACCCCACATTGCACTTCGGAGATGGAATATAGCTGGAATGAGCTGGAAAGAGACGAAAGCCCCACACCTGCTTACCTCTCCTGGAATTGTTTCTTGGGGTTAGTGAGAGCTGAGCTGGTCTGGTTCTGATCTGGCCCCTCCTGGTGGGGCTTGTGCAGGTATTTGGCTGTTTCGTGGGCCACAGCCAGGGGGCTGTGCACATGCTCCTGAGGTCGCTGTTCTTCGCTTTGGCGTTGGTCAGCTTCCCACTTGTCAGGATGCTCCACAGAGATGAAGGAGCTGTAGCCTTCCTCGAGGGAGCCCCCGTGCTCATTGTAGAAAAGAAGGCGCCGTGACTGAACTGAAAAGGGAGAGTTTTGTTAAGGGCTGAGAACAGGAACTTCATGAGGCTGTTCCCAGCCCACTCCCATGTGCCAAGGCATGTAGATAAAGCCAGTCACAGAATATAGAGACATCTTGACTATCACACACAAACTTATTGCAAGGCTTTGCATTCTCTCCCCTGCTTCTTCTCAACAGCTACACAGCAAGCAGAAATCTAGCAGGTGAGGCATTCATTTGCTGCATCTCCATAGGAGTAAAAGCTGCACTGCTTGTCATGCAGTTCTTGGAGGCTAAAAAACCAGGCCAGAAAAAAGTGGCAACTGTAAGAAAACTTAGTTGTCGGATACCTGCCCAATATTATTCACTAGAGTGAATTCAGTGGGTGTGTTTTCATAGGAGACCCATATAGTTCCACTTTCAGGTCCCATAATTTCAGGACAAAGAAACAAAAACACTTCTTCCTAAAACCCAACATTTATTTTTCATAAAATGGTGTCATGTGATCATAATACATCCCAAAACTATGTGAAAATGTTTTCTGACCACTAGCGGAACCCTTTGACACCAGAGTTGGGGCCAAGTCTGCATATTGCAGGCCTTCCAAATAAGTTTCTGCAAAACAACACCCTTATGGTAACAACTTTTTCACACTGTGGTCATGATGTGCAGTGCTACTTCCATGTGGTTCTTGTATGTAGAATATACCAGGCCAATACCAGAGATTCTTGGTGGCTGCTACAGAGTGAAGTTGCCACACAGAAGCTGTGATTTATAGGCTGCTGCTTTGTTTGGGCCAAGAATGTGCAGCGAAAGGCAGCACCTTTGAACATGACATCTGTACCTTTAAGGAGCAAACAAAGTCCTTCCTCTGCACAGCCCCATGCCTGTATTTAAACAGAGCTGAGCCTGATCAGTGTTTGAATGGGAAGCCTACATATGTTGTTCCAGCTTTTTAAGGGATGGTTGGGATACAAAAGCAATAAGGAAAAAGCACTACTAAAACTGCCACTGAGGCTATAAAACAGACTATCCCAACTGCTTGAGGGCTTTAATACAGGCCATCTGTTCTGAGAGAGAGAGAGAGAGAGAGAGAGAGAGAGAGAGAGAGAGAGAGAGAGAGAGAGAGCGCGCTATTCTTCCTCCCTTCAAGGCTTTCAGCTGGTCTGGCTACCCAAGGGCCAATATATACACATTGCAGCTGCCTCCCTACTGAGTGTTGGCTGAGCCATAAACAAACAACTTAGGTCTGATTGTGGCCTCCATGCTGCCAGGCTTTAAAGCAGACCATCCTGCCTATGGCCGTATACAACAAAAGGGTACCAGCTGTTAGGAAGTTATTGGAGATTTTAAATCCCCCCATTTCAAAATGCCAGCTCAATTGAGATGAGGAAGCACTTAGACCTAGTGCTCATGAACAGCAGATAGGTTGGTAAGCCAGTGTCTGGACTGTAGCATTTCAGACTGCAGGTGAGGCCTCAACAGAATAAATAATTCTTATGTACTTATTTAATATTCCCCCCCCCCATCCTTTCCCAATGAGCTAAGAGCAGCATACAAGATCCCCTGGCACCAGTAGGGAATCACAACAACCCTCTGTGATAGATTAGGCCGAGAAATATTGATACTGTCAGGTTTATGGCTATACTAGGGACTTTAAGCAGGCAAAATAGGAGAAAGCTAGCGTGGTCAGGGAGTAACAAAAGGAAGCTGCCTTATCGGAGGGCTCAAAGGACAATGAGGCTGACCGGGTACAAGGCAGCTACCTTTGTTTCTCCTTGGCAAGCTAGCTCTCTATTTACAGTACTTTTAAAAAATGGAGAAGCATTCCATAATATCAGTCCCCCTCCCAAGTACACTCCTTGTACAATCTAAAGTGGTACAGCCCACAGGCTTATGTGGGAACCAGGCCCTTGTTTCCAGCTTGTCTTGCCGTATGTGTTAAGGAGACTCATTAGCCCAAAGAAGGATTTTAGATCAGAGGGCTGAGTTGGAGTGACAGATATAGGCCCCATTTGCACTTTAAAGCAGTATCATACCACTTTAAACCATCATGGCTTCCCCCAAAGAATCCTGGGAAATGTAGTCTGTTAAGGGTGCAGGGGATTATCAGGAGACCCCCCTATTCCCCTCCAGAGCTACAATTCTCAGAGTAGCTTAACAAGCTATGTCTCTTCCCAGAGACCTCTGGGGGTTGCAGCTTTGTGAGTAGGCGTCTCCTAATAACTCTCAGCACAATTTTAAAGGCAGGCTGAGAGTGAACAAATGAACTGGAAGATCACATGTTTATTTGAATTTGGGTTTTATCTTCCAAGGTCAGGGAGACTTCCTGGCTAATTGGTTTACTTCCCATGGTGGGAGAAACAGGAGAAGCAGCATCTATGAGGAAGAGAAGGAGAATGAATCTTTTAAAGGGCAAATGAGGCTTTACTGTACAGCTAGGCTATAGGACCATGTAAAGAATAAACTGGAGCAAGCAGCTCTGGAGGAAACATCTCTCAGGAAACAAGAGCAATGCATCACTCTAATCCGTGTTTCCCAAACTTGGGCCGCCAGCGGTTTTTGGACTACAACTCCCATCATCCCTAGCTAGCAAGACCAGTGATCAGGAATGTTAGGAATTGTAATCCAAAAACAGCGGGAGACCCAAGCTTGGGAAACACTGCTCTGTTCAAATGATACACTCTTGTGAATAAAACAAACCACAGGGACAAGACTGGCTGTGTACACACCATACATTTAAAGCACGTCTCCACCCAAAAAAATCCTGGAAGCAGTAGTTTGCCTTTCACAAGCCTATAATTCCCAGCATCCTTAAACTACAGGTCCCAGGATTCCTTGGAAGAAGTCATGTGCTTTAAATGAATGGTACATATGCAGCCTTGGCTAGAGACAGAAGGATAATCTGCAGCATTTGAGGAAATGGCTGGCTGGATTCAGCAGTGACTTGGATAGTTCTGGCTCTTCAAGAGCGCTTTAGTAACAGTTAGATCACATGTGACTCACTTTTACTGGTTGTGTATATGTCTGACGCTGGAGCTGTTTTTACTGTCTGCGATGCTGAAGAGAATTCTGGGAGACATGGCATTAGGGAGCCCAGAACCAGAACAAAGCACAAAACGAGGACCTGTGGAGGAGATGTGGCAGAAATAGTCAGTGCAGTCAACAAACAGGGTGTGGATATGTACATGAGTTCACACAGGCCAACTGAGGAGAAAAGAAGGAAATCATAAACTATTACAGTACAGTGAAAATCAACAGAATTCAGTTACTAAGCACATATTTACTTTAGTATTTAGTTTAGATGTGTGTACAGTGGTACCTTGGTTTGCTTATGTCTTGGTTTGCATACATTTTGGATTACAAACACGTCAAACTCGGAAGTGCGTGTCCTGGTTTGCAACCTTTTTTTGGATTACAATCCTTTTTGGGCGGGGGGATTACGAACAAATTTTTTTTGGAAGCCCCATTGGCGAAAGCATGCCTTGGGTTACAACCTGTTTTGGTTTACAAACGGACCTCTGGAACGGATTATGGTTGTAAACCAAGGTACCACTGTACTTATTCCATTAAAATCCCAAATGCCATTATGATACTTGCAAGCAAACCAAACCACCTGACATCTGAATATTCAGGTTTTAAAACAAATTATTTACTCCATTTCTGTTCTGCCTTTCCTCCAATGAACTTGGGGCTGCATACATGATACACACACAGTTATTCTCACAACAACCCTGTGAGGTAGAATAGGCAGAGAAAAAGTAATTGATCCAATGTGAGCTTAGTGGCCAAGTGGGAATTGAAACTGGATGTCCCTGGTCCTAGACAGACACTTTAGAAGAAAAGTAGGAGAAACAAAATTCAGAGACCACTAAACTAAAACATGTCATTCTTGCCCATAGAAGGCTGACACCTTTTTCCCCCCCTGGCAGGACTTGCGATTTGTCTCACTCTAAACAAAACACGAACGGTAACAAATGTTTCTTCTTGGATTACCACTCTTGGGTTTGTCTGGGGGAGACAAACTACAAATCTGGCCTAACACTGTCCAAGTCCAAGACCACCTGGGGTAAAAATGAGATATATATGTACACAACGAAGAAATAAAGCTTAAGTAACCAAGGAATGGATAGCATGCAGACCTTACCATCAAGCAGGTCCCTGTCTGTGTGGAAGCCATTTTATATGGCCTAGAAACTTTCCCTGCTACCAGAGCTTGCAGCTTTTGTAGTTGCTGGAGCAGAGTCCTATGAGAGAGCAATTTTTTACATTTAAAAGAAACTGTTAAAAAAAATCAGAGAAAGAAAGAAACAGAAAGAAATCCAAAGACATTACAAATTCAGAAACTTTATTATTATTTATTGTTATTTATTGAATTTATATACCACCCTATTCCTGGAGGTCTCAGGGTGGTTCACCCTGAGTTTAATACTTTCAATGTTCTTTTTTCCAGAAATACTATATGCACAATGTAAGATATGAAATGTAAAAATCAATTAAATGTTCTGCTGAAGATGTAAGCATGTCAGAAGAATACTTATATGAACAAGTCATGCAAATGAGATGCTCCTTTAGCTAATGCTACCTATTTACAGACCCTTATCAACATTAAACATGGAGACTGTCTTACAAACTGCTCTACCATGGTAGGGTATGCACATTCCCAGTGGCAGGTTAAATGCCTATTTTTGTTAAACCCCAAAAATGTTGATATCCTTTGGGATTAATGCCCGAAAACCTCATTTGTCCATAGGTATAATGCTGGGGTTGTTTATTTTTCCAGTAGCTGCTATCTTTTAAAAGAACAGTGTGAACAGTTTGAGGCGGTGACGTAATTACTGCTGCACATAGTGAACCATGGATTCAGACTAGAGCTGGATTAGAGTACGTAGACCTGGGAACCATTTCAGAATAACTGCTTTGATGCACACAAACAGTAGTACCAGAGAGGAAGGAAGAGTGAGACGGGAGGGAGCAGGACGGGTGAGATCTATTATTCCAAATACAACCAACAATAAACGGAACTCCAGAATTCATGGGAGAAAGGGTTCATAAACTGAACACAAGGGTTCATAAATTGCCCAGCAGATGGCAGTCACCAACCACCAACATAGCTACTTTAGCTACTGAGAAGCCGAGAATATGCTCAACACTTCCAGGGTCTCTAGGGAGCAGCATCAAGCCACAAAGGTAGGGTCAGAAGCTGATGTTAGGCAATCAGAGGAAATGAGTGTGACAAAGAGTCTCTGAATGAGGGCAGGGAGCTCAAGTGCAAGGTCAAGTGTGCTGGCAAGATTAAGTGAGGGGATAGGTCCTGGATAACAGGGTCACTGATGATAGTTTCCCCCATTTGGTTGAAGTCTTGCAGATTACAGAAAGCTCTGTGCCTGATGGGAAGAGCCTGCAAAGGCAGCATCTAAGGCTGATTACAAAGGACATTAAGCAAACCATTCTGGGAAGCTCCTCTAGAGGTGCTTTATTCCTGCACTATTCATACATATGCTGCTCACAAAGGAATGCCTTAATTCTGCCCACGGATGAAACTTGGGTGCATTTCAGAGGGCAAATAAGCCCATACTGTTTGTGACTACTGGGAATGCTGGAAAGAGAAGACCAGATCACGTTTCTGCATTGCTCACCTAGGCCAGGAGTAGCCAATGTGGTTCCCTTTGGATGTTGTGAATCACAACTCCCATCATTCCTGACTGTTAGCTATGCTGGAGATGATGGGAGCTGTTATCCAGAATATCTCAATGGCACCACATTGTCTTCCGCTGACAGAAAGTTAATCCTCTATAAAGAAAAATCTGTACTCCTGGGTCCTTCTTCCTTCTCAGCACCTCTTGGTGTGGATAATACATTTGTAAAGCTGAAAAAGCTATTCATGTGACCCCGGCCTGTGGGCATGCGTGGAGAAAAAGAGTGAAACTAGAGCACAGTAGCCTAGTTTAGGATGTGAAGGTGTTGCCCCCAAACCTGCTGTCTTTTGCATATGTTTTATGTGCTGTGACTTTGTTTTGTTTTGGCCCTTCATGGGAGGCTAGGCAAAACTCCCGGTCCCTCCTGTTGTCTTCTCCCATTGCTACCTGAAGCGGATATTTTGTCTTCTCCATAAGCATCAAAGGAAACAAATTCCTTGGACAGAGATTCTGCCAGACGGGGATAAGGGGGCCTCAAGGATTCTTCAGGCAGAAGCCCAGCTCACGGCAAGAGGCGATATCTGCTGCTTTGTTATGGCAAGTGTGGTGCCTTGGAGGGGGTGGCACCACACCAAAACCTAAACCAGAACCGTACAGAGACAACTCTCCCCAGATTATGAACAGAGGGGAAAACACACAAGCTGGTGTCAGTCTGCTGGACTAAGGAGCTATCACATCCACACCACATATTTTAAGCACATGATTTCCGCCAAAGAATCCCAGGAACTGTACTTCCCCCCTCTCAGACCTACAGTTCCCAGGATTCTTAAGAGGAAGCCATGTGCTTTACATGCAGATGTGGCCTTTGGGGGCGGCAGTTTAGCATTCTCTTCCCAGCCTATTTGTTGCTAACAGGCCTGCCATAAGAATTTCCCTAAAACTGCTCCTCATGTAGCTGCTAGACTCTTTTCTAAGCTTTCGTGTCTCTAGGTAACACTCTCTGCACCTCAAAGAACATAGAAGAGAGTTTCGTTTAATGTAACCAAAGGTCAGAGCCTCAACCACTCAGTCAGTATAGAAGGCCTGGGGGAAAAGGAGAACTCCACACGGTCCCTTGTTCCTTCAGGCATCTTGATTGGCTCTGAGCTCAGCTGGTTGTGTTTTTTGCCCCCCCCCCCCCGTAAAACCCTCCCAAGAGATCAGGTTCTAAACTGGACATTTGGCTGGTGAACTTCAGTGACTCAGCCAGGACTGACTTCCTTGCTCCCTTCAACTCAGCCCCATTGAACCCTCATCCTGGTCGCTGACTATTGTTCACCGTGGCCTGTTCCACACCCTTGACTATATAGAATGCTTCCCAGGATAATGATTCCAGCTTATAGCTACCTGACCTTGGCAAGCACTCTCCCTAGAAACCAACCTACAATTAATTTCACTTCAGCTGTCAACCAGTTGGTCCCAAGGCCAGGCAGGCTACTGAGAGAGAGGCAGGAAATGGTCCACTCAGAGGTGCCCCCATCTGCACCTCCATCTGTCAAAAGTTCCTTCCTGGCTGTCATAACACAAACATTCCTCATTTGCTAACCAAACCCAGCTGACTAGCTGCTGCTGGAAAAATGAAAAAGTTATACTTCGGGGTAAGCCAAAGTCTGCCAAAAAACCTCTTCTCTTTTTGTTCCCAGCCTTCCCCTGACCTCCCTTTGCTTGGCACCATCCTTCAGTCAAAGATCAAATGTGGGTTCTCCTCACCTGTTTGCATTTTCTAAGGTCTCTACTTTTTTCCACAGTTCATTGTTTTCAGATGTATAACTTTCAACCCTGGAGAAGTAAAAACAAGCCCCATTTTAAAAATAAATAAATCCATCAGCCTGATCCACGCCCACCTCCAAAATCTCATCCTTAAGAGCCAACCTAGATGCAGCAATGAATTGCGGTTAACATTCACAGTTTTGTGATGTAAATAACAGCAGCAAGGAAGCTTCAGAAGTCCCTAAACTGTTAGAGTAGGGGGGAACTTTAACTCCTTCTGTCCCTATAATGGTCCTGACATAATAGCTTCTCTGATATCGCAATCCTACACATGCCTACTCATAAGTAACCCCCCCTTTAGGTTCAACAGGATTTACTTTCAGGGGCATATAGTCCTGCTGCTGCTATTTGCATTTCAAGAGAAGCTGCACTGGTGCCACTCTGGAGATCCCTGAAATGCAAAGAACATATTTGGAAAGGCAATTTTATCAAGACTGTGGCAGAGAGAGAGAGAGTTAACCTTCCTTTCCCACTCCAGTCCCAAGGCTGCTCAGAATTCCTCTTAGATGCTGTTTGCATAACAAGAAACACTTTTTTTTAACTCTTGGGGGGGAACTGATTTTCTAGATCCATTTCAACTGGTGTTTTAGGCCTGGTTTTGGTACAGAAACTACTTGGGTTGCCCTGTGTGATTACTTCTGTTGGGAGAGAGATGAGAAACATGTTCCTGTTAATTCTCCTTGACTTCTCAGCAGCTTTTGATACCATCAATCATGGTATCCTTCTGGAGTGGATGTCTGGGTTTGGGTTTGGGGTGGGGTGGGCAGCACTGCTTTGCAGTGGTTCCAGTCCTACTTGAATGGTCATTTCCAGAGAGTGATGCTTGGGGAGTGCTATTTGGCCCCATGGAGCCTTCATTGTGGGATTCCTTGGGGTTGGATTTCATCTCGTATGCTGTTTAATATCTATATGAAACCACTGAGTGGGGTCATCCAGAATTTTGGAGTACGTTGTCAGCAATATGCTGATGGCACACAGCTCTACTTCTCCTTTACATTTGCAGGGGTGGCAGTGGATATGCTCAACCATTGTCTTGCGCTGGTTAAGGAGTGGATGAGAGCCAATCCAGATAAGACTTAGGCATTATTAGTGGGTGGTTCCCTAGAAAAGATCAATGGAAGGTGGTCTGCTCTTGATAAAATTGCACTCCCTCTGAAGGAACAGGTACATAGCTTTGGAGTTCTTCTGAGTCCACTGCTGTTGCTTGAGGCTCGGGTGGCTTCCATCAGCTTCAGCTGGTGGCTCAGCTGCACCCATATCTGAGCAGGGATAGCCTAACATCTGTCTATGCTCTGGTGACCTAGATTACTGCAATGCATTATACTTGGGGCTGTCTCTGAAGACAGTTCCAAAACTTCAGCTAGTGCAGAATTCAGTTGCCAGGTTGCTCACCAGGGCAAGACAGTTTGAGCATATTGAGTTTCCATATTTTGAAGAGCAAAAAAAAGAGGACACATTTGCCAACTTCTACTTTGACAACTCCCATTTTACAAATGCATGAAAAAGAGGGTGTGTCCTGGAAAAAGAGGACATATGGCAACCCTTAAACCAATCCTGCAGCTGTAAACGCAGAAATCAGGGCTGAATAAGCCCTGTTTGTAGGAAGTATAATTTTATATTTTCTTATTCAGATTCATATGCCACCCTTCAATTGGGGGTGGGGGATCCAAGGCCGTTCATAACAAAACAAACAAAATGCAATAAGAAACAACCATTAATGGTAACATCAAGGTGTACAGTATTCCTGCTGTTTTTACATAGTGCCCACTGTGCAGAACATGTTGCAAGAAACTATTGTTATCTCCCATATAGCATTTTTCTATATACAAAGTTCTTTACAATTCTAATTGCATTTACCTTCGCTATGGAACTGAGAAGTAGGTAAGGCTAAGTAGATGGTGACTGACCCAAAGTCATCCAGTAAGCTTCATGGATGCTTATTGTAACAAAAGCTACTGCCTCATTCACTGATCCATGCTTCTTCCTCCCACTCCCTTTTTCAAGGATGAGGATCAGTGAGATGGTGGTACCAGGCTATTCACGAAGAATAGCACATTTGTTATTGAATTCAAGGGCACAGATTCAAGGACATCTCACCCAGCAGCAAATTCCTTTCATGGGAACAGGAACTAAGGAATTTGTGCTATAACAACTCGGGTTTCTCCTTCCATCTTTATTAAGCTATTTGCAGTGCTTGGGAAAGCACACCAAAAGCTCAAGGGGTTTTGAACAGGCTGGTGGAGAACAATCTTTCTCCCTTGGCACTCGAGTTTCATTTACATGATTGTTACATGGTGAAACGTTCGATTTAAGTGATTTTGTTAAGCACATATCGTTTCATGCATTTATTTATTAGATGTGCATCTTACTCTCTGGGTAGCAGGTGGACTTCTTGAATCATTACATTCAAGACTTTGCCAACAGCACGACTCTTTCCTAAAGCAGGGACGCATTAGGGAAGAGACTTAAGAGAATGTGCCACTTCTGCAAGAGGGTCACGATGCTCCAGTAATTCTCATGATGCTGCCAAGTACAAAAGAAACTACTGATCTTACAAATCCAGAGTTAATGTAGCATGGGAGCTCAGAGAGAAGAACATACTTTTTCTCCAGACACTCCACATATTCTTTCTTCTTCCTGCGACTCTCCTGTGCAGAAATCTAAGGAATGAGGAATACCAACGTTAGAAATGCTAATTTAACCTCCTGAAGAACAATTCCCATATTGTAACTCTCCAACCTGGCACCTTCTGGGTGTTGTGGGCTACAACTCCCATCAGCCCCAGCTAGCATGACCAATGGTCAAAGATGATGGGAGGTCCAAAACAGCTAATATAATAATTATAATAATAATTTATTATTTATACCCTGCCCATCTGGCTGGGTTTCCCCAGCCACTCTGGGCGGCTTCCAGTCAAATATAAAAAATACAATACAGCATTAAACATTAAAAACTTCCAATAATAATAATAATTTATCTAGGAAGTATGTGGGTAGGGAAGGCTGTTCCAAGGGGTCAAAGTCAAACTAAATGTTACGTGAACAGAATCACCCACATTTCGTTTTGTTTTTTTTAGAATTTAAAAGCAGCCACGGAGAAGCCCAATTTGGATCAGGGTCACAGCACTTGGGAGTGTTAACCCTTTCTACCCCACATCAAGGCGCTGTTCCCTTTGCTGGACAAAACCCTCAATGGTTACCTTGTGTGTGATATAAATTGGGGGAATGGCATGGGAGGAAAGAGTTAAAGACCCCTCTCCCAGCATCACAGCCCCAATCTCACATAAGAACCCTGTTGCTCTTTTACAATTGTGTGTGTGCCGGCATGTGTGCGTGCGTGCGTGCGCGCGCACACACACACACACACACACATATACAGAAGATAACCTGTAAATAGATTTTCTGTGTCATATCTAGTTTGGCCCTGAGGCAGGCCTCCTGTCACTACATAACTCCCCAGAGCACTTCCATATGTTCTTGCGCCAGCTGAAATGGGAACTGCATGTGAGCTGGACTTCTGCTTTCTGTGCTCCTCCTATGTCACTTGCCCACTGTGGTCATGGGGAGACGCACACGACAACAATTTATTAATTTATATCCCAATTGTCTATTTTCATAATCATAATCAGAAGGTCTTCCAAGAAAAGATGCATTAAAAAGTATGGTGTGCTCTTAAGGTTTCCTACTCTGTCCAGTTGATCAGCCCTAATTTGGCTGCTGTGTCACAATCTGGGAAGGCCCGTAGGCTAGAGGTAGAGTACACACACTTGGCCTGCATAAGGTTCTAAATTCAATCCCTTGTAATAAATAAAATCCTCTGCTTGAGACCCTGGATGGTTGTCCCTAGCAGAGCACAGAGCTAGGTGGGCCAATGATCTGATGGTGTATACAAAGGATCTTCATGTGTTTGTGTGGCTAAGCTCATGCTTTGCACACCAAAGTTCCCAGACTCAGTTCCTGAATTTTCCAGTTGAAAAATTATGCCTCTATCAGGGCTGGAGATCTCCTGAGAGCCAGAGTAAGCATTACTGGGCTAAATGGAGCAATACACTGGCAACTTCATATATGATCTATTAAACTGAACTGATAACCCACATTAATGTTATTGAACTTGAACCATTCTCCTTGTGCTATTTACATTAATAGGACTGGTGCCCTGTCCCTAAACATTTGCTCTAAGATACCTTGCCTGGGACGCCATGATACAGTGTTTTTTGAGGTCACCCTATCCTGTTTTAAACACATACATGTTGCTGAATCAAATGTTATGATCAGAATGCAAACCAACTTATAAGCAAGGGCTATGACTTAACTTCTTTGTGGATCAGAATTTCCCAAAGTGGCTGAATCACTTGGGCCAAATGGGTTGTATCTTCGTCTGAGTCACAACAGGTGACTAATGCATACTGTGGGCTCGTAATATGGGAACTTACATTGAGTGGGAATCCACAGTTAGTATTTCATATCACTCCGCAGACATTTGCTTGATCATTCACCTGGGTGAGGAACAACTCTTTCTGGGCAATTAGCTGATGAGACTGACCACTCAAGAGGCCCATTATGCTCACAAAGTTACAAGGGAATGGGTAGTATGCTGCAAACAGTTTTGATGGAATGGTGCATTTATACTGGTCTTCAAAGCTTTTTAAATATATTAATGAAGGAATGTGGGGGGGGAGGGGGAAAAGAAGGGATGTCTACTTTTCCAAATTCTCCAGCTAGAAGGCCCACGTGCTGCCATCACACTAAGCCAAACCATGGCTCAGTGCAAACACAAGGCTCCAGGAGAGGAGGTTCTTTCAGTTATATGGGCTGAGTCTTAGTCATGAAAATCATAATACTGGGACAAGAGGACAAATAAACAATTAAGCATGATGACTCCTAGAGCACAGATTGCAGCAGCTTTGCTCCTTCCAGCTTCCTTGCTGCTGCGCCATGCTGAGATAAGTCATTGTTTGCCTTAGCATGTCATACAAACTCAGGCCCGTGTTTTAGCTCTCACAAAGAAGCACAAATCTTAGTTACAGCTGTGGTTAGTTTGGAGAGAGCTAAACCATGAGCCTGGGCTTCAACAACATGGTAGACTACCGGTAAACTATGGCTTAGCTCAGCATGGTACAGCAGCAGAACGACTAGGAAAGAGTGAAAAAGCTGCCATTTCCTCACTGGAAGTCTGCTTGCTCATGCTAAGCCACGGTTCAGCTTAGTGTGATGTGAAAACAGGCCCTTGTCTTGACTTGCAAAGGGATATATTGTCTCCTGTCCCAATATTATGATGTTCACGATTAAGGCAAAGACCTTTGTCATAGAAACAACTGCATACTGATTGGGGAATTTATCTCAGCCTCTATTTCCCTTCCCTTTATCTGCTGTTGCCCTTGTGTCAATTTTTAGATTGTAAGCTCAGCAGGGCAGGGCCCTGTCCCCCCTGAGCAAGAATGAACAACTAAATAAATCATCCTTCTCATAAAAAACTGCAGTGTTGAAAATGCCCTTGATGGTTATTTTTTAAAAGAACTTCTTCAAGTTCTAGATCTAGAAAGCTTATGGAAGCATTCAAAGCCCTATCACTACACAGATTTAATTTTAGCCGGCAAACTTCAGATGAAGCAGCAAGTTAAAGAAGGATGATCGCATTAATCACACACACACACTCTTGATTTTTCCCAATTCAGTGGAATTATCGACCTTGTTCTTGATCTTTCGTCTAACTCTTTTCAGTGCTTTCTCCTCTGCTTTGGTGAGAGGCAGCTTGGTTGGGATGGGATAGCCCTCAGCAATCAGGGTACGTTTCTCCTCCTCGGTTAGGAGCAGGGGTCCCGAGGTCCCTTGTAATTTCTGTAAGTGAAAAGGAAAAGCAGCAACATTTTCAGCATTCATATCAACAATCCCATCCCTAACTTTCCCCTGCAAAAAGAAGGGCCTTGCCCCCAAAGTCACTACTGTACCGCTTGAAATTGGGGGTTGATATACTGCTTGGGGGGGGAGCAGCATTCCTCATTACCACAAGGCCTAACTACAAGTTACAGTAATGGCTTTGCATTGTGAAACTCCAAATCTCCAGGCAATCTGAGAACTGTAAAATCTAAGGCAACAACAAAACCCCCATGCATGTGGCAGAGGTCAGTGTAAATGACTCTTGGCTGTGGCTGTCTCCTAGCACAGAGCTGGGTCATGAAGCCTGTGGTTCCACAGACACTGCCTGCCATGAACCAGAATTGGCAGGATAAGCAGCAACTGTAGCAGATATGTTCTATGTTTGTGACAATATTTCTAATGTTTTAATGTTGTCTTTTAATCTTGTTTTTAAGTGGTATTCATTCAACTTGTTTTTATTATTCTTTGTTAGTCGCCCTGAACCCGGCCTTGGCTGGGGAGGGCGGGGTATAAATTTATTATTATGATTATGATTATTATGATTATGATTATGATTTTTATTATTATTATTATTATTATTATTATTATTTTATTATCTTGCTAACTATGCTGTTTTAAATGTGCATTTTATATTTGATTTCCTTTAGTAATGTCTTCTTTAGAAATGTTTTAGATAAAAAAAAAATTACTGTGTTAAATGTGAATTCTATAGTTTACCTCCATTGTAATGTTCTATTTTGAAATATTTAAGGTAAGATTTTAGTTTCCTGTCAGTTATGTTGCTTTTAATGTATACCTTATGTTTAACTTTCTTCTGTTTTGTTTTATTTTGTTATGCTTTATTTGATGTTTTAATGTTTAATATTGTAAACTACTTTGTGATTTCCCCCCTTAAAGATATAACACTGTATAGAAATGAAATGAATATGAAGTGCCTTAAAATAGCTCCTTTGCCAGTAGTTATGGATTATTTCAGCATCACGCTGATGGGTGAATCTGCCAATTTCACTTTCTTATTTTTTCAATCTTAAGTCCAGCTTACCCCATTTCTACATTAGTTTGCAATTAAAAAAAACATTTTGCACAAAAAATTGTACAATTTTTGTGTGTGCATTTAAATGTACTTTTGTCTACTACAGTCATACCTCGTGTTGCGTTAGGTTCATGTTGCATCTTTTCAGCTTGCGAAATACTTGTGTATACTTCTGGGTTTTGCTGCACGTGCGTGCGTAGAAGCGGCACTCTAGTTACAGACTTTTTGGGGTGCAAATGGCACCCCAGAATGGATTGAGTCCGTAACTAGAGGTACCACTGTATATGCATTTCTGCAAGCAAATTTTCCTGACTTTTTGCACAATATTTTAACTACTATGCACATTTTTAAAAATGCATATTTTGTTGGGAGAACTCCCATTACAAAATTCTGAGGAGTGTGAATTTCAAAGGGCAGCCGCATTTCCGTTTGTGCCTTGGCTCAGAAAGTGCAAATTAGGAAAGTTCACACTTAAAATGCAAACCATTTTGTTTTCTCCTCTATCCTTGTCACAATCCTGACCTGTCACACATTCCCACTGTGCACCTTATTAGGGGATCACTGCCACAGCCACCCTGGACCTCGTGCTCCAAGTGGGGAGATGCCTTATGATTCATGAGCTCCCTGCTTACATGTGGTGCTGTGAGGAGAGGAGAAGAAGAGATTGCTGTGGAGGAGCGTGCAGTAGGGCGGACTGGGCTGGAGGGAGGGAGGGATCTTGGGCTCTGAGATCCGTCACTGTCACTGCCATGGCTGCTGGGAGGAGTCGGTGGCATCTGCACCAGGTCATCTAATGCGGGAGATACAAAGCAGAGGTTAACAGATGGTAACAGCACACTGAGTCATGGACAGGGAAGGAGAGAATGTACAGTGGTACCTCGGGTTACATATACTTCAGGTTACAGACGCTTCAGGTTACAGACTCTGCTAACCCAGAAATAGTACCTCAGGTTAAGAACTTTGCTTCAGGATGAGAACAGAAATCGTGCAGCGGCTGTGGGAGGCCCCATTAGCTAAAGTGGTACCTCAGGTTAGGAACAATTTCAAGTTAAGAACGGACCTCCAGAATGAATTAAGTTCTGAACCCGAGGTTCTACTCTATTTGATGAGAGAAGAGTGGGAACAAAGGAGTGTTTCCAGGTGACATTGAGACATAGAACTGTTCTGGGAACAACAAGGCAGTCAGAAAGAGACAGTGAATATTAGGGGAATCATAGAATTATAGGTGTGAAAGAGACTGTGAGGGTCATCTAGTTTAACCCCCTGCAATGCAGGAATCTTTTGCCCAATGTAGGGCTTGAACCCATGACCCTAAAAAACCAGGGGTTACATGAAGACAACACCACTAAAATATTTCACTGAACACAGATGTTTAAATGAAGGAATAAATTAAGCTAGGAGGACTGCTTTTTGAGCTCTGGCAATAAATAATAATAATAATAATAATAATAATAATAATAATAATAATGATTTGTTGTGATTGCCATTCATTCACATTGTTCCATCAGTGATGCACAAATCAATTCACCAAATTCAGTAAGATGGGTATCTGAATTCAAACCCAGATAAAGGGGGAAATGAATCAAGGAAAGGAATGGAGGGGGTGGGGGAAACCACTCTTTGTTCTGTAATGTTTGGGGATGTAGAGCATACGGATGGCTTTCCAGCTCCTCTGAGTAATTGGTTCCACTGCAGAACTGCTCCATTTTGCTGCTCTTAGCATCGCTTGCCAGCCTCAGCTATTTAGCTTTCCTGACGCTGTCTTCACAAATCTGAGCTGCTCATCCTTGGTGGCCTGTTCCTCTTCCCATTGCTTATGCATGTCCTTTTTTATTTTCATCTCTGCAGTAAGCTTTTTGTGCTGTCGCAGTGTCTTTTTAAGATGCCTCCCACTGGAATAATTTGTAGCCTTATCAATTCCATCTTTGGGAACACCCACCCATCCTGTCATCCTTTCCCCCCGTATCTCTAGTCATAAATTCTTACCCATTAAAGCCTATTACAACCAGCTTTTCTGAAGTCCAAGGTGAACACACTCATCTTTAACTTTACATGAGATCATGAATTCGATTGTGTGACAGTCACTCCCCCAACCCCCATTTCTTTTGGACAAGTTATATTCTTCAATTGCTCCTTTCCTATCATGAGAGTTGTCCCAACAAGAAGTCTGCTGGAATGTACTCCCCTTGTACCTTCCACCAGAACCTGGATTTGTTAGATGCTGCCTCTCCTCCTTATCTAATGGACTGCTGATGGAAGATGCTGAGCTTGCTAAAAGTCACATTTCAAAAGACGCCTGTTCTGCGAGGGTAAATAATGAGCTGAGCATTTAAGAGGGCCTAATATTTTGTGTGAAGCATTGCTTGCTTACTTGAATATGAGTGCTTAGTGCCTAGGGGGAGGATATTACATTTTAGAGCAAATAAATAAATGTGCTCATTTATTCTGAGCAGACCCCTCTGTGGTGTGCTAATGACTGCCAAGCTGCATTCTTGATGTCATTACCCTTCTGGAAACAAAACTGAGATCCTTTACAGTGATACCAGGCGCATAAGAACTGGCACCATACGCTAATATCCTTCTAATGGCTTGCCACTAAATGTCCTATACAAAATGAAACAAAAAACCCTCAAAATGTCTGATTATAAGACAAGCCTTCTGGATCAGACCAAAGGCTCCTCTGTTCCTGCATTCCGCTTCTCAGAGTGTTCAACCAGATGCCTATGGGAAGCCCAGAAGCAGGGCTGCTATTCAGAGGCAAAGAGACTCTGATCCCAGAGACAGAATACAGAACAGAGCTGGGGAACCTATAGCCCTCCAGATGTGGTTGGACTCCAGCTCCCACTGACTCCAGTAGAAGTTGGAATCCAACAACATCTGGAAGGCTAAAGGTCCCCCATCCCCAATATAGAATACAGCTATCATGATTTAATAACCATTGCTAGCCTTTGCTGCCATGATTTGCCTAATCCTTTTCTATTTATTTTTTAAAAAGATTTTTATTAAGTTTTCAAAAGTTATATAAAAACAAAACAAAACAATAATAAAAACAGACAAAAATAAAAGACAAGTATAGTTTCAATCCCTTTTTTTCTTATAACTTACTTTCCCGACTTCCTCATACCTCCTCTCTCTGTATTCCAATTTCTAATTTATTAATTCAGCAAATCCTTTCCCTTGTTTTTCATTTAATTTTTAGCCTTTCTTTCTTTTCATTTTACTTATCCATTACCGCTGGAAACCACGTAATTTCTAAACCAACGTCATTCTAACATTCATTAATTTTACAATGTTTCTTAAGATAATCCTTAAATTTCTTCCAATCTTCTTCCGCTGTCTCTCTCCCCTGGTCTCGGATTCTGCCAGTCATTTCTGCCAGTCCCATATAATCTATCACCTTCATCTGCCATTCTTCCAAGGTGGGTAGATCTTGTGTCTTCCAATACTTTGCTATGAGTATTCTTGCTGCTGTTGTAGCGTACATAAAGAATGTTCTATCCTTCTTTGGCACCAATTGGCCGACAATACCCAAAAGAAAGGCCTCTGGTTTCTTCAGAAAGGTATATTTAAATACCTTTTTCAGTTCATTATATATCATTGATGACTTTAGATTTGCCTAATCCTTTTCTAAAGTCATAAAAGCCAACGGTCATCACTACATCTTGTGGTAGCAAATCCCATAATCTATGTATTGTGAAGAAGTATTTCTCTGTTCAGCACCTGTTTAAAACATTTTTGTTTAGGCAAGTTTATTTAGACATGTATTTTAATCTGTTTTTACTTGCTGTTGATTTCAATTATCCTTTGAATGTTTTAAAACACCTGTTTTTAGCTGTCTTCTATTGATAATTTTAATGTGGCTTTGTAAATCACTTGGAGGTGTTATTTCAATTCAGTAGTATATACATTTTGTTTTTTAAAAAAATAGTTGTTGTTTATAGCAAGGGGTTGTATACCCTTTCTCTTGGTGAGCTACTCACCCCAAACAATAAGCAGCCTGCTGAGAAACAGCATTGGCATCTCGGGTTTCACAGCCAGCTAAAGGTTTTCCCAAGCTCCAGGCACACTGGCATTTGCATTTCACAGGTACACTGTTTAGTCAGTGCCATGCGACTGTGAGAAAGCCCACTAAGAGAGGCATAGCACTGCTAGTTGGAGAAAGTACACACAGACACAAGACTCATGAAATCACTTTGAAGGTGACTCGGAAACTACAACTAATCCAGAATGCAGCAGCTAGACTGGTGACTGGGAGCAGCCGCCGAGACCATATAACACCTACATTGGCTCCCAGTATGTTTCCGAGCACAATTCAAAGTGTTGGTGCTGACCTTTAAAGCCCTAAACGGCCTCGGTCCAGTATACCTGAAGGAGCGTCTCCACCCCCATCATTCTGCCCGGACGCTGAGGTCCAGCGCCGAGGGCCTTCTGGCGGTTCCCTCATTGCGAGAAGCAAAGCTACAGGGAACCAGGCAGAGGGCCTTCTCGGTAGTGGCGCCCGCCCTGTGGAATGCCCTTCCAGCAGATGTCAAAGCGATAAACAACTACCTGACATTCAGAAGACATCTTAAGGCAGCCCTGTTCAGGGAAGTTTTTAACGTGTGATATTTTACTGTATTTTTGGTTTTTATGGAAGCCGCCCAGAGTGGCTGGGGAGGCCCAGCCAGATGGGCGGGGTATAAATAATAAATTATTATTATTATTATAATACTCAGAGAACTCAAGTACTTGTGCCCTGTTAACAATTGTTTCTTGCAATCTCATTAGGTTAGTTTAGCAGCATCAGCGGATTACAAGTGAATCCCACACATCCACAGCTGACATCACTCATAGTAACCTTTTTGGACTGGGGGAGGAGAGAGAGATGCTTTAGAAGCTTGTGCTAATGTGTTGGTGGAGGTTCCACTCTGCAAAAGATAGTTTTTTAAATTAATGAGGCTGGAGGGATGATGAAAGCAACTTGTAACTATTTTCTTACCTGTTGGTACATTTAGAAATTGGTTCACTTCTCTGGGTTCAGCTTTAATTATAGGCTGGGGCGTCATTTCTATGGGAGCCTGTATGAAAGAATACAAAATGCAACAGTTTGATTTTGCAAAGGCAATTCTTGCATGATTCTACCCTGCAGATTAAGAGGTTGCTTTACCATGCAATGTAGACTCACATGGTGCAAAACATCATACTGCAGCCCATCATTTGCTTCTTATCATTTACTCTGGCCTTTGATAGTTAAGGTTTTTTTTATGCAGGACACACCTCTTCTGCTGAATGTATATCATTCTGCTCCACTGGGGGTCAGTTTTACAGGTTTTATAATTGTAATGGTTTTACACACTTCTATAATTGTATAGAAAGGGACGCGGGTGGCGCCTAGGGCTTGCCAATCAGAGGGTCGGCAGTTCAAATCCCCGTGACGGGGTGAATCCCATTGCTCAGTCCCTGCTCCTGCCAACCTAGCAGTTCGAAAGCACGTCAAAGTGCAAGTAGATAAATAGGTACTGCTCCGGCGGGAAGGTAAATGGCGTTTCCATGCACTGCTCTGGTTCGCCAGAAGCGGTTAGTCCTGCTGGCCACATGACCCAGAAGCTGTACGCCGGCTCCCTCGGCCAATAAAGTGAGATGAGTGCTGCAACCCCAGAGTCAGTCACGACTGGACCTAATGGTCAGGGGTCCCTTTACCTTTACCTATAATTGTATATTTTGTTACCTGTCCTGGGACCTTATGATGAGAGGCAGGTAAGAAACCGAATGAATGAATGAATGAATGAATGAATGAATGAATGAATGAATAGGCGGATTCATTCTGAGACCATACAGTTCTGCACAGGTATGGTGTGATTTCTGACACACTTCTGGGTGCCACTGAGGCCTGCACTTCTTTTTCTAATGATGTAATTCTGTTCCACGGGTAGAAACAGAAAGCAGCAGATCCTGTGAGTACCATAATGGATGGAATAAATTCTCTGATGCAGGGACTCGAATTATTAGACACTGTGGCATTCAACCCAGGAACCGTGAAGGTCAGGCATTCATACTCTGCTCCTTGCACCATCTGGGCCTCTGGTCAGAAGAGAAAATGGCAGGCAATTTGAGCTGGGATGCAGCTACCAAGGACCAGAATTCTCCAGGAAAATCATGTGATTCTGAAGGGCCAATCCCACGCTTGCTGTATGTGTCATTTCCCCTCATTCTGCACAGCTTGAAAAGAAGTTAACCCAAAGGCCAGGGTCACCTTTGATTTTGTAGCAGACAGCTATAAAGGCTGAAGGCCAGGGCTGGGGAACTTGTGGCCCTCCAGTTGTTGCTGAACTACAGTTCCCACTATGCCTGACCACCCTGGCTGGGACTAATGGGAGGACCCTGCACTAGAGTATCCCTCAGGACTTCCAGGCTGGTTTCTTGCCTGCCTGCTGCCCCCTCTGCTCTGGGCACTTGCCACCTCTCCAGCCATTAGAGGCTGGACTTTTTCAGCAGTTGCGTATTGTCCATGAAAAGCCTTTTGAGCTATTATTGAGCTATGGAGCCTTCTAAATGCATGGTAAGAGTGCAGAAGGTGCAGGTTAGTTGGTAGCTAACCTGCCCTGAAACAAAACTTATAGTGAATACCAGCATGCCCTGTGACTACAGCCATAATCCTTCTTGCTTTGATGACAATTATTTCTCAGCCCTTCAGTTCCCCCTTCTTCTCCATCTTATCAGCTTGCATACCAACAGCCAGCTGCTCAAAGACAAGCAAAAACTTTTTTTAAAAAATAAAGTTGTCTCCAGGGAAGTCACAATTCAAAACAAGAGTGTTTTGCCAAGGGAGAGTGAGCATCATGCAGGTGTGCTGCCAGGGTGCACGGCGCAGGTGGCATTCACTTTGTGGACAGAATCAGATTTGTCATTACCTCCTCTCTTCTCAAGCTGCTTAAAAAAAATCCATTTAAACTTTTCCTCCACATTCTCTCCCTCTCTTTTGATCTGTTGTAGTCTGAGCTGGGAGTATTTGCACAGCCTTTGGAGATAGAGAATAGCCTCTACTATTCTCTGGGCCTTCTGCAGGACCACTCAACAGCTGCTTCTGATCAAATGAGATGAAGAGTTAACAGGAACAGCACTTAGTTCCCAGCTGCACCAATGCAATCCTCTTACCAGCATCCCTTTCCCAACAAAGGCATACACACACACACACACACACACACACACACACACACACACACACACAACATTAAACAGACATATTTCACACTGCCTCATACTGTAAACACAGCTCAGGGTATGGCTGTCAACTGCACACACACACCACATGGGTCTGCATTTGCAGGCCCAGGGAGTTCAAGCTGTGTAAACAGAGAAGGAAGTTTGTGTACATGTTTGGCTCGAGTAGCTGGCTTGTTGCATCCAGTTTCCCTTACCCACCATAAGTGAAAGGAAGATAACCCACGCTAGGCTTTGCAACAGATCAGGGTGATCACTCACTTTATTCCAGACAACAGGAAGAACTGCAGGCCAGGGTTGGGGAACCTATGGTTTTCCCAATGGTACTGGACTACAGCGCCTATCATTCCTGACAATTGGCCATGTTGGCCAGGAATGATGGGAACTGGGGTCCAACACCATCTATGGAGCTACAGGTTCCTTGCCCCTGTTGTAGGTAATGTAAGAAAAACCTAATGACCTTACAAAGCACGCAGCAGTAACAGTTACGGTCTAATACTGTAGGTCCTTTGCCAGCCTGAGAGGCAGTTATGTGGTATAGTTAGGTAACTTTAAAATCTAGATTTCATGGTTTTATGGGCCAGATGGTGACACGTGTTAACGCACTGCTTTCAACACGGGGTGTGTTTGGCTGCCCTCTGGCTCATACTACTGAAAGCAGCCAAGGAATAATTTAAATTTCTATAACGTCCTTCATCGTAGGATCACAGGGCATCATCTGGATGGCAGTTTCCTCCCATGACTGATTTAACACTGCAGTGCTAAACCTAGAACAAAAGAGGGAGGTACTGCTAAGAAAGGGTACCAATTGGTGCAGGAGTTTGACTCTATAGATTTCTAAATTTTATTTTAGACTGTATTTTGCCATGGGTCACTTTCATGCAGATCCTACTAATTCTGGGCCTTCCATATGAACTAACAGCTATCAGCAAGAGGGTCAGCACTCTTTCCAGACATGCCTTAGGTGTCCTCTGTTCCCTTTCCTCCATTAGTGGCTTATTTCAAATCAGTCATAACAAAAATAAGAAAAAGCTAGATTTTATCTTCCACCACATAACAGCCCTTTCATTTGAAATGAAGGGCTTGTAGGAAGAAAGGTTGAAGAACAACTTGTTATATTGCAGACAACAGTGATGCAGCAAACTCACCTCTTCAGGGATTGGTAACCTTTGCAGTGGGTTCAGGTTCAACATGGGTACTGCATTAGCTGGCAGTTGGGTCTCAGGAAGTTCTGGTGCCATGTTCTGCTCCTGTTTCACCAGGATGGAACACAGCTTGTGCTGGAGGGACCACATCCCATTTTCCAGTTCTGAGAAAAGAACCACATCAAGTTGTACTGTAAGCAATGTAAGGTAGGGGGGGGGTGTGTGGGTGTGCGTGTGTCTCCAAGGCCTTCTAATTAACACACAGGAAATGTTGCAGTAGGCAGAAAACCCCAGTAATCTCAGCAATAAGCTCTGCTGTTTCAGAAGGCAACACTAAAGCCCATCTGCACTACACATTTAAAGCAGTTTCATACTGATATAAGTAAAAAAAACAACAACTGCTCCTTTTCCCTTATGGGGTACCCAAGAGCCCATATAGAGTCCTTTTGTAGGTTCTCTATTGGTAGAAGAAAATAACAGAGGCCAACCAGAGAATATTGAGAAGCAAAGCAGCTAGTAAGCCTGATCTTTACTAACTGTTGCAACAGGGTGCTCCCCCACCCACAGGAGAGAGGAGGAGGACCCCGAGCCATGCATGCAAGCCCTTATGTAGACATTTTAAATTGCCCACCCTGAAGTCCAAGACCACCCCCAGAAACATCATACATACATCACAGAAGAGGTGTAGCCCAAGACCACCCCCCAGATACAGCATACCTACAACAAAGAAAAGGCGGTCTGCAACAGAAATCCGAGTGCATTATTTATCTCCTGTCTGGCAAGTTACCTGATTGCATTATTTGGGTTTTGGCCACTCTTTTGTTATTATAACTACTTAATTCCTGAATCTAGGTCACAGGTCACAGGCTCACACCCTGTTCATATCTTGAATGTGCCCTTAAGATAGGATTTGTGAGGACGGGATTTGTGAGGAAAGAGACAATGGGGAGGTTTCCCACTTTGACCTTGCAGAGAAATATTTGAGGTCAATTTGTTCAGGACCTTTTCTGTTATGAACATTTATTTTATATATATATATATATATATATATATATATGACCTTAAAATTCTTATAACAATACCATTTTAAACAGACAAAGCACAGACAAAGAACCGGAGTTTGTTTATGGTGCAAAAAATTATTAGGGAACAGCTATTCCCCTCACACAGCTACAATTCCTAGAGTTCCCTAGGAAGAGGGATTGATTGTTAAACCACTCTAGGAACCGTAGCCTCTTACGGATGATGCATGGTATTGTCTGCAAAATGTTATTCCACAATAAATGTGTCTTAAAGACACATTTGGTCTCTGTGTTGCTTTTGCTACAGCTGGTTAAACAGGGCTACTCTTCTGAAATTTGCAGAATTAATGTTTGCAGAATTGTGGTGGCTATAATCTCGCCTCACCCCATCCTCAATTAAATTTGACACTGCTACTTGGTCAGACGCCAGGTGAAATATTTTATATTTGTGGATCCATTGTTGCTCCCCTTGCAAACAACTTATCAGGCATACCATTGCAGAGTCAGATATCTAGTTTTAGCTGAACACAGTAGAACACTCAACACATCAAGAGCAAAATGTTTTTAAAAGCAAATTCCTCTAGTACTGTTTTTATTTTTGACAAAACAGCTCAAAACAGAACTTGTCAAAACGGACCCTTCCTTACCAAGTGCTCTCTTGTAATCTTCCCAACAGCTGTTATTTGCAGTAAAAAAATTAGTATGCTGCTAATTCCAGGCAGAAACAAGCACACAAATGTGACATACAAACTACATGGAAGCTTTTCAGTCCTAGGAACAAGCATGAAAAGGAAATTTTCTTCCAGAAATAGCTCCTGCTTGAAACCCTGGAAGACCTCTGCCAGTCAGTGTAGACCATAATTAGCTGGACCAATGGTCTGGTTTTGTATAAGGCATCTTCCTATGTTCTTCCTGCAAAGGTCTGCAGGTGCCTCCCATTGCAAATTGCTGGAGGCACTTATCTGCTTATTGTCTGCTGCATTCATTTATTCAGCAGTAACTGCAGCTGCACTGGCTTCTGAAATACGTCTCTTAGTAAAGTGACCACAAAGGTTCCCTTAAGAAAAAAAAGCAAATACAGTAACAATGCTTAATCTCATGTTGTATCTACAGAAGCAACAGGAACACATCCAGCAACATTTACTATTATGGTCGTTCTATTGGGAATGGAAGAGAAGCAACAAATTAGCATTTTGTGTATGGAAAAACAAGAGAAGAATTAGCTTAGCTACAGTCTAGGCTTGGTCACAAGTTATCCTGCAATATGTTATTATACTGTTACTTAAACGTTCACTAAATAATAGCAGGCTTGGATCTTGATGGTGTCTTACATATATTAACCATGAGGTTCCAAGAATATGTATGTCTTAGGGTAGAGAGTAGAAGACATTCACAGCAGAGAAACGAAGTACTGTACTGCACCCACTACTCCTTCACAATGCTCTGTTCTAAATTCCTCTTCTAAAGTGGTTATTAATTAAAACAAACAAACTGCATAAGGGCTCAATTAACTTAATGTATTTATTTACAACATTATTATTTATTTACCCAGTTTTTCAATTGAAAAGACTGTCAGGGCACTTTACAGATTTTTTGTTTTTAGACAATCCTTGCCCTCAGCCTCACAATCTCATGGCACAAAGGGGGGAAGTGGTGGTGAGAGAGGAGGGGGAAAAGCAAACTCAAGCACCAGTTCTTAAAATTACAGTGGTACCTCGGGTTACATACGCTTCAGGTTACAGACGCCCCTAACCCAGAAATAGTACCTCAGGTTAAGAACTTTGCTTCAGGATGAGAACAGAAATTGTGCAGCAGCGGCGCGGCAGCAGCAGGAGGCCCCATTAGCTAAAGTGGTGCTTCAGGTTAAGAACAGTTTCAGGTTAAGAACGGACCTCCAGAATGAATTAAGTTCTTAACCCGAGGTACCACTGTACTCAGTTTGCATACCAAAAACCAGCTGGGGTGAAAACAGTGTGTTGAGAGGAGCCAAAAAAAATCTCTCAGCAGGGGCAAAGCAATAGCCCAACTTCCAACCCTGGAGCCTAATGTGTTTGTATGTAAAGATATGCAGGAAGTACAGTCAATTCCTATATTTCTTACCTATTGATGATCCTGAATCAAGAACCTTTTGAACTGAGGCTTGGACTACCCTCATGGGCTATCTGGGGCAGGTTGCCATGAATGAGACCATTTTAGAATAATAGAACTGTAGAGTTGGAACGGTCACCTTGTCCTATCCCAGGGGTCAGCAACCTTTTTCAGCCGTGGGCCGGTCCACCGTTCCTCAGACCATGTGGTGGGCTGGACTATATTATTTGGGTGTGTGTGTGAATGAACGAATTCCTATGCCCCACAAATAACCCAGAGATGCATTTTAAATAAAAGCACACATTCTACTCATGTAAAAACACCAGGCAGGCCCCACAAATAACCCAGAGGTGCATTTTAAATGAAAGCACACATTCTACTCATGTAAAAACACACTGATTCCTGGACCGTCTGTGGGCTGGATTTAGAAGGCGATTGGGCCACATCCAGCCCGCGAGTCTTAGGCTGCCTACACCTGTCCTATCTGTTGCAATGCAGGAATCTTCTGCCCAACGTGGGGCTCGAACATATAACCCTAACATTAAGAGTCTCATGCTTTACCAACTGAGCTATCCCAGGAGAAGGATAGCATTATATGCTTATTGCTCAAAAAAAGCTCTCCAGGCATAGAAGGAAATAAGGGTGTGCATGCAAAATAAGAAGGTGTTACAATCTATCCGAATAGGCCAGGCCCAGTATAAATATTGCCTGTAACAGGGTATATTGAAAATGAGCACAAATTGTCACTTACATACTGCTTCCCTTCCCTTCCTCACTTACTTATCCACATTGTAAAGGTAAAGGTAATGACCCCTGGCCATTAGGTCCTGTCGTGACCGACTCTGGGGTTGCGGCACTCATAAATGTTGTTAAATAGAGTTGGACAGTTGCAGTTACTTTGTAATTAGTATTGCCAGATCCATTGTGAAATTAAATTTACTTATCGCTAGTTTGTTTGTTTGTTTTAAAGCAGACAGTGTTATGGTTAATTGACTTCTTTAACAAAAAAAATCAAACCTTGCTTCAAAAAGCAGTACAGCCAGACAGTACTTTGAGTACAACTCAGTTGAATACTGCCTATTAAGACAAAATAGATATTTAAATAGTCTTTGCATGCTGGCGGGGGGAGATTAATGCACAAACAGGGCAGACTTATGAATAAGCACATGCAAAACTGACATGGACCAGAAATAGACTAATTGGTCCATCCCCAGATGGCTGCACCCTGCTGTGCTAGGAGCGCCAAGAGAACTGGCTTGAGCAATCTCCCCTGGACACTCCACATATAGTCAGATACTTGGAATGTGTGTGTGATAAACACTAGGGACTCGTAATCTAAAGATATTTGGGGGGCGGGAACCCATTGATTCTCCAGAGCTGTGCAAGGGTATTGGAGATGAGCAGTCAGGGAAAGCTATTAACTGTACTGTCTTCTTTTCTCATCTTGCCTTTATGCTTGCTGCAGCATGCAAGGGAACTTATAGCACTCCATACTACAGAACTGTTCCATTGTTCCTCAGTGCCATAGTCTCCCACCTTTGCTATGAAGAAATGCACTTCAGAATGAAGAACTGTAGCAGAACCCAGAAGCAGCTAGCATACCTAACCACCCTGTCCCTAACATTTGGCAGAACAAGACTGCTGCCTCAGGCAGCTGATTCTGGGTGTCATGTAAGGGCAGCCGGTTGTAAGTTATTTAATTGCATCTGCACTGTTAGGGAGACACACTTGTAGGAGGTTCTGTCTCAGCTGCCAAAATAAATTGGGTACTACACACCTTGATTTGAGAGGGGGAACATTTGCTGTTCCTCCTCAGGCAGCAAAATGCCTTGGGTTAGCCTTGTGCACATGGGTTCCACTAAGACACAAGATTATTAGCCATCCTGTTTTACCAATGGTCTCGATCTTGAGTAGGAGAGGTTTGTTCTGAGCAGAAGCCCATGGAGGAAGCTCACAACCTGAATACATGCTGCATTCTGTATGAAAATATTGCAGTTACCAAAATGCACATCTTGTGGATCGGGGAGGTCCTAGGAGCGTACCACTGGAGAGTACCTTACCTTCCCAAGCATGCTGGCATACACTCCCTCACACACAGTGAAAAGTGGTACAAACCGCAGACAAGGTTTGGCATGCGGCGAGCTCTTTCCCTAGATCAGCCCTGATCATTCCATTTTAAGAGATCTACGGACGAAGGGTTGTATACAAATTTAATAAATAATAAAAACAAAAATAAAAGAAGGCTCTACCAAAAGGAGGGAGGAAAGGGAAAATTCTCTGCCTCCTCTCTTCTTAATGTTTGGTATCACTCAGCATGGATAATCCCTGACCACAGCAGGGAAACCTATTCCCTGCTTTTGCTGAAAGGAAGGCTTTTCTTCTCTTGTGTATACTGAATCTGTGCCATTCTCTCTTCAGGCCAGCTGCTGTCCTTCAACTGCTGGGACACCCACATGGTCCCACAAATTACAGGATCCTCTGCTGGGGTTGCTCTAAAAATATCCTGCCATCATGAATTATCCTAAAATGAATTGTTTTAAAAATAGGCCCTGAAATGACTGTTCCTCTCCGTCTCCTACCGAGAGATCTGCGGGTAAGTAAAAAAGCCACTTAGTCTTCCACACGCGCCAGTAAGCACTGGCTGCAGGCAGCGGCTTCCACTGTGTCTACTACGCCCAAGCCAAGGAGAGGCACAGAGGTCTGTGCATCCACACCCAACAACCTAAGAGTCCCCTTTCTCTGCTGCTGCCAAGAGCCTGGCAGAGGGGGAGGGGAAGAGCGCAAGTTGACATGTTTTATTAGGCCTCCTTCTTGGAACGGGGATGCATGAGTTTTACAGAACTTTTTCCAGGCAGGTTGCGGCAGGACAGGCCTTGACACAAGAGGAGGAGCTTAGAGTTAGGCCAGTGGTAGAGCAGAAGCTCCCAGGCTCAATCCATGGGATTCCCAGGTAGTCTGAAACCCTGGAGAGCCTCTACCAGTCAGTGTCAAAAGAACTAGACTCAGGAGAAGGCAACTTCCTAGCCTCCTAGAAGTATTTGGCAATTTGATGTCAGAGGCTGTGTGAATATTGAGATGCCCCACAAGTGAAGAAGGGGATCTCTACCACTGAGTTGAGGTCCTTTGCCATTGAACATCTGAAAGGAAACCCACATATATAACTGTATGCAATGTGTGCACTCTTGTATGTGAGGGAATCCATTTGCTGTTCAATAATGGCCTAGGCTAGGTGTACCTGAAGGAGCATCTCCACCCCCATCGTCCAGACACTGAGGTCCTCCTCCGAGGGCCTTCTGGTGGTTCCCTCACTGTGAGAAGTGAGGGTATAGGGAACCAGGCAGAGGGCCTTCTCAGTGGTGGCGCCTGCCCTGTGGAATGCCCTCACATCAGATGTCAAGGAAATAAACAACTATCTGACTTTTAGAAGACATTCTGGCCCATTTGGGTTGCTCCATCACATCTAGACTTAGTTATATTTCAAACTAAACATTCTAATAAAGATCCTAACAAAACTTGTTGGAGTCCATTCATTTCCCCTCAGTATGGTTGTTCATTCTTTGCCTGGACATAGGCAAATGGCTCTTAAAAGTTTCACTGCCAAACAAATCCTAAACACCACCGTTATTTTTTTCTGCATTGCCTCTATTGTATAACCACATTGATGATTTATTTAAGTCTGATGGATGGAGAAACAGATAAAGTGAACCAAGACCCCAGCATATATCCCCAAAGGAGCTTACTATAGGGCTCAAAGCAGCAAGAACTGCTTTGAAATATGGGAACACATTGTAATGTTCAGTGAATAGTACGCTAGTGGGAGGTCATGTTTTTGGACCAGATCCAGTATGGAAACAACTAACTCTCACACTAAATGATGATAAAGCAGTAAGTTTTCTCTCTCCCTCTCTTAAAATAGTGGGTTAGTGACTCTTACTGAGTCATGAAGCCAAAATCCCTGTTTAGTCTGTTGTTGCAAGCCCTGATTAAGAAGCAAAGGTCATTGTTAAGTCTGGTATATATTTTCATATAACAGAGCTCAGTTCTTATTTGAAATGGTCAATTTCTGTTTCTTTCATTACTGCTGCTCTGAGCAAAGGACACTTGGTAAGCAAGGAAAGCTGAAATTGGCTTTCTTTAGTTTGCTACAAACCACAGCATAATCTCATGCATGTTTACTCAGGTGTAAGTCCCACTGTGTTCAATTAGGATGCTCCCTAGTAGGGATACACAAAACTGTCAAGTTTGCTTCCTCACTGTTTCTAACTTTTCCAATCTTAAGTTTAGCTCCTCATATTTCCGCATCAGTTCACAAAACATTTCTTTTTAAAGTCCTTACAAAAATTTGTAAGCAGTTAATGTGTCTTTCCCCTAATATATACATTTCTGCAAGCATTTCCCCCCCAATATAATGCATTTTGCATGTTCTTTTCACTGGTATTTATTTTTGGATTTTATTTTATTTATTGCATAAGATTTATATACCACATGATTGTAGAAAAAAATCTCATAGTGGTTTACAAAGAAGAGAAAAACAATAAAACTATCACTAAAAATGTAGTCCTAATTTAAAACATACAGAAGGTTAAAACTACAATAAAATAGACTAAAACAAATTAAAACTCCTACAAACTTTCTAAACGTCTGGGTAGACTTGTCTAAATAAGAATGTCTTCAGCAGACACTGAAGGAATACAGGGAAGGTGTGAAGACGTCTGCCTGATTTCAATAGGCAGGGAGTTTCAAAGTTTCAGTGCAGCCACACTAAATGATAAAGTTCTTACAGATGTGGTGCCAGTATTATGTGGCACTTGTAAAGGTGGCTGAGTTGGCACATAAATATGTTATTCACACTTTCCCATAGTATATGCATTTTATGCACATTATTTGGATGGAGAATTGCAAAATGTATGAATTTTGAAGGATAGTTGTTTACCAGTTCATACTGCTTCAGGAAATGCAGATTAGGTAGGATCACATAGTGTGGTTATTACTGCAGCCTTATTTCCTTACCTACTTTTCCTTTCCTGGGCTGTTCCTACCTGGTTTTAGCATGCTCATTCAACTTCTCCAAACCTCTTATCAGAAGGAAGCAGGATTCTTGAAAAACATGTCTCCAAAAAGAAGGGAGGAAGAAGAGGCCTGCACACCTTTCTATTTCAGCCTAATGGGGTATTGGCACTGGCGGAGGAAGAGGAGTGCGGGGGGAGCACGGCGCGCCAGCAGCGCGATCCTGGTGGGGTGCCATCGCGGCTGCCCGCCCCCAGCGATGGGCGCCACGCCCCTGCAGGTAGCACGCCATGCCCCCAGGACGCACGCCAACCCCGCCCCACCTGCTCTCCTCCTCCCACTGTCAGAGCATGAAGCTCCGCCACTGGGTATTTGTATGTATCATGGACAATTAAGTGAGCAACACCAGTTCTATTATTATTAGGTGGATTCAAATCAATTAAAAGTAGATCAAATTGGTTACATTCAAACATATTTCACATAAGCATCCATCTAGACCAGCGGTTCTCAACCTGTGGGTCCCCAGATGTTGTTGGACTACAACTCCCATCATCCCTGAGGTTTGGCCTTGCTAGCTAGGGGTGATGGGAGTTGTAGTTCAACAACATCTGGGGATCCACAGGTTGAGAAAGGCTGATCTAGACATAATGAGGGCTTATACTGAATTAAAGATTTCTGTACCAATCATCACTGTATCTGCAATGTGAAATGTTGATGGTCTACTGTTATCATTAGTATCCTTTGTTTATGATAATGATGTGTTTTTTCCTGTTCTCTTTCTTCAATTTTATTTTAACTTTTACTCATTCCTCTCCCTCTCCCTTTAAAAATAAGAAATCAATTTTTAGAAAGTGGATCAAATTCATTGCCTGGAATTAAACTTTCTTCCTGAAAGTAAAGGTATGGGCCATCTCTTTTAGGTAGCCTGATCAGCTGTTTTCAAGGGCAATGGTTCATTTGAAAGAGAACACACCCACCTAACAGAACCAACTCTTCTGCTAGCAACACGGTAGGCTTTTAAGAGGTTTAGGGACATGTTTCTCGAACCAGCATGCATGGACCTTGCGCGCTCACCATTGCCATTGTCTTCTGTCTTGACAGGCATGAGGGGGCTCTGGGGAGCTGAGTCTCCGCTCAGGGAGTAGCTGTGCTCTGCTTGGATGCCAGGAGTAGGAGGGTCCAGATCCATGTCCAGCAAAGGGTTCTTTTCAACCAGCATGGGGTCATCAAAGAAGCTGTTGAAGAGTTCGTTGGAAAAGTCCTCCATGTTCTCGGAGAAGTGGTCGAAGTTCTCAGAGAAATGCTGAGAAAAGGGCAAAAAGAAGAGCATTAAGCATCACCTCCGTGAGGGACTAGAGAGCCTTCTACTGAAACGTATCCCAAGCCAGATGTATCAGGAGCCAAATTATCTGGAAGAGAAGCAGCTATATTCATCCTTTTATTCTTACCGTTTTCATAGCTACAGAAAGCTGTTGTTTTCTTAAAGAACGAACCAGACAATATCCACAAAGATATATCTGCCGTTTATACCTTAATTTAACTAACCCTATTTAATGGACCCATTTCTTCTCGGCACTCATAACAAACCATCTGTACATCTTTTTCAACAACAAGCTTCATGTTATCAATTACTGTGGATATCAGAATTATTGGTTTGTCACCATTGGAATACACCATTTCAAACTGACAATGACAGTGGGTGGATCTACACACAGGGGGAAAATGCTATAAATAAGTCAGAAATTAAATTGTTATAATTTAAAAATTGCAAATAATTTCCCTCCCTCTCCAGCACCATCTGGTGTTGCATGTTTATAACGCATTCAAAACACTAATTTTTGACTAATGTAGCTGAGTCCAGTGACAGTGGCCAGCGGTTTTCTGTTTGCCCCACCACTTTCCCCAGGAAAACCCACTCTTTAGAGCTGAATCAGAACAAACATCCATCTGTGGAGAACGCAATTGACATTTGCTCTGATTCAGCAGTAAAGATTGGGTTTTCCTGGGGAAAAGTGATGGGGCAAGCAGAAGCCTGGGTGAGCCCTATGGCAACAAATTTTAGCATAATTTCCCAAATAAGCAGAGGATGAAGCAGCTAATATGAATAGTGGTGCTACTGGATTATTATGAAGTCTGGCCCTCAAAAAAGTATTTCTTTCTTAGGCATATTGTATAAGACATTTCCACTTAGCAAAGGAATAACCAAATAGCTAGGGGAAACTCTAATGTTTCTTGCAGCATACACAGATAAACATATCTCTTTAAAGACATTTATATGTCCATCTGGAAACCCTGATTGGGAAAGGGTTCCAACATGTGTGTGCATGAATGTTAAAAGACATGCATGTATATAATGCCCACATGTTATATGCTTGCTGCAAGAAACACTGGTGTAACACCATTTTTTCCTTCAACACTCTTAGGCTGCATACGCACCATACATTTGAAGCACATTTCTTCACCCACCCACCCACCCAAAAGAACCCCAGGAACTGTAGTTTACCCCTCACACAACGGCAAACCCCAGTACCCAAAAACTACAGTTCCCAAGTTTCTTTGGGCAGGGAAATGTGCTTTACCTGTATGGCGTGTACGCAGTCAGTGGAATACTTCTTATGAAAAGCTTTTCTATTTTTGTTAATGGTTTTATGAAGTCCCACCAGATTATACATTTCAGCTCTTAACAGATTTCTAACCTGTTTCTACCACAGCTTTCACAGTGACCTCTTGAGTCTCCCTTGCTGGCCCCACCAGCTCCTCAGGGAACAGAAATGCAGTACTGCAGCTAACTCATATTATCCTATGCAGATTGTGCCCTGCAGTCTTCCTACCTGGCTAGGACCAGTTGGGATTCCTTTCTATCTCTATGCTGTAAGCACCGTACAGCTCATATGCTTTTCATGGTGTCAAACATCTGAGAGGCTTGCTATGGTGCAGTTTTGCCACAGGTGTCCAAAATCTATCCATCTGTCTAACTAAAGGTGAAAAACTACCCAGAAAGCCCCATGCAAAATTAAAGAGAAGCATCTCCAATTCATGTACTCTGCAGATACTGTCCCTGAGATAACAAGCCCTCCCGTATGTTCCTCAAACAGCATTACACACCCATGTCCCTCTGGAGTTTACAAGGCCAGATGTTTCTGTCTATCTTTATAAGAAGGAACTTAAGCTAAACAAAAGGAAAGGGCTGTGACATTTTAATATCCTTTAGGATTCCGGCCATCTTTTGAGAGTCCTAGAAAAATAGAATAAAGTCACATGATGCCTGTGAATATCTGGCTTGCTCAGAAAGCTTAACTATGACTTAGTAACATTAACATGACCTGGTAACATTAATATGAGTATAGCACTACATTCCAATAAATCCACATTTTATAGTTTAAAAAAATACCCCAGATCTTTCCATATGGCACACTGTTGTTTGCTGGCAGGGGACAAAAGGATTCATCAAACAGTAATCAAGAAGTTACCCTCTTAAGAACCTAGAAAAGGAGAAAGGATTGCAGGGATGCTTTACATGTTACATTTCCCCTACACAAAAAGGTATCCATATCCTTTCATACTACATAAAGGTTACTGTGACTCCCCCCCCCCCCCCGCTAATGCTGCTGTTGCATACAGATGGATCAAAAACTGACCTGTCCACATTCCTGCTGCCGAGGGAAAGGTACAGTCCCCTTTGTGTTAAGACACTTGCCAGACCCAGCCACTAGGAGGCAGTCTGGGGCAGGGGGCAATTTAACTAGACAGGTTGTTACTGTGACCCGAGATGTGTTTTGTGGAGAGTGTTTTTAGCTGGAAATCTAATTACTCCTTACAATGTATCCAGTGTGCTGGTTTTTTTTGAAGACATATGATGTTCACCACAATATATTGATCCTGTTGTTTCTTGACAAATACTACTATTTGATATATGATGCATGGAGTAATTAAATTATTGATCATCTTGATTACATATATAGTAGATGGAATGTAAGCATAATTGCACATGTGTGTGTGTGTGTGTGTGTGTGTGAGAGAGAGAGAGAGAGAGAGAGAGAGAGAGAGAGAGAGTGCAGTTGTACTCTGATTGAATATTATATAAAATACTTTTCTTCTTGGTTTGCAGTTCTGATGCAGAGCATCCATTTATGACTGAAAGATAGCATTTCAAGGTGGGAAGTAAGCACCGTACTTTATATGGTATTCTACACAAAACATCAGAAAGGAAAGATGTGTTCTGTAGTGTGTGGTGCATGGTCTTAAAATTCCACTCTGAGGCACACTGCTTGCTTTTTATTATCCAGACTGGAGAGGAGGGTGGTCATTGTTTGGCCTTCTCTCCCGTGAGGAAATCCCTTGAGCAGGACCTGCCAGCTCAAAAAAACTGAGGGAGGAGTTGAGCTGGGCACCCCGGATACTACAATGTAAGTTCCTGTTTCAATAGCAAGGTGTGTGTTTGTTTTGCTCTGGCATAATATCATTATGTAAATAGAAGCAAGGCAATGAAAGGGCTGCATAGAGGCTGCTTAAAGGAACAGATATCAGGTAACTTTTAAAACAATCAGTTCTCAGCCATGTACTGAAAAGAGCAGAGAGTTCTGGAGTGTAGCTGGAAGAGGACTATAGTCAGGTAGATATTCAGATATTCAGGCAGGAAAGAAGTTGCCACTGGGAATTCTATGTGCACACAACACCAACCCAGCCATTAGCACTGGTGACATTTTTCAAAATGCATACAAAAGGTCTATACATGACAATCATAGCATATGGGGTGGCTAATATAAATCTCAAAAGAAACTACTAGGTGAAAACAATGTTTTAAGATCTTGAAAGCAGGCCTGGATGAAGAAGGGAGTAAGAGGGAGCACATGCGCTGGGCAGCAGGTTAGAGGGGACAGTGAACAGTTTCCTGCCCTGATCACACCACCGCCCCCTGACACCACCCCTGAGAAAAGTCTCCAACCCCCATTCATGTCCCCTACTGCTGAGAAAAAGAAGGGGACTTGAACCTGCAGGCTTCCTTCTCGCTGCAACGGCAAGGGGGGGGAGGCAAAGGTGAGAAAGTCTTTCTCTCCTTCATTCTCCCCTTGTCCTTGCTGCCAGCAAGATATGGAAGTCTGCATGGGACAGAAGAGGAGAAAGACCTTGTGAGTCCTCCCTGCAGGTTCAGCCTAGATTGATCAACTCCTTCCTGGGGTGGGGGTTGGCTTGCTACACTCCAGCCCTGGCAGTGTCCAATGGAATAACAAGTTCAGGGGCGGCTGAAGCGATGTGAGCCCTTTAGCTTCCCGGCACCAGGAGAGGAGGAGATGGAGCCTTCACCCAGGCCATTGCACAACATGGAGCCTTGTGGGACAGAAGGGATTGGCCCAGGTGGCTAAAATGGAGATAACTGTGCCAGGAGTGCACCAAGGATGCTGCAGAGGTGAGCCAGAGGAGGGAAAGGAGAAGCACCAGGGTTTAAATGACTTGAAGGACCTTCCCTCTCTAGGATTCTTCCCCGGCATTGGCATATCATCCTGATCCTTTTGCAAGTGCAAATGCTTCCTCATCAGTGATTTCCCCTTTTATCTCTGGACAAGTACTCATTTACCAGATTAGCACTAACCATGGTGTGCCTCAGAATGGGTTTTTCAGAGGTAAGTGCTTTCTGCACTTAAGGTAGTTTATGCACTGGGATAAGGGATAATTATGGTCATTACCAAAGACTGTATGAGGCACAGACACCCTTAAAGAAGAAAGCACTCCCAGATCACTCCAGATTTGGAAAATGCTATTTAATTTCAAGGCAAGGCAACAGATTCAGGGGTGAATCATAGTTCATATATTCAGCAGGGTGAATCAAAGGTTGAAGAGAGTTGAAAGATGGTCAGCAACGCCCCCTGACAAGATCAGAGACTCTTGACTTGCCCTTCTGCTAAGGCCCATGTTTGGTGGCTGGAGTTTGCACTTCCATACAAAAACACTGTGACCTGTCCACGACCCCTTTTTAAAGCCATCCAGGCTGGTGGCCATCTCCACATCTTATGCCACTGATTTCCATGAATTAATTATGTGTTGTTTGAAGAAGTACTTTTTGTCTGTTCTGAATTTCACTCTATACCACCAAGTTCTAGTATGAGGAGGAGGCAAAAAGCGCCTCTCACACCATACAAAATTTTAAAAACCTCCCTCATGTCCTCCCCAAACCCCTGGCAGGCAGCTATGGGGATGGATGGAGCAAAAAGCAACACCAATGTCACATCCAGAATTCTGCCACTTGCACCAGCCAGTGAGGGAGATGAAAGGGCAGGAAAACCATGAATTTCTGATGCACTAGCTCCAGCCAGCAGCAGCAGCAGAGACCTGGATTAGGTCTGTTGCAGCTAGCTAGACTGGCTTAGGATCCTGTGCATAGTGAATCCTCAAACCAGGATGCTTGTCTTCTCATCCATGCTCCTACATGAGTTACGTGACCAGTGTGAGCTCACAGAACACAAAAGACCTGCCTTTTGGGGCACCATGTAAGACTGCAGCCCCTAAAAGAACACTTTCTTCGGGGTGAGATCTCAGTGCAAAATTGCAAGAGATCATGGCGCCCAAAATGGCCACCATGCTCTTGCAGGAAAAGAATGGGACATCCTGTTTTTTCCAGCACTTGTGGGGTATGGGATCCAGAAGACTCTTGGCCCGGTGAGCCTTGCCCCACCCTCTCCTCCCCGCCTCCCAAAACCTCAATTTTGAGGGTATGCACCAACTACCTCCCATGGGGAAGCCACCAGTGGTATCTTCTGCCTGTGTGTAGATTAGGTAGTACAGTGCCAGATCATCGATCTAGCAGAGCCCAGCACATGTATCTCCCCAACAGAAACCTCTGCCATCACAGCATTGCTCTTAGTTGTGGTGTTTTCCTAAACTAAAAAGCTCCAAATAATTTAGACTTCCCTTTTAGGGAAGGTGGTTCAGCAGTGTTTCTTACTATATATTTCAGTTCCTACAAGAAAGTTTCCAGATTAAAGATAAAAGAATACAGGATGGGATATATATCTTCTTTCAAAGAAGGAAGTTACATTTGTTTGTGTTGTATCCTAGTGGCTCTGCCATGATTGCTTCTTATGTGAGTGTCAGGAGACTAAACTGAGAAGCTCTCTCTTCCTATATAACCTATGACTAAATGCTTCATGAAACAATCACTTTATGTCATCTAGGGTGTGCTGCAGAGATAACATCAATCAAGCACTGACTGGAGTCCAATATAGCATAATGGAGAACATTATGGATTACGTAAAGCCTTTAAGAAAGGGGTGGGGAACCTGGTGCTCTCCAGATGTGCTCCCACCATCCCTGACCATTGGCCATGCTTGGAGGGGCCAGTGGAAGCTGGAGTCCAACAGCATCTGGAGGGTCACAGATCCCACATCCCTGCTTAAAGACTTTTGCCAGTTCTCTTTTGCACTTAGGAAAACCATGGAATGAATTAATATAACTAGGAAGAGGGCTTAAGGCAGGCACTCATGTAGATCTTGGGCTGAAGTTCTGCAGCCTCCTCCAGATCCAGATTCTAGCTTGTTTTCAAAACCATATAAACGCCCTTACAAACTGTTCACTGAGTGATTTAAAAGCGAATGATGACGGCTTTTGCAGCAAGCGTCAAGTGGCAAGAGTGAACCTCGCTGTGGCTTCTGTGAACTTGCCTTCGGGCAAAGCCACCAGTTTGAGGCAAGCCAGTTGGGAATGGGACCAACATCATTTTGTAGGGAAAGCTGCTTCCCAATGCGGCCTGAAGTTAAAAGCACCAAGTCCATATTTAGTGCTCCATTATCTGCTTCTCTCTTTCACCCCTGTGTTTGTGTTCTCTATCTCCCTCCTCTCCTCCCCTCCCCTCCCCCACCCCTCATATTTCACAGCCAAGAAATAGCACAAGATGTGTTTCCAAAGCGTTACCAATGAACAGTCAGGATGGGGGCAGCCAAGGTTCACTGAGACCCATAGTGGGGCTGCGCCGATTTCCTGACACAAGCCAAAGTCTCAGGCCGCTCTTAACTGCTCCACTCTTTCCCATGAGCTTGGAGATAGGGGAAGATATACCGTACCTCCTGATCTCATATTTAGGCATCATTCTCCAAAGGCAGGCAATCTTTTAACTTTGTAAGAAAATCTGCTCCTGCTTAAGCCGTCTCATTCCTGAAGCAAGCATGTGAGGCTGTCAGTCATTGGCTGCGGTACGACACTCTCCCAGTGACAGATGCATGATAGGCCAAGTCTTCCAAACATATTTTCACCACATGTTCTCATCACCACAAGATGAGCTAAGGCTGCCTGAGTGACACAGCCCAAGCCTTTGTGAATCTCCATTGCAGGGCTGGCCTTACCATGAGGCAGGGTGAGGCAAGCACCTCAAGAAGCAGGTGCTGGGGGCAGAAGCAACAGCCCTACCCCACCCCTATGGCAGTTCCTCATGAGCCATTTCCCTCTGCTGAATGTCAGAGCTGTATGTGCCTGTCATGCATCACCTCAACCACCCTCAAGTGGTACTAACCCACTGCCAGAGCTGAAGTAAAATTCAACTCACAGCCCTGTCTGCTTCCGTACGTGGAAGCCATGCAAGGGAGGTGATGGTGCTATCTTGTCTTCTGCCTCAGGGAGCAAAATGTCTCGGGCTGGTTCTCCTCCTTTGCCTCCTGAGCATAAAAGTTTGTCTCAGAGGTTAAGCCAGGAGTGTTTGCTTTGTGCCTTTCAGATGTGGGTGAACTATAGAGGCACACACCCCATAACTTTAAAGCCCCCCACCCCCGAACTGTAATTTGTTAAGGGCATTTGGAATAGGTGACTTGTCAACGGTACACTACAGTTCTCCAAATTCTTGGGGTGGAGGAATGCGCTTTAAACATGGTGTGTATGCAGCCTACAACTCCCAGCATCCTTGACTGCAGGCTGTGCTGGCTGGGGCTGCTGGGAGTTGGAGTCCAACAACATGAGAAAGGCCCCACTTCGGCCACCCCTGAGTTAAGCTGAAAATATACAAATGTGAACTCATCTCTGTTGCTTGGGCAACCCCTTTCCTTTGAGAAACCGAAATTCTTCATTTCTTTTCCTCGGGGTTGTATCGTTTTTTCACCTTAAAGGAAAAAATCCAGGAAAGAGTCTCACCCCCACTGCTTCAGATTCAAATAAGTTCTCCCCATCCTGACCTTTCTACACTAAAACTCACTCCAAAAAGAAGCCAGCAAAAGGCCAATCCCACTGGACTAAAGCCCAAATCCAGGAGACGAAGGCTGCTTGAAAACCAGAGGTTCTCCTCATGCTGGCCAACTGTGCCAAACCGGGAGGGGATTCTTCTAAGTTTTCTCTTTTACTTTTTTATTATTAAATAAATATATATTTTTCCTTCTCTGCCTGCCAAGATAAATCTCCAGTTCCAGCTGTGACATCTGCATTTCCCTTCTCTGCTTTCAATAAGGAATGAGCAGCTCCCCCCCTCACCCTACACGCCAGCTTCACAGCTGAGGTTTCTTTTACACTCCAAAAAAGAAGAAGCTGCATGCCTCCATCCATTCTTTGCTCCCTTAATAAAAAATTGCGGTGAATGTTAGTACTCGTGAAACTGACAGCCTGACAGTGTTAACAAGAGACAGGCAGCATGTGGGTCTTGCAACCTGGTTAACACACCTCTGACCTGATCCTCACGATTACTATAAGCCTGTTCCCACATTTCTATCCTTCCTGTCCTCTCTTTGTTCTTAGCCCATGAATATTTCACTTTGGGACATCTATGCTTTCTGCCATCCCATGGCTACTTCACACGTGTTTTTAGCATGAACGTACAATCAGATAGACAAACCTGCCTTTTTGAGAACACATGAGCACTGACTGAAAACAACTACACGTGCCAAGGGACCCAGAGTCAGCCCAATATATTTTGCTGCCTGCGATGAAGGACAAGATGGCACACCCTCCTCATTTCATGGACAGAGGCTGAGTGGAATGGCAGCTGAACTTGCCTCAACACTAAGTGACAAGATGGCACCTTCCACTGCATCCGAGACACCAAATCTAGGGGAGCTGGGTCAGCTCAAAGACACAGCTCTGTCTTTCAACAGAAGGAAACAGCTGGAGGTTCAGGAGGAGCAGCCAGAGAGTTGCCACTGCTCTCCCCCAGCATCTCCTGCATGAGGTGGTGACCTTGTTCTACCTAATGGTAGGGCAGGCCCCACAAAGACCCAGTAATTTGACTCTTATGATGACTTAATTCTGACTTCATGTGAAACCATGGCTTGTGCTAACCATTGTTTAGGACCCAAACTACTATCTGAGCTTCCAAAGGTACAAAAAGCAAGCCATGGTTTTAGAGCTGCTTCTATTTTCTATCCTCTCAGCCCTCAGCTTCATAAATTCACTCCCCGCTACAAGAAGACCAGCTTCCGGAGGTGGTGCGACAGCTGAAGCTACTGAAACCATCAATTCAGACACCCTACTCACCGTTAGGGACACGGGTGGTGCTGTGGGTTAAACCACAGAGCCTAGGATTTGCCGGTCAGAAGGTCGGCGGTTCGAATCCCCGCGACGGGGTGAGCTCCCATTGCTCGGTCCCTGCTCCTGCCAAACTAGCAGTTCAAAAGCAGATAAATAGGTACCGCTCTGGCGGGAAAGTAAACGGCGTTTCCGTGCGCTGCTCTGGTTCGCCAGAAGCGGCTTAGTCATGCTGGCCACACGACCCCAAAGCTGTACGCCGGCTCCCTTGGCCAATAAAGCGAGATGAGTGCCGCAACCCCAGAGTCGTCCGTGACTGGACCTACTGCTCAGGGGTACTTTTACCTTTACCTTTACTCACCGTTAGACAAACCACGATCTGCAAACTCACTTCAAGCTATGATGTCTGTGCTTCCTGGCTAATCACAAAACGGATGACATCATGACAAAGCATAGTTAAGCTTCTTCAAGCAGGTATGAGACTGTGAAACAGCCCTGAGAAAATGAAGTAGGTTTTTCCCTTTTACAAATGTGAACAAGGTATTTAGTGTTGTGATACAAACTATGTCCAACGAGAGCACCAAGTGAGCTTCCTTGAGCTGGTGCCAGATTGGATGCAAACCCACTATTCTCATGCTAAGGGCAAATTAAGCAACTATCACTGAAAAACACTTATAAGGAAAACAGACTACGTTCCTGTTTAAAAAGATGCAGTTGGAGGTTATGGATCACGAAGTGTAACCTCATACACTTTGGTCCTGAATGATATTTTCCAGGCCTGTGGATTGTTCACACATGTCACTTGCAATCCACAACTGGGGCTGCAAGTTCAAAGAGACTTAACATATGACCTTTTTCTTATTGGGTAAGTGAAGCATGAATGTTTATTTTGCTAAGAGCATGATTGTCAGATAGCTGATGAACAGAATGCAACTGATGGTATATACAGCCCAGGGGTGGCTGGATCAGCTTTTTCTCATTCCCTGTCAGTGTCTCCATAAGTCGATTGTGTCCTGTTAACATGGATTGTAAAACAAACGCACACAATATTAGAAATTTCTCCATGCAGTTTGGGTTTTTTTGCATTTTCTCTATGCACCTTCCCCCAAAATATGCATTTTGTGCACATTTTCTCCAAAAGAAATGATTTTGCATGCCCTTCCCCTTGAAATATGATTTTTTGGCAAGCAAAAAATTTGGAATGCAGTTAGCAATCTGCATAGAAGTCTGGGAACTGCTAATTTGGTTGGCACACTTTAAAACACAGGGCAAAATTATCCTCCATTGCTAATATGATTACCCCTTGAAGACTGTCTGGTAGAATTATATGCAGACTTTCTTTCTACTAAAATGAAATGATGTTATCCAAAGTTGGGTGCCTGAAACCCTTCAGTGGCATGGAAAATACAGAATGTGAAAGAGGTCTATATATTCAGCTGTTGCAAAAATTATATTTTAAAAACGATTTTTGCCCTAAGCTTTTTCCGGAATCTGTGAGTTTTGAGGAGAACTCTGCAAGCCACTCTAGGTTCCTTATATTTTATAGGAGATAAAAATATAATGAACAAGTCAAATGAGTATATACCAGCAGAAATGTCATTTTAAAGATAAAAATCCTTATGACCAGTCCTACTGTTAGGCAGAGTGAGGCATCCACCTCAGGCAGCAGCTGCTGAGAGCAGCTGCCAGGTGTAGGGAGAAGAAAGCTGTATGTGTCATGCAAAGTGCCCTGCATCCCCTTAGCTAGCCTGCTCCCTTGAGCTGTGGACACAAAAGTTGTTGAGTATTTTCTTTCTTTCTCGAAGCTAAGAAGTTTTTTGAGCTATTTTTAAGAAATTCACAAAAATCTAAACTTCCAACATGGGTTCCCTTACGTCTGGATTTTCATGAACATTAAAGCTATTTCTGCCCGGACACTGTTTCCAATGGCCAGATCTTGTCAGTGTCCAGGAAATTCCGGACTTATGGCAACTCTAGTTTGACGCAAAATTCAGCTGCCAGTCTACTCAACTTCTGTCGGTGGAATGAAGATTTGAGTTGCCATATTTACCTTTGCTTCCAGTTGCAAAATATCTAAAATAACCAAACTGCCCTGCTGACCCCTGCAATAAATGAAGTCTATCCCCCTTTGCAAATCCCACCCATCACTTTTAAACAAACCTTGACAGCACACAATCCTGCGCATACTTACCCAGAAGTAAGTTCTTCTCTGCTTAATATGAGTTACTTTCATGTCAGCAGGCATAAGATTGCAGCCCAAAGCACATTTGCCTTTATCAGGGGGCTAACTCTACTGCTCAGCTGTGGCCTGTTCAGAGAGTTACTGATGCCCGGTCAATATCTGAATGCACACAGTACATTTCCAGCACTCTTGTTGCTATTTTAACAGTCATGGCTCCCCACAAAGTATCTTGTGAAGTTTCATTTATTAGGAGTGCTGAATGCAGTTAGAAGACCCATAACAGAGCTACAGTTCCCAGCACCCTTATCACACTACAGTTTCCAGGATTCCTTGAGGGATTCCATGACTGTTAAAGTGGTATAAGAGTGCTTGAAATGTATGGTGTGAATATGACCTATACTCTAAATACAGATCTGGCTGAGGGGAAATGCTTTAGAATAGTCTAGACTCTTTTTCTTTTATATTGCTTCTGCAGGAAAGTTGTAAAAAAGAATCCTGCCCAGCTCCTTGAGTTCTGGAATCCTTGAGTTTCTAAAAGGCTCCGGGGTTGACATTCCTGCTTTTCTGCCAGCAGCAAAAATGAAGGGCGGGATAAGGGGGCACTTTTACATAATCAAAACCAACAGAGAAGAAAAATATTCACGAGACAGTAGTGAGGAGTATTTTCTTCCTATGTGTTAATAATTTTCAGATCTAACAGTGGAAGGTGATATGTAAAATATACGTTCTCTTTGGCTCTCATCGCCGTCCATTTAAAGACACCGCAATGAAGCCTCATATTCATTTTAGTGCAAACCTCCTTCCAGCAAAGGATCTTTGCCAAAGCAATGGTTTTAAAGTTTCTAATGCTGGGTCCCATAAGGGCCGCAACGGGTGTCACAGGCACACAAAAAAACTCCTGAAAAACAGTTTGAGCATTGCAGCAGAATCAGGAGCCAGCATTCTCAGGTACTTGCCAGGGTCCCCATCTCAGCAAGGAGGCCCAGTGCCGAACCCTGGAACCTCTCAGCCTGCCTGCCTCTGCTCCTTGCTGTCCTTCTCTTTTCACCTGACCTCTCTGAACAAGCCAGCAATGGTGGGAGAGGGGCAAGCATCAGCCTTGGCTTGTGTTCCCTTCTCCATCTTGAGGGCCGTACAAATCGAACTGTGACAAAGGTCAGTGAAGGGTCAGTGATAGTGGAATACTTGGCATGGGGCACTTACCCAGAGGCTCCCAAATCCTGCAGCCAACAGCAATGAGCAGGACATCAGATGTATCACAACAGGAACACTTCAGTCATTCATGCTGGCACTCTTTGAAAATGTGCTGGATTTCAGGTGAAGAGTCAACTGCCAGCCCAAAGTGGCCTTGTTTACATTTAAGATTAAGTGACAGATTCACAAAGATCAATTGTAAGCAGAAACCATCCTTGAATGTTAGTGGTTTTTCTAATATCCAGCTACCTAAGAGTATCTAAATTAATTATGGCACAATAATTTGCATGATGCAAGCTTTATCCTATTGAGCAAAGTCAAATAGGTGAAAGTCAAATAGGTGAACTTTCCCTTAGTCTGGGAAAAAGCCACCCTTACTACCAGCAATCCCACCACTGCCAGACGCAGAACTGCCAGCAGACTTTGCTGTGGAGAAGGGGGAGGAGGAGATGAATGTGCCAACACATCTTTCTCCACATTCAAGAGAATGACTATGAAATAAACTAGATTTAATAGTCCATCATGTAAGTACTACAGTGGTACCTCGGGATAAGCACTTAATTCGTTCTGGAGGTCCGTTCTTAACCTGAAACTGTCCTTAACCTGAGGTACCACTTTAGCTAATGGGGCCTCCCGCTGCCGCCGCTGTGTGATTTCTGTTCTCATCCTGAAGCAAAGTTCTTAACCCGAGGTATTATTTCCGGGTTAGCAGAGTCTGTAACCTGAAGCGTCTGTAACCCAAGGTACCACTGTACTGTATATGCATGGAAAGATCAGTAAACCTCTTCAGACATCATAGGCATGTGCAGAGGGAAAGAGTGGGGTTTGGGTGATCAAATCTGAAAGAGCACCCACCCACATGTAACAACTGTGCAGACAGAGGGGCTCTCACCACATAATGGGGAAGGTTAAGAAATCAGGAGGAAGTTGGCTCACACAGGCTTCCCCTTCCCTTCCCATGTGTTTGTGGCACCGGAAAAGGGCTATGTGCAGTAACAAAAGCAAAAGACAGTATAACAGTCTAAATATGGTCCCTCTGTACTCAGTGAGAGGCGCCTCCGAAGGCGATTCACAAGCATGATAGCTTTGGTCTTTGTTAGAACAGAACCAGCTGTGACAAAGAATTCCAGGTTAGGCTGTGCACACCATAAATTTAAAGCATATGGCTTCCTACCAAAGAATTTTGGGAACTGTAGTTTACCCATCACAGAGCTACAATTCCTAGCACATTTAACTAAACTTCAGTTCCCAGGATTCTTTGGGTAAAGTCATGCACTTTAATTAACCTTACTTAATTTGAAATATGTGTGTAAACTTGAGAATCCACTTTCTATCTGAATTGGGGGCGGGGATGTAACAGAGGCGCCCCATGCCTTGAGTGATATATGAACATTGGAAGAGAGAAGGAAGAGAGAAAATAAAAAATGGGGGAGGATAGATCCCTTGCAAGCATTTAAAAGAAGTGGGGAACGGTTTGTTCTGGCTGATATGTGTCTTGAGGGGAGGGGGCTGCTTTGATTTTATTTGTGTCTAGACAGTATATGGGATGTAGCTGCTGCAAGGATCCAAAGGAAATAATGCACAGTGGAGCGAAAGGAAAACTAGGGGAGAATGCCAGAGGGGTGCGGGGTCAGCCGGAGAAAACAAAACGGAAGAAGTGAACTCCCTGAGAAGTCAGCCAATCGAAACGCCTGCAAAGGGTTAACCTGCTCCCAAAAGAGGCCTTCTGAAGAAACAATAAGAAACCTATCAGCCTATTGGACAGCTCCTAGAGACCTAGGGCCAATGGGAAGAGCCTGCCAACGGAGAAGCCTTTTCGGTGAGCAGATCAAGAGGAGTGCAGGGCTAGAATGGAGCAGTCGCTCCGCGTGCGGTTTGTCAGGGCTGAGGTAGGAGCCCCGGCGAGGTTGCCTGGGATGAAAGCTCCCTTGCACAGCCCCGAAATCTCCGGGATGCGCGAGATGCTGCTCCTGGAAGTGCAGCCATAAAGTGAGAGGCGCCGGGGAGCCATTGAGTTGCACCTCCTGCCTGCAGCCTGCAGTGTGTGACTGCTGTCACCAGGGCCATTCGTTTCTGCAGATAACGAGGGTGAAGTCTGGTCTATCATCTATCTATCTATCTATATCTATCTATCTATCTATCTATCTATCTATCTATCTATCTATCTATCTATCATCTATCTATCATCTATCTATCTATCTATCTATCTATCTATCTATCTATCATCTATCTATCTATCTATCTGTCTAATCTATCTATCATCTATCTATCTATCATCTATCTATCTATCTATCTATCTATCTATCTATCATCTATCTATCATCATCTATCCACACATACACACGTGTCAGTATCATTTGACCCTGAGTGCTGTTAATCTTGCTGCCAAAGGACCACCTTTCCAAAGAGAGGACAACCTGCATCCTTTGTGCCATGGAACACAGGAGTGGGCATCCTGCGGGGTGGGCCCAATGAAGCAGGGATGCAAACTACCCAAGCTAGGAAGACAAAAAGCTTGATTTTGTGCGCCTATGTGCTCTGAATGGGTGTGTGGTTGCTCATGCAGTTCCTCCCTGCATTCTCATGGTGTGGCCACAACAGGAGATGGTTGCTAGATAAAAATGATCCAGACTCCTGTATGCCTCCCCCTCCCGCCATGTGGTTCAGATTTCATTACAGGGAAACAGGAAAGCAGCAAATTCAGGAGGTCCTTGGGTGTTGGATGGAGGCAGTAGACTAGTGACAATCCCATATACACCCTGGATTCAGGGATCTGCTGGAAAGTTGTCATTGGCGAATGTTGTATTTATGCCAAACACACACACACACACACACACACACACACACACACACACACACACACTACTTCTTTTCCTACTGGAGGACCTTGGCCTCCCCAAGGCCCATCAGTCTGCCCCCTTTGAGTCATGCACCATGTGTGGGAGTGGGAACCAAGCCACACGGCTAATGTAGATCTACTAATCAGCTAACAAGATGTTGGAAATCTCTCTTGAGCAATTCCAAACTCTCCTCCAGGCCCATGAGATTGTACTTCTGAAAAGGTTGTCGGCTGGCCAGTTCATAATAATTAGCAAGTAGTCTAAGTCTGGCTTTTCCAAGTCACATTCCATTTCTTTTGCTTAAGGACATGTTTGCAAAAATCGCTCTCCTGGTCCAAATCTGACTTGCTCCACCAACAAAAAAAAATGCTTAGTGTGGGGGTGCACAAGTTTCACATTTGCATATGAGCCTGGAAATGCTTAAGAGTCAGAGGGCTAGGCTGCAATCCATAAATCATTTACTCTTTGGTAATGCAATCTCTAAGATTTCAACCAGCAACAATACTATATTAGGGTAATTGTTTTATGCATTGGGAGTAATCTGTTAAAAAAAATAATCACACTGAGGGTGGTTTACCACTACCTGCACTGCCCCAGAAGCATTTGGTCTGCAGCAGGAGGAGAACAGTAAAAAAAAAAAAAGACTCCCAAATGCACTAATTTGTGCAAGCATGCATAAATGGCCATGCAACCAAAAGGGAATAGAAATGCTGGTCTAAACAATACCTTTGGACTTCAGATCTGATTCTAGTCATCCAGATTCACTGCATCCTCATAAGGTGAAGCTAGCACCAGCATAAAAACCCCACTAATACAGCAGCAGGACTCGGGGCACACTTAAGATAAAGAAGTGAAGGATGGTGGGCAAGTCCAAAAGAAGCTCTTTTCCCATATCTCCTGAAAAGGGCAACATGAGATACCCCCTAGTGTGTGACTACTTAGGAGGGGGAGGTGGCCTGTGTAGGTGCTTGTGGATCAAGGCTTGGCTGAGAGCCAGAAAGGGTGGAGCCTCAGTCTGAGCCAGGCTGTTGCTGAAGCAGCAATTCTCTTGGGGCTCCCTAGCAAGTACTTGTTTGCAGCTAGCTGTCAGATTTTGTACCTCTGAGCCTCTCCAGTACTGGGTAAAGATGGTCACATCTGGTGGGAGGGGCGGGGAGTCTATGCAAAAAAGTCAACATGCAGCAAAATGCCATATTGAATCCCATAAACTTTTAAAGTGAATTCTCAATTTCTCAGATCCCTTAAAGGTTCATCCTGGCTATTTGTTTCTTTCTCTGAAAGAATTACAAATAATCATGGCTCAGTAACTAGAAGGGCTTGTTGCTATAGCAAAGTAGTTAATAGAGAGGACTGGCTAATTCTGTTGGAAACACAGCTGGGTTCTGTTAAGTATGGCCAACTAAACTGTAATAAACTAAAGACTGTCAGGGAATTCCCTGTAAATTTACTTCAAGCCCTTCCTTTTTGAAGAAATTTCATATTAGATGCGTGTGACAATGTTCCGCTTCTCTCTGACTCCCAGAATAAAAACCTCAATGCATGCAGTTCTTGTACTTCAATGTGTATCAGAGAACCCATGCTGCGGTTGTCACAGAGAAAGCCAACTGAGATTTCTTTCTTGGGGCTGTACCAAATATTTATCACTCTCTGGCTTTTGCTTTGGAATATGTATGTTCTTGGACAGAGAGCAAAGGCTTAAACTTCTAGACTCAGTTGATTCATCTGCATCAATATATCAGATTTGTATACCGCCAAGGCACCCAAGGTGGTTTCAAAATTTAAAACACGGGAACAAATAAATTAAATAAAAACATACGAGTGACAGAGTCCTCTCAGGCCAACTGGGAGCTGATGGATTGTGTGCTCCTCAGCCAGGGGTTCCTCACTTCTGCCTTGCATGCATCATTACCCTTCCTATCATGTCTTCCTTGGCCTGCCCCTGTCAGTCATCACGCTGTGAGTTTACTGTCTGACTGCTGTGAATTAATCTAGGAGTTAGACCAGATTGTTAAGCGGCCAGGATATTAGTGCTCCCTTAATGGTCAGTGCCTGTGTTGTTACAGCCACACTTTCTCTTAAGAAATTAAAGGTGAATGCCAAGCATGGGTGGCGGATATCTCAATAGAAACTAATTGTTAGAGAGATGGTTTCTTGACCATCCCTAGAACAGGAAAGGCTTCAGCTAGGAAGATGGCTCCTCACTCCCCTACCTCGCAGAAAAGGCGTGGGGCATAAGATACTGTATTAGTTTAGCATTAGGTGGAAAGACAGTGGCTGGTGGCTAAAAGTATATTGGGGTGCACCTCTGGGATCTGACATGCAACAGGGCATCTACTCTCTGCTTATAGTAGAGCTTTCCAAACTTTTCAAGTTGGTGACACACTTTTTGCACATGCATCATTTCGCAAGACAGTAATTCAGTTTTACTAGCAAACCGGAGTTTAAACTGGCCCCTTTCCAGCCCTGGGAGGAGTGTGGGGAGCATTCGAGTGACACACATACACACTGCAGCCGGACACCCTAACATGTCGTGATACACAGTTGGGAAAGCTCTGGCTTATGGGAAGGATATTGTGTGATATGCCTTCACTTAAGTTTGACTTCTATTTGTGTAAATAAGCCCAGATATTACCAAAACAAAAGAATACTATGTTCCCCGCAATTGTCCCTAAGGAAGTCAAGTCTACGTAAGCTCCTGAACCTGAGAAATAGGGAGCAAATACAGTAGTAGAGTAAGATAATGCCACTACCTTCTAGGGCTATTATTAAATAATGTGTAATCTGGCTTTGCAGCAACACTCTGAAGCCCAACTCTGAAGCTGTGATGATGTTGTCTCTAAACCAGTGCTATTTTTCAAGAAAAAGAGGTCTCGGAACTCACCATGAACACCTCCCTCATTCTCTTAGAACGGCAATGGCCCCCAACCTGGGAGGTGTCAGAACTGAGTTCCAGGGAGTTCCAGCTGAAAAACTCTATAAACTATCTCAAAATATAAAATACTCATTTGAGGAGCACAGTTTACAAAACTGCAAAGCACTATATTGATCCCAGAAGAAAATCTGAAATCCTTTCTTCATATAACCTGAGGTACAGGTTTAACAATAAAAAGGAATTATTTTATGTCTCTGACTGATGGTTGCGACTTGAATCTTCAGGTAGTGGTTGTGGACTAGAAGATTTTGTGATTAGTTCTGAATGCTAAGGACCAAGCTCATGTTAGAGGCAAACAAACTGTGACAGTCCTTGAAAAGCCCACTTTGTGAGGGGTTCACTGAGAACAGATACAGTAAATAGGGCTAAGACTTTCCTTGCTCCATATCCTCTCAGATTCACTGGGAAAGCGGGCAATTTGGATAAGGGAAGTGGCAGAGAGGAAAGTGGTTGTTTTCCACCACTACTTCTCAATAGGTCCCTCTCAAAGCAACTTTCCAAGCTTAAAAAAAGAAAAGACATTTATGTCAGGATCTAGTTACACACATTTTGAGCAGATAACATACAGTTTGGCCCTTAGAGACAAAAGAAACAGCTCATTTGGGTTTTCCAGCTCTATCTGTGGTAGACAAAGACTAGCCTGTGTCCACACTGGAAAAAGAAACTGACAGGATTCATAATGATGTCAAGATCACTCAGACACACAACATAAACCACATCAAAAGGTTGTGGCCAGAATAACCAAGTCATGAAAAAGAAGCACAACATTTTAATCCCTATCATTCATGGGGAAGGAATGCTGAAAGACCCCAATAACTTTTTTTTAACCTTTATGTGTGGATGGGTTTTTGTTGTTGTTTGCCTTGCTTCCCTCATAAAAAGAAGATGTGGGGAAACTGCCTCCAGATCTTAACACTCATTTCCCTCAATGGGAATTCACATCTTCATACAGGTATAGAAACCATACCTGCTAGTGTAGCCCTGGCAGGACTTAATTCTACCATAGCCTTGTAATCTGTTTTGCTCTGCATGTTTCTCTAACTGCAACTGGCCTTTGGACAGGCTTCCAAACAACGTTGGAAGTACTTTTATAGCTAGGAAGAGATTATATGGAAGGAGGCCAAATTTCAAAGAATAGTCAGGCTCTGCTGAGGATGAACCTTTCAAAGTCTGAAGCACAGAACGAAGAATACTCAGAAGGACTTCAGGGTTCATTGTCTGTGACATTTGAATTTGCGAGCGGGTGAGCGTTGCACTACAAGCCAGTGGGGCCAAATAAGAAGTGACATTAATTGTGCAAATAGAATTGACATCCTATTTAAACATAAAGACCCATAAGAAAGGAGAACAGAGAAACTGACGTTGGTGTCTGACGGAGTGAGAAGACCGCTCATCTGGTCACTGTCTTCCCCACTATGGTGAGATGTAGTTCCAAGTAAATTAATTATGTCTAATTCTACATTTCTACATCTAAATCAGGGATGGGGACGCTGTGGCCCTCCATATATCATTTGATTCCATCTTCCATCAGCCCCAGCCAGGATGGCCAATGGCCAATGTTGATGGGAACTGAAGTCCAACAACATCTGGAGGGCCACAGGTTCCTCAATCCTGATTAGTATGCATACATGTAGAAGGGCCTTACTCTTGTAACCACTAGCCACCCCTCAGATGGTGGGGGCAACTACAGGAGACCTTCCACTGAATATCTTAAATATGCAGATAGATACATATTGAGACAGATAGTTACTTATGATAGCAATGCTCACCTTGATAGGTAGCACCATTTCTGTGACCACTTTGGGTGGCTAGGAGGTTAAAATATCTATCTGCAAACTTGAACAAGTGCTAGTTGGGGGAGGGGACAGGCTGGGAAACTGATACCAAATTCAATTGGAGAGAAAAAAGCTCCTTTGCTGGCATTGTGCCCAAGGTTTGTGATCAGTTCCAAGAATTGTTTTCAATTTGGACCACAAGTGAATAACTAGAGGAATGTAACAGCATTTTCCTTATTATAAAACCACAGATTTAAGCTTTTTTTTTTAATGGCAGTGAATGTCTGTGCACATGGCTTGCCACAAGTATCTATGGCCAATAATTCAGAATGAGCCACAAAACTTGATATACACAAATAACAGAACATCTGTACAAAATGTATTTCATTATTTTCTGTTGCTGAAGGTTAAGCAATCCCCTCCCATTTCACAGTACCAGTAGGCAGGCATTAGAAGAAAGACTGACTTGAGAATGATTGAAAACGGGATACAGATACAGTATGGATCTAATTCATCATGGCATTTCTGATGCCATAGTAAGGTTACCAGACGTTCCTGTTTCCTGAGGACAGTCCCCGGATTTACAAATCAGTCTCCATACAAAATCAATTGAAGTTAAAAAGTGTCCCTGGATTCACTGGAAAAAATCTGGTAACCTTACCATAAGAACACAGAGCACCATTCTATACATGTTCAGAGGCACCTAGCCCTGGTAGATTGGTATAGGGTTGCATCATTAATTATCTATAGTTGTCTATATCAGTATTCCAAGGGGCTAAACTACATCCAATCTTTGTAGTTTGGTTTGAGCAGGAGTCCACAAAAGATTCATTTAGTCCAACATCTTGATTCAAATACAGACCAGCTGGATAGGTGAAGGGCTTTAGCTTGGTAGTAGAAGACCTGCCTTTCTTAATCATCCCTAACATTAAATATAATGCCATTTTCACAGCTGCTGCACATTTGATTTATGTTCTCGTTGCACTATCCCCCCTGGTCACAATATCTCTTTCCTGGATAGTCACAGTGAGTTCACATCCTATCAACGTATATATTCAGCTCAGGAGGGGAGGTTTGTCTCTCAAAATGTATCACTTGCCCTCTTGCCCATTCAGATTTGGAGAAGTCTTTTGAAAGCTCTTGACAGTTTGCTTGGGTGTTCAACCAACCATGCTGAATTATTTGTAACCCTCCACAAACTAGATTTTTCTCCGTGCTCACCATAGACTCCAGATAGTCTATGAATATTTTAAATATATCACTGGCCCGGTACAGACACTTGGTGGGCCCAGCTGCTTACACCTCCCCATTGTGAGAACTGTCCGTTTATTTGTACTCTCTGCTTCCTGCTGTTTAGCAGCTATGTTTGCTCAGGAGTCTTCAGTTCAAACCTATATTACCAAAGCACTCCTATCTGTGCATTTGTTGACACTCTCAAATTATAGAAAGAAAACAGCTTGGCAGGACTGAGGATTACAATCACTGGGTAATACTGCTGTATTTGGGTTTAACTGCCTTTTTTTTTTTAAACCCAGTGTATCTTCCCAAATTAACCCCTGGCTTTACTAAAATCAAAGCCTGCCACATTTCTATTTACTCCTGCTCCCTGCCAGCCCAGGAACCTATGGTTTCGTATACAGTGTGGAACAGAACTGGGTTACAATACAGGCTTTGTTTTCGCAAAAGAATGTGGGCAACAGCCATCTTTCCCTTTCCATCCCAGAATCCCAAGTATATACAGTGGTACCTCAGGTTAAGTACTTAATTGGTTCCAGAGGTCTGTACTTAACCTGAAACTGTTCTTAACCTGAAGCACCACTTTAGCTAATGGGGCCTCCTGCTGCTGCCGTGCCGCCGGAACACGATTTCTGTTCTTATCCTGAAGCAAAGTTCTTAACCCGAGGTACCATTTCTGGGTTAGCGGAGTCTGTAACCTGAAGCATATGTAACCTGAAGCATATGTAACCCGAGGTACCACTGTAACCTGACATCTCAGCACCTGGGACTTCACTGAGAGGGATTTCACCTTTAATCTCTGATTTAGGGCTTGTCCACCCATAAAATTTAATTTGTGTTTGCAGTTGTTTGAGGTCTCATTTAATTTGCATTGTCCACATGAAATAACATGACCTACAAACAACACCAATCTCAATTACTTCCTCCCACAAATTTGGGATAATTCAATAAATTGGGGTAAATCAGGTTCCAAACCACTTCACTCAGGGTTGCAGACTATTTTTTGGGAGGTGTTTTGGGATGGGTGAATCAATCAGTCATTACTTTCTGCTATTTCCCTCTCCATGCTCACTATTTCCTCAATGCTTTGATTTCTTTTCTGCCAGGGATTGCAACTATTTCCAGCACACTCCTGAACAAAGGTGTTTTCTTTTCTTTTGGGCTTTCAGATTTTCACAAAACCAGAAAGCAGCACTAGCAAATTGCCTGACTGTATGCTTTTATGCACTTCCTCCATAAGGAGTTTTTTTTTTTAAAAAAGAAAACAACAAGGTACACACAAAGCTAACTGCACACATTGCCTATCAGTACTTAATCATCATAACAGAATCAACGGATTAGAAAGGTGCAAACACAAAAGGGAACATCTACTGGTATGAATGGGGAAATTGTTCTTCACATACACATTCAAAGGTGTGTAGGTACGGACTCCTCTAGTCTTACTTGAATGGGGGAAATTATGAATTAACAGCTAAATAATGCTCAAATGTGCACAGGACCTTAGAACTCAATTTTTAGTCAGACCTCATGGCTACAAAATTCAACTCAGTTTTTCTACTTTTTGGTTCACCGTTTTGTTTGCTTTCCTTCTTTTGTGTACCATCTTGCCTGATGGAGAGTTCTGGAGAACTCACTTGGAGCAAGCACCAGCTCATCTTCCTCCCCAAGCTTGGTGGTGGCAGCACTGGTAGAGGAACTAGGGACGTTCTGAGATTGAATCAGAAGCTGGGATGGCTTTTGTAATTCTAGGATTGTTCTTGGAAAATTGGGACACTTGGGGGGTATGCAGACACCTTCCCTAAATCTGCGCTGGAGGGTCGGGAGAACAGCATGCGGGGGGGGGGGTGTGACAGGAGATTGTTGCATTTGGCAAGCAGAAATCCTTGCATTGATAGAACGATCGTATTACCACAATGTTGAATTCTACCCAGCGACTTTATAAAATTTTGGTAATTAGGCCTAGAAATATTTCTTCCCCTTTTACCTCTGTTTGAGAGAGGACTTTGTCTTCTCTGAAAAAAAATCTGATTTAGGTGGTTTTTCTGAAGCAAAAAAAAAAATCTGATTTAGGTGGTTATTCTGAAGCAAAAACATATGAATAACAACAACAACAACAACAACAACAACAACAACAACAACAAAAAGAAGTTGTTACTTTTCTACTGTCTCTCCCCTCCCATGAGGATTCTTTCATTGCTTTGTCCTCCCTGGCAATTCTCTGCTTCTGATATATTCAAATAAATTTTTAGTGTTTGTGTTAAAGTTGTTAGAATTTGCCCCTCAATTTCTTTTTACCTTATTCTCAACTTACATTTGTTTTTGCCAGAGTAGATGCTTCTTTTTTATTTGCTTCACATGGGCAAGACTTCAGCTTTTAAAAGAAATATTTTGTGCTTTTAACAGCTCAACTTTGCCTGTTAACCGCGCAGACATCCTCTTGGGTTTCTCTGTACCTTTCCTAGTCTGTGGTATTTATTTTACCTCAGTTTCTATTATAGTTTTTTTCAATAGCATCCAAGCTTCCTGAAGAGACTAGACCCTGCCCCCCCCCCTTTACATTCCTTTAAAAAGATCTGCTCATTATTTTATTTTATTTGATAAACTTGCTCTGTTGAAATTAAATGTGATTCTTTTGGACTTTTTGAACAATTTTCCACTTCTATATATACTAAATACCCAAGATGTTTCCCACCATATCACACCCGGAGACCACTCAAGATTGATGCGATCCTAACCATGTCTTCTCAGAAGTCCAATTGCATTCAGTGGGGCTTATTCCCTGGTAAGTGGGATTAGGGGAGCAGCCTAAATTTAGTTTAATAATTTAATAATAAACAAAATAACCGAAGGACCACTTCCCCTCTAGTTGGCTCTAAGACTAATTGTTATCAGTCAATGCTTCTCCTTTCACTATTTTCCCAATTTCTTTTTCAATATCTTCATCACAGTTGGGAGGGGAGCAACAGTATACCCCCACCATTAAGATTTCTTTTGGAGCTTAGTATTCCTGTTCACAATAATTCTGTGGAAAAGTTACTATTCACATTGGTCCTTAACCCTAGTTCAGATGTGGGGAAGCATTAGCCTTCCAGATGCTGCTGAACTACCACTCCCATCAAACCCAGTAAGCATGGCCAATGGCCAAGGATGATGGGAGTTGTAGTTCTGCTCATCTGGAGGGCCAGAACTTCCCTACACCTGCCCTGGGCTTAGTCCTGGGTTACGTATACACCACCCATTTAAAGCACTTTAACAGATGTGGTCTCCCCCAAAGAATCTGTACCGGCAATTTGTTCAGAGTGCTCAACAAATTACAATTTGTAATTTGAGGACCCTTCTATGAGGGGTGTGCAAAGTTCTGAATGCTAGCAGAATAAGTAAAGTTATGGAGATTGGCTGCCGCAAGGGAGGCCCGAGTTTGCGACACACATCCCACTGCCTTACTATAAGAATTCCTGTACTAATTCCAGAAGCCAAGCCAATCCTTATGCTAATTCCAAAATTCCAAGCCAAGGCTGTGGAACTGGAATGCTTAGTATTAAAAGAAAAAGTAAGTAGGCATATAACCTGGTGGAACATGTTGTCAATGCATACAGCACGCTATCCATTGATATAAAAGGACGTGTTAGCAGCGGATGCATAAAATATTCCAAAACAATTCTGGAGCAGTGTTGTTTAATACATCAAAGGGGCCATTGAGTCTAATCAACAGGAAGCCAATCAGCTGATCTGACAAGCCAATCAGGACTCACCTGACCTTCCATATAGAATCCTAAGAACTTCTCAGACTGATAAGCTTACCATTAAGAGAAGTTGCTAAACCGACTTGCCTTAACCTCACCCAGAAATTTGTCTGCCTCTTCCAGAACCACCTGCCTGCTCTGGGGCCCAACCACTGGCCTGTCTTTGGCCTTGTAATTTGGCCCTTTGGATTTTGAAGCGCCTGTGCTGTAATCATACATGTATAGCTTAAGATTCTCACACATGAAGCCACTTATGTACTGTATACAAATTCTACAATACTGTGTGCTCATGCTAATTTCTTCTGGGCAGTAGCTCTTAGGGGTAACTCCCCTGAGTTGGCATGGAACTCTCTTGGAATGGCTCAAAACCTGTTTTTGGTCTCTTCTTTTTCCTTCTAAAACCTGCCAAACATCACATCATTTTGGAGCCAAGTCCTATTGCTCTAAATTTAAACCACCACTGCCAGCAGCATAGGCTCCAACCCAGGTTGTATCACCTCACTAACATTAGAACTGTGGCTCAATTCGTCTTCAAAGGCTTCTACTTCCACCCAAAATGGTGCTCTAATTTTTGCAGACTACGATAATTATTTGCTCATTTACCACCAGCAGAATCCTATGTTGATAAAGAATGCTAGGACACAGATTGCCAGATACAGTCTAATTTCCCCCCTTTTGTACAGTTTACCAAAATTTCTCTTCCAGCATCAGAGGTTCTGCCCTTACTCTTTTATCGCACTGAGCTTTCTGTTAATTCTGAGGCCACTCCATGTGAGCTTTCATTCTGATTTCCATCCTCTTAGGATGTTCTTATACCCAGTCAAAATGATCCAAAATGGCTTCTTCCTTACTGATCCCCAATACTAAATCCATAAGAAAGAACACTGAATGATCTTCTGTGGGATTCTTCAATAACTTGCAGAACAAAGCCAAGAACAATTCCCCACATTGTGTAGGCGCTGGGGCCCCGAAGATCACACTTGTGAAAAGCAAAACAAGATTGCAGTTGATCAGGTGACACAACGGATGGCGACCTTTCTTTGGTTCTTTATGAAAGGGATAGTGCTGTTTTCTCAAAATGTCCCAAGATAAGAAGACCTACTATATACAATCAAAATCCCTTTGCATCTAAATCATCTTAAAGCCAAGCTGGAAAAATCTTCAGGACTACAAAAGAGTTGCTTTCAGCAGGATGGTGATGTAATTAGCAGACTGGGCAGGATCTCACCAGCTGCTAGACTGCTCATGGTTTCAGTGATGTGATATGTCTAGGCACCATGGCAGGCAAGGAGCTCTCTGGGAGCTTGTTGGCAGGAGGTGTACCTCTATGCCTTCAGGCATCACGGGTGTTTTCCAAGCGCTTTCACTCAGAACGTAGAATTCTGACCTGATGCCAGTAACCGATGGAAAGCCTGTGCCCGGCAATCAGTGAGGTGATTAACGTTTAACTCCTAGCTTTAAAAATGACATTTTTTGCCATCACATTCAAGTTGAACAATAAGAAGTGAAGAAACCAGGGAAAGTGAAGGTTCTTCTTTGTGCCAGAGAAGGCTTGAAGCCTGCAGGCAGGCCTGCTGTTGAGTGTGGGTTCAGCTCACTGGCAGGGCTCAACCAAAACGAAGTTCAGCAGGAACAATATTTTGAAAACCTGTAGTCAGTAGAGGGATGGGGTGGGAAGCTATTGTAGCCAGCTCAGTTAAAGGTAAAGGTAAAGGGACCCCTGACCATTAGGTCCAGTCGTGACCGACTCTGGGGTTGCAGCACACATCTCGCTTTATTGGCCAGCTCTGTTACTGTCAACAAATTCAACAAGAAAAGAATTCAGAGCAGAATCCCCTGTATTCAGCTGGGGGTGTTACTTTTACAAGCCACCTATTTCTGTTTCAATATTTCTCAACACGATCAAGTGTATATAGTAGTTCCACCAGGCCACTCTTGACAGAGAAAAGCACATATATCAACAAGTATATGTTTTTGTGTGTGTTTTTACTACTCTTATAGCATCATTCAATGAGAACTGGAGAAACACTTTCTTGACTTTTTTTCTTTACAAAACAAACCCATTTCATTATAAATTGTCAGAAAATTGTCACAAACACAAGAGCTTGTAATCAAACAGCCCTTGGTTAATTTAAATTTGCTAAAAAGGAGATGCAGTCACTGGCAAAGTAAGAAATCAACAGCATGCATTGTCAACACTGCAACAAATATCCTTCATGCCACACTGAAATCAACCTTTCACAATGTCCATTGATGATAATTTGTTGAATTTTGAGTTAACTGGCCTTAGCAAATGTTTAAGTTCCCTATATAAATCTGCCCCCACTTTAATCTGCTGCGTATTTTCCAGCCAAAGCCAAGTACCTTTTAGCAGAGCTGAGCCCAACCTACTCACCTATTTTTGGCAGAGCAAAAAATATTCACATTCATTGACATCCATGTGCAGCCACTGCTAATCCCATTCACTCTGTGGCCACTGATTGAGTGTGTTGACTCATGTGACCAAGCAGAGAAGAAAAAAGAAAATGCAAGGGCTTTTTCTTTCTTTCCTCTTAGAAAAAAAAGTATTGTTATAGGTTGGGGGAGGGGCAAGGCCAGCCAAACCCCTAGAGTCAGTAAAGGATTAGAATCTGAGCAAACTTGTAAATTCCTGAATTTAGCAAGGGCTAGGAATAACACCAGTTCATCTCCTAATGAGACCAGCCTGGTGATGGCTTACTGGGGGTGCGCTCTTGAAGGAACAATGGTGCTGATGGGAAACAAAACATGACTTGGGTGTGATTGCACCCATTTTGGGGCGTAGGTTTGGCCGCCTCTCAAGATATCACTGCCAAATTCATCAAGAGGGTTCCTGAGGTGGGGGTAAGGGACTTTGTGACTGTCCAAAGAGTACCAAAAGTTTGTAACAACCTTTTGTATGGGACCATATAGCAGACTGACTCTCAAATGGATTGTCCCTGAAATGGTACAGTCCTTTCACAGGATGATGGCATCTCAGGTTGAATATTAGGAATGGCTTTTTTGAAAGGACTACCAAGTTAGGATCTTTCCAAATCAATAGCTGACAAGTTGGGGGCGTGGTGACCCTCAGCCTTCTTCCTAACATGTAACATGAGACTAGAGAACTTATGCCTCTCCAGTTGTTGTTCAGCAACAACTCACATAATCCCTGATCATTGGCCATGCTAACTTTGGTTAACAGGAACTGGAATTCAACATCTTCTGGGTCACAGGTTCCTCGCTCCTGATGTAAAAGCTGCCCTATGCAGAAACATATTGACATAGGAATACTTCCAAACAAGCATTCTGTAATGGCTTAATCCAATCAGAGGACTGCACCATATCAAAACTATATGCTTGAGTAGGCTCTGACAGCTGTTTCAAAGCTACTTGAACGCATTTTCTTTAATCTCCCAGCAATAAGTAGAAACACTCTCTCTCTCTCTCTCTCTCTCTCTCTCTCTCTCTCTCTCTCTCTCTCTCTCACACACACACACACACACACACACACACACACACACAGCATACAACCTCTGAAATGAAGCCAAAGATCCATTTGTGTCCCTGGAAAAATGTTAACTGTCTGGATGCAACAATATTCTAGTCTGCACACCTATATGAATAGTCAAGCCATTTTGTCCCCCTATTATAAAGTGCTTATACAACATAAACAAAGTTGGACCAAGTTCTATGGGTCCACAATGCTGACCTTCCACAACCCATAGCCAGAACTTGAGTCTGGTCAAGTCATTTCCTCACCCACCTCCTTTACACATAAGTCTTGGCTTCTTCCCCTCAAGCCTGCTACTGGTCATCCCAGGCCTATCAACAGTTTTGTTGTTTCCTTCTGGACCTAGCTCCATCTATGTCTACTGCTAGTAAGTGCCACTGTGTTTAATGGGGCTTACTCTCCCAAGTAAGCATGCACAGGATTACCTCAATGCTCTTCTGTTTTGCCCCACATCCAATCAATGCTCCTGCATCTTTCCTTCTCTCTGATGCTCCAAAAGATGTCTGCATTCTTCTGATGTTTTGCTTCCGGTAAAGGTAAAGGTAAATCCAGGGGACCCCTGGATGGTTAAGTCCAGTCAAAGGTGACTATGGGGTTGCAGCGTTCATCTCACTTTCAGGCCGAGGGAGCCGGCGTTTGTCCACAGACAGGTTTCCTGGTCATGTGGCCAGCATTACTAAACTGCTTCTGGCACAACGGAACACTGTGACGGAAACCAGAGCGCACAGAAACACTGTTTACCTTCCCGCCGCAGCAGTACCTATTTATCTACTTGCACTAGTATGCTTTCGAACTGCTAGGTTGGCAGGAGCTGGGACAGAGCAACGGGAGCTCACCCCGTTGCGGGGTTTCAATCCGCTGACCTTCTGATCAGCAAGCCCAAGAGGCTCAGTGGTTTAAACCACAGTGCCACCCACATCCTTTCAATTGACTGCTTATCTTGGAGTTGTTCTCTGCAGGGTTTGAATGGAGTTTTGGAAATGGTCTGACTTAGACAATAGGAGCTATTGCTTTGATCAAGACCTAGATGGAAAGTTATCTCCAAGGAGTAGTTGACACACCAATTTTGTGAGGTTTGACTCTTGGTCTCATTCACCTACCCTCCAGCTTTTCTCCGGTGAAAATAAGGACATCCTATTCTATTATTATCAGAAACCAAGGTGGCTTCTATAAATCTAGGACTGTCCCTGAGAAATGTGGACACTTGGAGGATCTGCATTAGCATGTCCTCCCTTTCTCTTCTAACTTGCTTCTGAATTTTCCTGAGATTACATTTTGGAGTTTCAGACTTGCTATTATTATCGTTACTATTCCTGGCTCTTTTACTTACAGGTGTGGTTCTCCCCACTCTCTCTGGCCTAGCTATGGAAGGACCAGGCTGTGTAACCAAAGCAATGACTCAAAAGCCCTGGCTCATGTTCAGCAGAAACATGTTTTAGCCAGAAGGATTCTTAAAGAGGCCTTTCTAAGGGCTTGTTGGCTTGTATCAGACTGTATATTCTGGGACTACCACCCCGTCCCTCACTATTGGCTGGTGGGGCAGGAGGCTCACCATTCCTCTGCTGATTTATAGAATACTAGGGAAAGCCAAAGAGAAGGGTCATTCTGTGCAAACTCTGGTTATTCTCTCAGAGAATACCTTCTTGGTATTCTCTACAGAGAAGGCCTTCTTGGTAGTGGCACCCTCCCTGTGGAACGCCCTCCCTTCTGATGTCAAGGAGAGAAAGAACTACATAACTTTTAGAAGACATCTGAAGGCAGCCCTGTAACAGGAAGTTTTTAATGTTTGATGTTTTATTATGTTTTATATATGCTGTAAGCCACCCAGAGTGGCTGGGGAAACCCAGGCAGATGGGTGGGGTGGTATTATTATTATTATTAGTCACCCCAGCTCTGCCAATAGAAAAGTTTCTCCTCCTGTTCCAGGTTGACAGGCCTTTACTACTAGTCCAGATGAAGATGTGAGCTACACAAGCATGCACAAGGAGCAGATTTACCAGGCAATGCAAGGACAGGGATCCTTCTCAATATGTGTGTGCATGTGGGAGAATATTGCCATCTTACTGGCAGATAAGAAAAGGTCACACACCTCTTCCAGCAGAAATTAGATGGAAACAGACTATCTGTGTATCTGTACTTTAGAGGAGAAACCACAGTTTGCACACTGTACAAGCAGCTGGCTTGAAGCCTGACCAAGCCATGTCCAGCTGTTCTGCATCCTGGCTGGAGAGCATCCTTTCACTGAAGTGATACAAAACATAAGCAGCTACTAAGGAAGAGCCAGCAAATCTCCACATATCTCAGCAGGAAATCAAAACACCCGCTCCCCCAACATGCACCAGATGCAGGGCCATCCCAAGGCAAGAGGAGGGGTAGAGGGAAAATCAGAGCTGGACTGGGGGGATTACATCATGCCATGGATCAAGCCATAAGCTTGTCCAGCTGAGGCTGTGCCAGGAGGTCCAGATGACTCAGAAGTGTGCTGCATGCATCTCCAGCTCTGTTCTCTCTTTCTTCCCTAGTCGCTCTCTTTTTGAACTAGTCCCTTTCTTCTTGCTTACCCTTCCCTCAGAAACACATGGAGTGGATCAAGTCACTGAGGTGTCTGTGTGAGTGAACACTGGTCTAGGGCCTGCAAGGCCTGTGTCCTGAGGCAATGGCCACAGCAAGGACAATTCCTCATTCCATATCTGAGACCGCTAAAGTCAAAAGCAATTTGTGTTCTGAGGTGTAGGTGGGTTCCCACAAGGCAAGACACAGTGATAACAGCAAGAGCCTTTATTGAACTAACAGAACTGGACAACAGGGGTAAAGCAACTGCTTATATACATTTCTGAAGGCCTGGCCCACTCCCACTCCCAACGTGATTGGCTGTCTAAACTTCCAAGCTGCGAATCATGACTCAGAGTTTAAGGGCCAATGGCAGAGGCCCAAATCCTGAAATGTTCTGTGATTGGATAAATGTATCGAATAAAAACAGTGGGGCTCAGAATCCTTAGTCCAGACTCCAGCTCAGGCAAACACAGACCACCGAATACATAACACGTTCCATACTATGAAAGGCAGGCTTCAGTGGAGGCACCTAGAACCTACTTAAAACAGAGGCTTTTGGTAGTATTTCTTGATGGGGCAGCTCCCTGATGGAATCACCATTCCCTTTTCTTAACTAAAATACAGTTCCCTTAACTAAAATATAGCACAGCCACATAGAGAGAATGTGTGACATGGAACTGATGTCTTGCCATAATAGCACCATCAGCAAACTAGAAATCCAGGGGTTTGCCCTGGGTACAAAACCTCCTCCTTATAGCTCTGCTTCTGTAAACTAAAATTCAGCACTCTTATCATGCTTTGTGACACAAGTTTATGTTCTAGATTTGATTCCTGCTGCTGGACTCGACACATCCCAAGTTTTAGCAACAGCACTGAAAGGACATTCCAAAGACCAACTTGGTTCTCTCAGTTGTGGTTCAGTGAAGTTGCTGATATATATATATATATTCTGTGCAGTTTTAGAAATGAGCCAGACACCAGGCACATTTTGCTACTACTGCCTTGGGTGCTAACTGCGACTATGTGAAGATTTATGGGTGCTAGGCTGGCAGACACAGTTTAAAAACCTCTGCCTTAGTCCATAGTTAATACCATTTCCGCTGTGTGTGTTTCTCCTTCTTGCCAAGTGGTAGCAAGATTCCGGGCGGTTCCAGGCACACACTCAGGGTCGTGTTTCCATTGGGAAATTGAGGCACAGTGGAGACTGGTGTTTTTAAGAAATATGATTTATTTTACACAAATTTATACCTAAAGCCTTCAATGGAGGGGGCACAGAACATTATGCTGCAAGTGTCCCTCATGGCTCCTCCCATAACTTCAGTAAGCTTGGGTCCAAATCAGCAGCCAGTCATGGCCTCTGGTTTCTCAGTGCAGCCTTCTCTAGCCAGCATTGAATGGAGCTCTCCCTCACTTCCTCCTTCTTGTTCCCAGAACACCTTGCCAAAAAAACCACCTCACCTTCTGCCCCCCTTCTTCAGACCTGTTTTTAAAAGGATAAAATTTTCCTGTGTGACATCATGCCTCCTGTAACTTCCCTCTCCCAACTGTGCTATTTCTTCTGCTAACTAGCACACAGCTGGGGGGGGGGGAGGACAGCACCTGCCTGGTCAATTGCTCTTTAATGCACCAGCACTTAATTCTCCTTGTGTTCTTAATGGCATCGCTATCAGTGATCTCCTGAACAGGAGAACTGTTTCGGCCTGTATTTTAAAGCTAGCATCTGGCATATTCCCTTCATCCTACAAAAAACCCGCTAAATTCTACCCCTTTATTAACTTCTAACGTTCACTGACTCTAGCAATTATGGGTGCCCTTGCACCCCCCACACTCTGTTACTCCAGATCTGTAACAATATATGTAGGTATCTCAGACTATTTATGGGAATACAAGACTATGACCTGTGCCATTGCATCAGAGCTTTTCAAAGAGAATCAAGTATGTTAGGCTGCAATTCTATGCACTATTACTTTGAGAGTAAATCCCATTGAAATCTGTGTGACATACTTCTGAGTAAAAATGCTTAGGACGGAGCTGTACATTTCTTATCCATCCATTTCTCCCAAGACCCAGAAGGATCAAAATGCCAACTATCTGTGGTTGCTCTCAGGACCAAGGCCAGAGCTTCAAGAAGGAAGTTGTCATGATAATAGAAGCAAAGAACAGGCACCTAAGTAAGAGCCTTGTGGCTGTATCTCCTTCTTTCAGACTCACTCTCTTGCCACATGGAGCATAGCGAAGATGATCGTCAGCAGAAAGACGGTTGCTTGTTTGCTTAGAGATTATAGGGAAAGCAAGCTCTAAAGTCTAAAGAAGCAGTGGCCACTGCTGCTTACCTGCTTACAAAGGGAACTGTCACAACCATCTCCCTGAAGATGAAGGCACACACAAAAATGACACATGCATACTGTGTTCAATTGAACATACAAGAGGGGTGAATCCCTCCTCTACCCCACATCAATATCAAATGAAAATGATTTCCTGTGCAAGATCTATTCTACCCTGTACCAGTTTTACCCAGTTAAAATTCTTGCTTACCCTGTAAACACGGTCACTCAAACATTATAATACAATACAATGACGTCAACCAAACTTGACTTTTTGCCAGTGAATTTTGACATTTTGAACCAGCAAGGTGAACCTATTGGCATTGCAAATTGAATCATGGTTCAAAATCCTAGTGGAAGCATTGGCCTTCATGGTATCATGAGTACCAGATCAGTTCAGCACGCTGTAAATCTCTGAAAACTTTGGTGGATTTCAATGATTAAAAAACAACAACCCAAGAATATATCTTGGCTTCTATATCCCAACCACCAGAGAGCAATCAAATGGCACATGCATGTTAAGCTCCTTCCTTGGAGGTTCTTAAGCAGAGGTTGGATGGCCATCTGTCATGGATGCTTTAGCTGAGATTCTGGCATTGCAGGGGGTTGGACTAGATGACCCTTGGGTCCTTGACAAGATTCTGTTATTCTATGATTCCTTCTTCTGCTCTTTCCTCTCTTTTCTTAGGCCTTCTCACAGCATGTAGATAATTTATGAAAGTTGCTGCCACAAGATGCGGTAATGGCCACTGGTATAGATGGCTTCAAAAGGGATCAAGATAAATTCATTGAGGAGTCTCAATGGCGACTAGCCACAATGGCTACATGCAACCTCCAAGACACGGCTGGATGCAAGATGCTGAAGAGCAAGAGCAGGAGAGGGTCACTGCCTTCATGTTCCATTTGTGGGATTTCTAGAGACAATTGTTTGGTCATTGTGGGAAATGTGATCCTGGGCTAGATGTGTCCATTAGTCTGATCCAGCAGGGTTTTCATGTTCTTCTGATGGTCATGTCACTGGAAGCATGGCAGTACTAAAGCTGGTCCCTGTATCCCTCGCAAGCTCAGGGAAAAGGGCAAGAGGGAGAAAAGCCAACTGATCGCACTTCCCCACACCGATTCAAGGGCAGGTCAAAGAGAAGATGATAGAAAGTATACTACTTGCTATGGAGAAACAGGGATGCACTCTCCAGGCTTGGGCTGCTCTAATCTTTCTATGACTGCATCATTTCATCCTCCTTCCATAGTGTAGGAAGGTGTATCATATATCCATTCATTAAAACCTGTATGGTTTTATAGATTGCCTGTACAGACAGCACTTTCAGCCCACATTAAAATTCAGAATGTTAACGTTCAAGAAAAGGCATTTCCAGTTGGACATTTTTCCTACTCAAAGAAGATGCTTTAGCTAAGAATGCTTCTGAGAGGAGGCAATTTCCAGCCAGAATTTGTGCACTCTTAGGCATCAAAATGCAAGGCAGTTCTCCAGCACATGCAATGATATTGTTAACATCTGCAGCTCATGTTAGAAACATGCCTATGCCCCCACCCTCTGATGGGTGTTTAATAAGTTTACTCTGCAAATATTTTCACATACTTTCTTCCTTATAACTTTCCTTTAAATTGTTTTTTTAAAACACTTGCAAGGCGTTTTCTTACTTTTCTGCCACCAGCAGCCACCAACCATTTGAATCGTAGTTTAGACTGTCACCTGATAGTTGATGATTATTTTTATTATTTATTAAATTTGTATAACACCTTTCATCTACAGATCTCAGGGCGGTTCACAACATTAAAATATAAGATAAAAAAGACAAAATACATAAGAAAAATGAAAACAAAGCAATAACAAACCCCTCCCCTGCAAAGATAAGCCTGAACTGAATGAGTTTACAGCCGCATAAGACATTTCCAGCACTCTCACTCTTCACTGCTAAACTAATTAACTAGATAACTATAACTCAAAATATGCTATGGATCAACTAACTGTTTGCAGCTGATAAAATGGGAAGTGTGACACTTTCTATGTAGGCCACAGTGCTGGGCTGGCATCAGCTCTCCAGAGACATCTGTGTACCTCTCACAGCAGCTGGGAGAGCTTCCCGCTGCACTAAGGAATCCAGCAGAACTGGAAACTGGTAAGGATTCCTGGCTAGTCTTTTAATTCCAGTTTCTTTGGAGGTGGGGAGGGGTGCTCAGGCAGAATTAAATGCATATGGCCCTTTTCAATTAACAGACTTTTTCATCCACCGTGAACACAGTATTTGCTGCTTTTAAACAAAAGAAAATGGAGCAAAAGGAAAAGGGAAAAAAAAACACCTATGTATTAACTTCATAATGAACAACTGTAGCCTGGAAACGGCCCTAAACTGATATGAACTCACAATCTTAATGCAGTGCGATACCAGTTATGCTCAGTGTAAACAGCCCGGGGCTGATGGGCGTTGTAGTCCGAAACATCTGGAGGCACCAGGTTGGAAAAGGCTGAATTAGGGCTTCTGTTAGAAACCAGAGAACTGGGTGGACTTCCATCCTAGCTCGGTGGAAGCTGGTTTAACAGCCAAAGGCCTTGTCCATCTCAATTCTCCCCTTTTTGTATGTCCAGCTCCAGAGCTCTTTCCCTCGCTCTGTTCACCATAGTTTCCTATGAAGGGCCCTGCTGGATCAGACCAAAGGCCTATGTAATCCAGCATCCTGGATTCTCACAGCTGCCAGCCTGTAGGAAACCTGTCAGCCTGTAAACATGATAACAATAGCCCTCTTCCACTCCTGATCCCTTACATACAGTCTCTGATTCTGGAAGTAGTGCTACACAACCATCCTGATTAGTAGTCTTTGAGAGCTTTATCCTTCAGGTCCCCCCCTCTCAGGTGCTACTTCAGCTTCAGTGTGGCCATTCTGCCAGACCCAAGGTCAGGAAAATAATTGCTTTGCAGGATACAATCCCCAGGTAACTTCTGTGTTGCCAGATACTAGCAACTGGCCCTTGTTCCCCGGAGCCAGAAAATTGGCAGGTGCAATGTCTGGTGGTGGCAAAAACAACACAGTAGCCAGGTCACCCAAACTGTGGTACCCCAATCAGTGATGACAGCACCCAGTTGTTCAATGCATGGAGCAAGCTTGTTTTCTCCTGATCCAGAGGATAGGACTTGAACCAATGGATTCAAGCTACAGGAAAGGAGATTCTGACTAAACGTTAGGAAGAAGTTTCTGACAGTAACAGCTGTTTGACAGCGGAATGGACTCCCTCGGAAGGTGGTGGACTCTCCTTTATTGGAGGTTATTAAGCAGAGGTTGGGTGGACATCTATCACAGATGCTTTAGCTGAGATTCCTGAATTGCAGGGGGTTGGACTAGATGACCCTTGGGATCCTTTCCAACTCTACAATTCTGGAAACTTAAAAAAACCTTCTTGGTTAATTTTAATGTGTTGCCATTCACTGTCCCAAAAGACAAAGCAGGTTGGTTCATTGTGGGTTTAAAAACTCAGAAAGAGATAAATTCCATGGCTCACCACATCAGGGGCATAAAACCGATGAAAGGACTAGTGACCACTGGTTAAGAAACCAAAATAAAGCACAAAAGGTGACTGTGTCTGAAACAACATCTGAGAGGTGCCGTCTTAGTCACGGCATTAATGAAAACAACGAATGAATAGGAGCATTCTGGCAAGATTCAACAAAGTCTACAGCTGACAATAGAAAGGTTAAAGCAGCAAGTACAATAATATGATGAGAAAGTTCACTGCAATCTGTAAGTAAACATAGCATGGAAGATTAACCTTACTTTTAAAGACTGCTTTCAAGTTTGAAACCCAAGCACAGGTTTCCAAAGTCAAAACAGGAAGCCCTGTGCCAAGCTAGAAGGGTCCACTAGGATGTACTTAAAGACCTGATAAAATTAAGAAACAAGTGAGCCCTGCAGCAAAATGTTGTGACGTCGAGTACTGTTTAAGTTTCCAGCCATGTCCTTTCCCACAATACTCCATTCCATTCTTCCCCTGCCCCCACCCCCCGATTTTCCACACAGTAGCCCACTTCAGGCATTTTAAATGCATGTGAAATAAACACCGGGGGGGGGGGCGGGGGGGCGGAGTCATGTTACCTCAGACCTCCCCAACTAACCAACAAAAAAAGAGCTTCAATTTTCAAAAGCAGAAGAGCCATGTTGGGGACCTTCATTTCCCAGCCATGACCACAAACAAAGGGGATAATAGATAAACCAGTTATGGACATCCAACTCTCATGGACGAGAGGGGTTGTTGCAAGACCAATGATTGTTACCACCAGAAAGAGGCATGGATACAAATAATACACTGGGCCCAGACGATCCTGCTGACAGTCCAATTCCCATCAAAGTAAAGAACCCCTGACCATTAGGTCCAGTCGTGACCGACTCTGGGGTTGCGGCACTCATCTTGCTTTATTGGCCGAGGGAGCCGGCGTACAGCTTCCGGGTCATGTGGCCAGCATGACTAAGCCGCTTCTGGCGAACCAGAGCAGCACATAGAAACGCCGTTTACCTTCCTGCCAGAGCGGTACCTATTTATCTACTTGCACTTTGGTGTGCTTTTGAACTGCTAGGTGGGCAGGAGCAGGGACCGAGCAACGGGAGCTCACCCCGTCGCGGGGATTCAAACCACCGACCTTCTGATCGGCAAGTCCTAGGCTCTGTGGTTTTAACCCACAGCGCCACCCGTGTCCCCCAACCCATTACTTATGCATTATTCAGCAGTCATATATGGTCTATATGTCACTCATAAACCTGTCCTATTAAAAGACTGGAAAAGAAACAGATTGCAGAGAAGCTGATTACATCCCCCAGGCCATGTGCCCCTAGCTAGTTACAGACTGGCTAAACCAACCCCATCATAATTTTGCTCTAGTCAATCCAATATAAGTGCCCTCCATCCCTGACTTTCTAATATAGGCTTTAATCCCTCTAGGTTGGTATTGTGTTATTCCTGTGCTTTATGATGTACCATGCTGCTTGTGCCAATGAAATGTTAAATACTATTGGTACAATAGTAGTATACCTACAACTGGTGGTAGTGATGGTGTTGACTGGAGCTCTGTTTTCAGTTCATAATGAAGCCAATTAAGTTAACCAATGACTTAATGTTTTCAGACTTCTTAACAGAACAATCCCATAAATATATAGTCAGAGTGCTGTTGAGTTCAGTGGGGCTGACTCCTGGGTAAGTAGGTATAAGTTACAGCCTCAACATGTCATTTTAGATGGCAAATTCCAAGCCTACTTCCTTTCTAAAAGGACAATTACATGACAATTAGGCCTCAGATAATACTACTCTGCCTCAACCTTAATTAAAATACAGATACTATTGAACACCCAAAATCTAATGAACATAGGGTTGCCATATTTCTAAAAGTAAAAATCCTGGACACGAAAGTTGTTGAGCTTTTTCTCAAGAAAAATTGACATTGGTTGCCATACGACTGGATTTTCCCGGACATTTTTGCCAATTTCCACCTGAACACTGCTTCAGACTGCAGCAGATTTGGCCTCTAAATGCATATGTACAGGCAACTCCCCATTTAAGTGAGGATTATGATTTGAGGCACTGCACATAAGTGGGATGCACATACATTGGCGGAGCTTCATGCTCCGGCACCAGGGGGGGGGCGGAAAGCAGGCAGCGGTGGGGCTGGCGTGCGTCCCAGGGGTGGGGCATCCTGCCCGCAGAGGCGTGGCGTGTGTCCTGGGGGCGTGGCACGCTGCCTGCAGAGGCATGGCACCCAGTGTGGTGGTGGGGCAGCCGCAATGGTACCCCACCAGGATCGTGCTGCCGGGGGAGGTGCGCTCCCCCCGCACTCCTCTTCCTTTGCCTGTGTGAACATAGGCCCGCCCTGAGATGCTGAAACGGTGCACACACTAGCAGTTGTGTGCATGCTGATCACACACAAACAGGGAGTTGCCTATTTGTGCATATTTATATGCATACAGTGCGTGCAACACGCATACACTGGATGGCAAGAGTTAAAAATATGTGTTGGGAACCCAACTGCATATAAATATTGATAATTAGAAAGTGACTCACTGATCATGAGAAAGAAATAATCATACATTTTCATCAGGCCAGTTTTGCAGTCACCATCCAAAAAGGAACTGTAATTTAAATCAACCAGAAAAACAACATGGTGTACATAGCCAGCAAAAATGTTAAGAAATATTTGCAACATTGCTGACAAACCAAATTTTTCTCTCACAACTTTCCTTGCATTCATAAAGGGCAACCCATAGGCTCCAGATTGAGGGAGGAGCTGGGCAAAGCAATGGAAGATCCAGAATTGGATTTTGTGTGTTTTTTAAACCAGTAAATGCAAATTTTGTGGGCCTGGTTTATATTGTCACTACATGAGGGAGTTAATTCCTTGTCCCCACCAGATGCCACTTTCCCAAAGCTACTATTTTCCCACACTTTCAACTCATAATTTTTAAATATATATTCTAATAGTATTTTTTTTAACATGGACTGCTAATCTTGAATACAACCTCATTTATTTTAATTACTGCTATATCCTTTCAGCACCTTTGAGAATAAAGAAGGAAATGTGTGAATATGTAAACAGAGTGTATAATTTGAAAGGCATTCTTACAAACGTTGCTGTGAAACAGATCAGTAATATGTGCCCACTATGAAGGGCTTATCTAATTTATGAGTGTAACATTTGATGGAAACAGACAAATAACTATATTATATGGGCTAGTTATATCAGAGGAGGGAGAAAATTATTATTATTATTTTATTTATTTATTTATACCCTACCTTTCCCCAAAACCAGGACTCAATGTGGCTTCCAAAAAATTAAAACACAGATAAAACACAGAAAGCTAAAGAAAATTAGCAATTTTGTGCAATTTTGGTAAGGCAGCAAACATTAGTAGATCTAATACAATTATCTACTATAGTAGTCATTGATACATGGTTTGTCAGTACAACCCCACTGCGCAAGAGGGGAGAAACCATTTGGTTCAAGTTGCTATTAAGCTAGATACCATATGCTAGATACCATTGCCCTACACACCAGGGCAATGTAGATTATCAATAGTGGAAAACAAAATTGTGGCATCTCTCACTGCACAAGGACATGGAAAGTGGCCTTATATCAGGTCAAACTGTTTGTTCACCCAGCCCAGCATTGCCCCCTCTGACTGGCAGCAATTCTCACATTATCTACTACCATGTCCTTTTTGGTAACTGGAGATGCCAAGGACAGAACCTGGGAACTTTTTGCATGCAGGTCATGTGCTCTGCCATTGAGTGACAACCCCTCCCTGAATCTCTTGCTTATTGGGTAGGATATCTTCTTTGGCGATCACTTGTAGCCGAGTCTTCCATAAACACGGTTTTAACAATGAGTCCGTAAGTGACTGTGGAGGCCAGTTCTGGATCCACACATCCTTCCACAATGGGGACATTGATTCTCAGGCGGGAGTTGATCATGGTGTGGATTTGCCAGGCATGCCTTCCTCTTAACACGTTTCTCCCTTGGGTCCTGAGTTTGAGTGTCTTCAAAGCCCATTACACCTTTGGTAAAGGCTGTTCTCCAACTGGAGCGCTCGCAGACCAGTGTTTCCCAGTTGTCAGTGTTTGTACTACCTTTTTAAGATTTGCCTTGAGACAGTCTTTAAACCTCTTTTGTTGACCACCAGCATTACGCTTTCCATTTTTAACTTCGGAATAGGTCTGCTTTGGAAGACGATCATCAGGCATCTGCACAACATGACCAGTCTAACGAAGTTGATGTTGAACAATAATTGCTTCAGCACTGGTGATCGTAGGATATAAGACACCCAGAGCAGGAACAAAGCTTCAGAGAGTGAAAAAGATTCCTAAAATAAAATTTGACATTACAGAAAGGTGGCCCTTGTATTTAACATATGGAAAGCTGCATGCCCCAGTTTACAACAGGATGCTATTTCAGTTTCCAGTCGAGGAGACAAGTTTCACCCAAAGGTTCAAAGGCCTTGTGTTGTGTATATTCAATATCAGACGCTTTGCTGAGGCCCCATAAGGGTTTCTGTATTCATGTGTGAGATTTTTTTGTGGGTTCCCACCCACCAAATATATAAGACCCACCCCCGTACATCTGGAGAAGCTCTTCAGACTACAGTTAAGATGGGCTTAGCCAAGATGAAGCTTTCAGAAGGTCATATTCCTTTATTCTAGAGTCATATTCCTTTATTCTAGAGTGATTAGCCTGTAATCATTATAATTTATTATTATTTATTACCACCCTTCTTCCAAAAATCACAAGGCGGTTCACAGCATAAAGATACAAAATGAGAACACAAAATACATAATGAAACAAAAACAAGCCAATACCCCCCGCCACATTATTGCCCTTCACTGTTGTTATAGTAACATGCCGATTTGGACTGCCAGTGCATACATAAGCATAGACAGAAACTGGAAATCCACCACAGATTCCTCAGGAGGTGCTATTAAGCAGCTCAGGTGGGACTTCGGATTTAGACAGGGTAAACAGCACAGAGGGGAGGCTTTAAACCCCACTACCACCAATGCTTTTGCTCTGATCTAAATTGGAGCTCTCTCCCATGCGCATTGCTATAGAGAATTCTGATCACAGATTTCCTGAATACACTCTGGCTCCTCAGAGGTAAAATTTTGCTCAACACCACAGACATTAGCCTGTGGTGTTAAGGTTCTGGCCTGATTTTTGACCTTATTTAAAGTTTTGGGGACACTCTACTGTATATATATACACATATTCACAACTTTAAGATCACATGGAACCCCTCTGTTAAGTAAATGAACATAGTAGTCCTACAATAGAATTTTTTTTAAAATGGAAATCAACTCTAAGACTTCCATTACCATAGATAGGTCATCTAAGAATAGATTCGCAACAACCATTTGTTGCATGGTGAGGTGACATTTTGCACTCAGATCACAAGTTCCATTCACCTCGCAGCTGGCATGTTTTGAAGTAGTCCTGGGGCTGCTTCACCCATGCATGTTTATCTCCTGAAGACCACTGTATCCCTTTCAGATGTAGTTGGACTCCATCTCCCATCAGCCACACAGCCAATGGTCAGGGATGATGGGAGTGGGGATCCAACGACACCTGGAGGGCCAGGGGTCCCTCGCGGTTGCATCAAGTGCATGAAACAGACATCACAAATCAAAGACCGGAGGTAACGTTTTCATCTTATGCCAGACACTGCATTTTAATAGAGACCCTTTGCTAGTCACCAAGCGTTGCGAAACCAAATGATGTGCATCACGCCTTCGCGAATCAACGGGCGCTTTTTGAACCGTGCCGGCAAGGAACGGGGTGGAACGGCTGCTTCCATTTACAGGGGAGGAAACCGCTCGTGTGAATGTGCACGTGACACGTGTTGCTGATCATATCCGGGCTGGCATATTAAAATCGCGGTAGTAGTTCACAACAAGGGGCAGCCGGCTGCAGGCAAGCCGGGACACAGCCGGGACACAGCTAAGGCTCTTTCCGACTTGCCCCCAGCCTACCTCCTCCTGCTCACCTACGAACCCTTCCCTCCCCCCCCCCAGCGTCCAGAAGAGACCACCGAGAGGCCCTCAGACCTTCGGGCAAGGAAAGCCGCTTTACAAACCTACAACCACCCCACCCACCCCCCGTCTCTCTCTCTTTCTCTGGCTCGCACCCAGCAACCTCAAACGCCGTCCAGCCGCCACTCCGCTCTTACCACATTGCTGAGAAAATCCGCTTCGTTTAAATCGCCCAGATCCAAGAAGCTGGAGGCTCCTCCGGGGAAGAGGCGCTCCGAAGGGAAGGGCTCTAGGATACTGTCCATGGTAGCGGAGGCGAGCCGAGCCGGAGGAGCCGTCGGGTGTGGGGAGCAGGGAAGCCGCTTCCTTCCCCTCCAGCGCTGCGGGACCTTTAAGGATCGCCCGGCGGTTCACTCCAGAGCAGCAACCCTGAGCGGCAGATCCCAAGGCGCTGGGCAGAGAAGGGCCATGCCTACGTCTTCCCTCGAGGGGAGCCTGTAATCCATGGGGAGGGAAAGAGGGAAGCAGGGGACGGGGGGGGCTCCTTTTTCCCGGAGGGGGCGAGGGGAAAGACAATGGGGGCTCTCAGAGGGGTGGGGCTGCTGGGGGCCACTCTGGGAGGGGGGTGGGAGGGAGAGGAGGAGGAAGGTGTGCAGGATCCGGGCTGAGAGAGGGAGCGGGGTGCGCGCGGAGGGAGGGAAGGATCGTGCAAGGGCTGAGGCAGCCTCCTTGGGGACGGAAGGAGGGGCGCCTTCGCCTCCTCCGGGATCCCTGCCCAGCTGTCACAGCCACACTCCGCGCACCATCCCCAGGCTCAGTCGCCTCTGCCCGGCCTCCCTGGACACGCCCCCTTCCTCCCTCATGAATATTTAACGCCCGGCCGAGACAAGGCAGGAGCCTCCCGAAGCCGCGCCCACCGCCGCCCCTGCCCAATGGGAGCTCGAGGGAGGAGCTTAGGGCCGGTAGCTCAGAGCGAGTATGATTGCAGCGCTCCGCTTCGGGACGCGCGTTACCGTAAGTAGGGTAAGGGACGAGCAGCCGCTTCTGGGCAGCAACAGGCGGGAAAGATCGTCATGGCAGAGTCGACGGTGCGGGCTGACCCTTGGCTAGCGGCTGTTCTCCCTCCGGGGAAGATGCCAGCTTCCAGCGCGCTTTGTAGCCGAGTTGACTTTTCCCCTTGCTTAGACTGAGTCAGACCGTTTGTCTGCATTGTCTGCTCTGGGGTTGAGCTGGGGACCTCCCCCCCCCCCCGCATCATGCCCGCCCTGCGCTCTCTCTGCCCTTTGCAAAGGGGCCCAAGCAGGACTCTGGGTGTGCGGGAGCTAAAGACCGGGCACGCGCTCAGAATTTACACTGTACTCAGTACAGTGTTATATAGGTCTACCCAGAAGTAAGCCTTCGTGTTTAACGGGGTTTACCCCCAGGAAAGTGGGTACAGAATGGCAGCCTAAGCTTTGGTTTAGAGTTGGCTTGGGACAGGGGAACACGTCTTGTGTGCCTTAAGCAGTTGCATGGCAAGCAGGAATTCAACAGGTTAAGCCTTTCCTACTTGGCAAAAGCTTCACCGTGACTTTCTCCCATGCCCTCCATGGAAGCCCTCACCCCCACATGGCAGCCATTTTGTGATTTGTGCCCACAGCACTCTCAGAATTCAAAATGGTCCCAAAAAGGCACAAGGGATGGATCCCATCAAATATCCCGTGGAAACACAATCAGCTATGAAGCAGCCCAGTCATAGCTGCAGTGTTGATTGCACAGCAATTTTGCTGATTTTTGAGATTTTCCTGAGTTTTGCAAACAGCTGTTTGAGGCACACGTTTCCCAGCTCTTCCCACTGTCGTCATCCAGAGGCAGACAGTTCCTTCTTTGGGGAATCAAGAAGCCCAGCAAATGGATGTAGAAGAATGGCCCATTGAGACACATGTGTTTTTTTATTGGGCAGTCTCTGGGACAGTTTCATGCTTGAAATAGCCAATGTTGCTATTGCGTGATAAGTCTGAATGTATGAAACAGATCACAGATATTTATCTCTGGTTCCTCCATAGCCAGAACTGGTACCCCCATGAAGCAAGGCCAGGCAGCCGACTCAGGCGGTGGAAGTTCAAGAGACAGAACCCTGCCTGCCTCATTGCTTCTGTCACTGGTGGAATGCCTCCCTTTTGTTGAATTTCAGAGAGAGGGAGGTGTTTCGGTGCATGATGTTACCACCCTTCTTCCATACCCTGCGGTATGCCCCTCTCTTGCTGGATTTTGACCAGTGGGGGGCATTCCACCAGTGGCAGAAGTGGGGGGGGCATATTATCATTTTGCCTCAGGTGGCAAAACAGGATGAGTTGCCCATGGCCAGTGTAATGCATGCACCAGCTCTCTCCTAAGAGATCAATCTTCCAGAATATTTAGTATATTGGTGACACAGAAAGAAGAAAGTCTTCAATTGAATTACACCATTTCCTGAGGCGTAATATCTCCCATCAATTTCCGCATATCTCAAAGAAAATTGTATTAACTGCTGAATTCACAAAATATTCTTGACTATCATTATTTAAAAAGATGACTCTCAGAAGTCAGATAACTTAATTAAAGAGAGCCGATTTTCAATAAAGAGCCAGCTTATGATACTGCTGTGCGGAAATGGCCTTTTGAAATTATCTACCCTCTTTGTGGTCAGAGAAACTGGGAGGACCATTTCACTGCATTTCTCCAGGGTAAGGAGGAAGAATGGTCCCAGGGTTGTTTTCAGTGTTAAGGCTCACCATTAGCAGAAATGCAGCTTCTTTTTCTTTTCTTTAGTGGGGAGACCTGCCTCTTCAAGTGGCAACAGCAGCAAATGCACTGGCAGCCTGAGCACTATTTTTGTGTCTTCCATAATGCCTGAGACCTATCATCATTCTGGGAGATTGGGGTTGTGGGGTTGGAATGGCAGCTGCCACAAAATAAATGTTGGAAAAATTCTACAAGGTGGCCTTTTTCTGCAGAGGGGGTTAAGAAAGAAAAATCTCAGCTGTTTTCGCAGAAAAATGTCTTCTGAGAAATTCAGGTACGGTCATGAAAACACATGTGATTTCTTTGTCAAGCCTGCTCTTCTCCCTGATGTTAGTTGACATCCGGGTATGCTTAGTGAGAAGAGATAGAGAAGATACTGATTTAGGAAACCCACATTTTGTAAGTTGAAAGCAAGCAAGGAAATTTGTCTGTTGATTCCCTTCATTCTGCCAGTTACTCTGTCAACGCAGGTGGGCCTGTTTCCTGTAGTCCATCTAATCACTCTGTAATTAAAGATTCAAGTGCCATTTTAGACTTTCAGGAAGATTACAGGGCTTCATATAAATGGGATTATAGATCCTTGGCCAATCTCATCCTCTTTCAGATAGACATCTAGAAAACCTCTTAGAATAATCTTTCGGGAAAAGCTCAGCTATCTGTAACACAGTAAAGTAGCCTTGCATGCTGTAAGGGTTTTCATTTCATTGCAAGGGAGTCAAACAGTGTACTGCATGGACCGCAGTCCAGTAGTTAGCCTATGTGTGACGAAGGCTGAGGCACTGGGCAAGGTCTGTACGTCAGTAGCAGAGCACATACTTTGAATGCGGAAGGTTCTGGCTTTGAGCCCCAACGTCTTCAAAACCTGTCTGAAATCCTGTAAAGATCTTGCCAGTCAGTAGACCACAGGAGGGGAACCTTTTCTAGGCTGAGGGCCACATTCTGGGGGGCCTCATGCCAGGGTGTTATCCTCAGTCGTTCCACATACAAGAAGACTGCATGCTTCTTATTGTCTTCCAAATGCCAGTAAAAAAAAAAATCATTTAGTTGGAGCCGGATTCAACTGCTTTCTATTTCCTGCTTCCTTGTTCGTTCTGTACATTTGCCAGTTATAAAAAACACCTGTTACCATACCCAGGAAGCCCCAAGAGAGCCAAAAGAGCAGTGAAATGAGGCATCGCACGAAAGCTTATGCCATAATAAATTAGTTAGTCTTTAAGGTGACACAAGCCTGCTATCACTAGTAGAGGAACTCTTAAAAGCTAGGGAGTTCACTTAGTTGTTTTTGCATTGCAAATTATATATACAGTGGAAGCTCGGGTTAAGAACTTAATTGGTTCTGGAGGTCCATTCTTAACCTGAGGTACCACTTTAGCTAATGGGGCCTCTTGCCACCGCCGCGCAATTTCTGTTCTCATTCTGAAGCAAAGTTCTTAACCCGAGGTACTATTTCTGGGTTAGTGGAGTCTGTAACCTGAAGCGCCTGTAACCCGAGGTACCACTGTTTCAGTTTGCATTTTTAATCTGAACTAATGATTGGATTGTGGTTCAAGTGCAGAGAGCATTCTATGTGGACTGTGTGTTTTCAGCAGAGGCATGCATGTGCAAGGGAGAACATGTAAATCCTTTTTTTTTGTTTCTCCGCTGCTCAGGCCTCTAAGCTAGCTTGTGGGGAACAAGAGAGCGAGGAAAGAAAAATATAAATTACAGCTCTGTCTGTAGATGCGTCCCATCAATGCTGTGGCTTAATGAGCAACCTCAGGCTATGCCGGAAACAAAAGGGAAATCACAAGCCGAGAGTCTATGTAAAGTTTCTATCTGTTTTGGTCTTTGATATCACTCCAGATCAGAGCAGCAGAGACCAGCAGAGGAATCCTATCCACCAGCTAGATGGGCATCTCCTCCCTACTATATTCTGTATATGTGCTCAGCCCATGATGGGAGGAGGAAAGTACAAAAATTATGGATTGAAGATGACAGATACACCCCCAGCATGTCTTGAAACCCTACCAGTAGGCACCAATCACCTACTCTACTGGCAACAATGCCCACAATGTTAGCTCACACATGGAAAGTGTCAATGAACTTGGGTCAACATGGATACATCCCTGCATCAACACACATGCAAAATGACACCTCAGCATCTTCAGTTACTCAAGCATCCCTGCAGGCAGAGGCTTTAATTCCCTTACAAGTACAGTTTTAGATTTCAACACACAAAGGGGAAGAAGGAATGGTTCTCTGGGTCGGATGGCTGCAGAGGTAAACACAGCTGTCCTGGGACAAGGGATCAAGACAAGGGTTTTTCACCCAGTGAGGGGAACACCCATATGATTAGCAGCTGAAGGGGAGCGGTCAGGATCAATGATATTGACAGCAGCATCCAGTGGCTCACTCCACAAGGATGTGAAACAGGCAATGGGAGTTTGACCCTTACTATGGGTGAATGCCCTCACTTACCTTTGCATGCCTGTGGGGAAATGAATAATGCCATTGGCAAGGAGAGGGTTTTTGTCCACAGTGCAAACTCAACAGCACAGCTCCCTAACTAACCCCTCAGCCACAGTGGCCGACAAGATGGGGCATATTTCTTTCTTTCAGTCCTGAACCACAAGACCCAGTTGTTACCAGGAGACCCAGCCTTGCAGCTTCCATTTTGGGTATCTCCCCCTCACCTTGACTCCAAAGTCTCCATTGCACCAGGATGGTAGAATAAGCTGAGATTTAGGCACCCACGACAAGCCCTTCAGCAGACAGACTCAGCAAGAAGACTGCACCCTAAAAGGAAAGCTATCTGAATTATCATTTTCTTGTTTTAAATGTAAAACTCAGCATGACTTGCTTCATATTTTCTGTTGGCCATCCCTTCAAATTGTGAGCTTTTCCTTTCGCAGCTGTATTCATAAGACATCTACTCCCCCACCCATCCCATACAAAAATTTACAGTCTTCAGAAACTAATCCTATACATGTCTATCCAGAAGTAAGTCCCAAGTGAATTCGATGGAACTCACTCTCTGCTAAGTGTGTATAGGAGTGCAGCCTATATGTATTTGTATTTAGTGTGTGCCTTTTTTAAAAGAACTAAAAAAAAATTTCTTAAAGTAATTTTTAACTTTTCTGTGGTCCTTAAGAAGAAAATATACTTTTGAGCCCAGGATTTTCCATGCTTGCTTTGGGCCAGGGAACTGAACTGTAACAAAAATGGAGAAAAGACCCAGAAAGCTTGTGTAAATTGGAACCAAACCAGAGGCATAATTTCTTGTACATATTGGGTCCAAGTTGGAACTCAGCAACAGAAGGTATTTTCAGGTTTCCAGTTAAATTAATGGTCTGGCTTTTTGAAAAATGCTAATATAGTTTGATTTTTTTTTAATTGCCATGATGTTTTAATTCCAAAAGGACGCTACAAGGAAACATACCAGCATGTGACTAACTACATTCAAAAGCCCCGCCCCCCCAAACAACACTAGGATGAGGATAAGATAGTCTTTTCAGCTGCATGCCAGATGTTGGAACTAATAGCCGCACCCCTCCAATCACCAAAAGCTGTGTATCTTTTTAAATAGAATTTTTGGGTGCTTCTTAATGTAGCCTGTTGTTAGATTCTAGCATGAGTTGTATGATTCAGCAAAGTTGCCTTGCTCATGCAAGGACCTTTGCTTGTGCAACAGAACTTCCCCTCCCTCTCTTTCCCCAAAATCTGTTCTAGGGGTCCCCTAACCCTCCAAGGCAGATGGGGGGGCAGCACAAGGCATGCAGGGAGAAGAGAGGAATGGAGATGCTCCATTGCGCTACTGGAAGTCCTTTGTTGGATACAAGCCATTCTTTCTATCATCTCAGTTGCCCTTATTCAGCATCTGATTCCCTCTTCCAAATATTACACAGTTCTATCATGCCTCTTTTTAAAAAGACCATATAGTGATGGAGAATTAGTATCTCTACATGCCCAGAGGGAACAGGTAGGATTTCAACCTGGCCTTTGCATTGAAGGAAGTGCTGATGAAGACAGGAACGGCAGACCTTTCATATGTCACCAATGAAAGGGTGATGGAATTATTTGGGGGGAACCAAAGTGTTTTAAATGTGTGGTGTTCATCCAACCTACAATTCTCTTCATCCTCCTAAACATTGTTTATGACAGCTGGCACTGATGGGGAGTCGGACAACAGCTGGAGGGTCACAGACTGCCCATTCCTGCCACAAAACTCCCACATCACCATTTTAAGCCAATAAATCTATAGTGATCTTCCCCAAGGAATCCTGGTGCTGAAATGATGTGATGGAGGACTCCAGTCCTTGACAAAGAACTTTTCTATGGAGGGAAATGATGGCATCTACACAGGCTAAACTTTGCACATGAACAGAGAAGTTGTGTGCTGTTCTAAGCAGTTTGTATTTTTTCATAGCTGTCCTTAAATGGCCTGATAAAAATATCTCTATCAGCTCTTCGGAGAGTAAATTTGTAAAAAGAGGTTGAACGCCTCCACAGCATAAATAAAAAGCTGCAAACCAGTCATGTTTCATCCTCCTCCTCCCAGTTCAAATAACATTGTTTTAGTCCCTGGCAGCCTCACCCCATGGTAGGTAATTACAGACTTTAACTTGGGGAAAACAGAGACGAAGTGGAGGAAACCCTCATTAGAAAATCATCTTTCAAACAGAAACCCCCAAATGTAATGTCTGCGGCAGCATGCCAGAGCCGCCACAACTCATCAGAACAAAGCTTATGCTTACTCTGTGATAAGGGGGTGAAGTGTTAAAGAGAGATTTCATAGGATCACTTTGTTAAAGTTGTTCTGGGGAGGGGAGGGCTTTGGGAGAATTACAGTGCTTTCAATAATAAAGAATGCTCTCTCTTTTTCCTTTTTCATCCTCACTTACTCTTCCTATATGGGCAGAGCACTCCTATACACACATTATGCACCACCACCTCAGAACTAAAAGGGAGGGGTGCACCCAGACCCTCTTTCTATGCTAGGGGTGAAGAAACTGTGGTCCTCCAGATACTGTACTCCAGCTCCCACCATCCATGTCGGTTGGCCGTGCTGACTGGAGCTGATGGGAATTGAGGCCTGCACCATCCCGAAGGCCACTGGATCCCCACCCACCCCTGTTCTATGCAACTGTGCTTCCAACCTGTGGATCTGCCACTATCATGTTTAGTTTAGCTCTGTGAAAGCTTCAGGCTATGATTCTCGGGATTTTGATTTCTGCTGCCACATCTGAAGCAGTCGAAGAAACCTCCAAATTGCGCCTCACAAAGAGCGTTGTTCACTCCAAATGCATTGGGCCTAATGAACTCTCCATCTCTGATGTTCTTTCTTTCTTTATTTTTTATTCACCTCTGATGTTCTTCAGAAGCTTTAGCTTATGGGTTTTTTCTTCTGTTTTTTCATTGTTCCTCTCCCCCACCACCAATCCACACACACTGGTGTCTTCCTCCTTACATTTGGGGGAGCCCGAATGACACGGGCTCAATTTCTGCCTTTAGGACATCTGCTTAGGGGTAACAGGGGTAGGACGGTTTAATCAGATTTTCATCTCTGTGTAGTGCACTGGCTGAATTTTAATCTTTTAAGGAAGCCGAGAAAAATGGTGTGTTTTTTTACCTTCTGGCCTTGCCATTCAGATATGTTGACATTTCCATTTGGTCTTTCCTCTGATGCAGAGTTTTGACGTCAGGTGGGCTGGTTAATAGCTTGAAGTGTATATGACTCACTCAGCAGTGGGGTGTGCAATGGGATTTGTAGCATGGCCTTTCCTCTTTCATATTGCTTGTTAGGGCTGTGTGTGTGGTGTTTTTTTTAAAAAAAAAATAGCATGAAACCTGATTCACAACTTGAGAGGAGGTGCAGCTCAGTTCAGGCTCTAATAGGCATCTCCATGGCAACTGGTTTTACAGGCATACTTGAAATGTCACTATTACAGCAAGCCCTCATCATTGTCCCTTTCGGTCTGCTTTGGCAAGCATCTGTTCCCTCTAGAAATCCATCTAGCCAATCAGGTCGCAGGACTCGCTTGGCTCAACGAAAACCCATTGCTACGCACTGGAGTTCAAGCTATGTTTTCTAAATCAAAGCGAATTGAGGTAGTTTCATATTGGATCAGACTTTTGTTTGTGTGTTTGTAAGGAGCAGTTATAAAGTGCCACTGTGGGGTTGGTGCTAGGTGCCTTACATAAAACCGTAGCAAATGCTGTTTTGAGGTAGCAAGTTGGTCATGTTGAATTAGCTTGCTGCGTTGTTGCTAGGCGCAAGTGGAAGTTTTTACATGGTTCCCATGTAAGAATGCATGCTAAGCATTGTGGTTACGTCAGGACTGGATTACTGCAATGCACACTATGTGAGGCTTCCCCAACACTTGTTCCAGAAGCTGCAATTAGTGAAGAATTCTGCAGCATGCATGCTGGCAGGAGTGAGGCATTGTCAGCATATAACACCTGTTCTTGGAAATCTAGACTGGTTTCCGGTTTTCTACCAGGCGTAGCAAGGTATTACTCTTAGTAAATAAAGCCCTTAACAATTTAGGACTAGTTTATCTGTGAGATTGCATTGCCCCATATTGACTGCCTAGCTCTGTGGAACCGGCACTGTTACACGTGCTACAGAATACCTGTTCTGCAATAATATCTGTTCTGCACTTGTAAGAAATCAATCTCTCCCCCCCCCCTTTTAAAAATATTTTACTTTTCAGGTTTTAAAAAATTACAATCGCACAAATTAATTTCATTTTCCAATAAAAAATGCATAATTTGACTTCCTTTCCCCTCCTTCTGTGGTTTCTTATGTTTTAATTTTCATTACTGCATCTGCCACTTAATTCAATTTATTAACTGTTCCCTATGTTTTCCTTAATAAATATATTCAGCTGCTTGTTTTACATTCATCCTGCTAATGAACTTAGTTGTTTACAATATTTTTCAAATAAACCACAAATCTTTCCCACCCTTCGTTAAAAAGAAATCAGTCTTTTAGCATGGCAGCACCTACAGTTTGGAACGCCTTGCCTTTTGACATCTGGCTTAAAAGAATGAAGCAAGGTTAAGCGTATGATAGCTCAAACCTTGAACACTTGCTGACAGCAGATCATGTAAAATATCCTATATTATTTTGAGAGGGAGGGACACTGTAAGGAAGCTTTAACTATACTTGCAGATGTGGCCCTAAAGCCAGCACTTCTGGAGGACATGTGCCTATTGTGGGTGTGGCCAAAGTGAAACATTGGCACAGCCAAAGTCAGTGTGTGTCAATCACACACACGGTCAGAGACACTGTGCAGATCAGCAGAGGATCAGAGAGAACATTTTGCGCGTGCTGGGATGGACAGAGTGGATTAAACCTACAGGAAAGGAAGAAAAGGTTTACCCTGTTCTCAATTTCTCCCAAGTGAATAATAGTAGTTATTGATACCAGGTCTTCACAAAGCAAAGATATCGTAAGGAATAAAACATTATGACCTTTTTTTATTTTTTTGAGGTCAGAAACATGACAGTACCCTGGAGGCCCTTTTCAAAGATTCATGGCAGCAGAGAATAGCTGGTGGGAGAGAGCGTGTTAGCAATCTCTGCAGCTTATGACTTGCCTACTTTAAACAAACTTTAACAGCCAGGAGATGTTCCAGCTGAAGCGCTTGGTTGGAAATTCCATCCATCAGAGCAATTTTTCTCCTCCAGGCATGTACCGTTGATGTGGCAGCTTTGAACCTTGTCACGATGTTCCCCTCTGTTTTCCCCTCCCCAAGTGTGTTAAGTGATCGATACATGTGGATTTGTGGACCCTATGCCTGCTTTGCACAGATCAGTGGTCCTGATACGAGAGCTATGCAGCTTAGCTTTTTAGAAAGACCACCTCATAATTTCAGAACCTCGGTTAAAGAGTGTGTTGATCAGGACTGAGGACTAGCAGAAAGATAACTGTACATGTTTATATTCTACTCCTAAGCTTAGTCCAGTGCAGAGATAGGAATGTCTTAGCTATCTCAGAATGCAATGCCCCAGAAAGGCAAGGAATGCTAAATTGGATATATATCAGTGCAGCAAGTTCATAATTGCACAGATAATATTTATTATTAACGTATGTTTATATTATTATATTTTAAATTTTAAACTATTTATTAAAGCAATTTAGATACAGCTTAACTACAATAGTCTCTAAGCAATTTACAGAGATACAGTAGAAAAAGAGAGAGGCAAAACTGTAAAATCAGTTGCTGGAAACCACAGGAAGAGAGATTGCTCTTGCGCTCAAATTCTGCTTCCCACAGGCAACAAGTTGGCCATTGTGAACAGGATGCAATTGGCATGATCCAACAGGCTCTTCTTACGTTCTTAAAATCAAATGCCTATTAAAATGCCTGCTGAAATAAAATCCAGTACGATACTGAATAATTATAACACCAGTAGTCTACCACTGCCTGTGAAGTACTGCATGGAATCAATGCAGCTGCACTTTTGGGAATAAGTCCCATTGGATTCAATAGGACTTATTTCTGAGTAGGCATGGTTCACTTTGCACTGTACAGGTATACAACTGTCTTGCTCATGAGCTTCCCTGTTTGGGCCCCCCCCCCCATGGAAAGGAGTATGCTGGACTATGTGGGACTTGGTTTTGATCCAGAAGAGCTCTGCCTATGTTCATATGGCAAACGGATGTACTTAGCCAAGTGTAATCCCTGATCAGACTTGCATCTTTATTTTGCGAAGAACTCCCCAAACGGTTATTGTGGTTTTGGGTTTTTGATATTTCTAGTAAGAAATAAAATAAATATGAAAATCCCAAGGTCTGGAGATGAAAAGCGGTTGCAAAAGGCCAAAAGAGTTGACCCGCAATGACTGTAACCTAAATTGCTCACTTGTGGTTGAGGGCTCTGAATGACTTTTTAAGGAGGGTTTCAAAAGGGAGTGGGAGGCAAAATGCCCCTCCTGGTGAACCAGTGGCATTGGCTTTGGGAAGGGTTGACCCAGGGATGCCACAAAGGGAGGAAATTAAAACCTGTCTCCTCCTAGACTATTCAAAATTGAAGGCCGCAGAGCAAAGGCCCTTGTAACAAATACTGGTGTGAGACTGAAAATAATTTCCTTTCATGTGCAAAATAGTGTTTAGATAAGGAGAAATACCAAAATGAATGAAAGCCTGGAGATGGAATGGGTAGAAGGAAGAATACACACACACACACACACCCTAAATGCACAACAGTTTCTGCTTATTTTTTTTTTTCAAAGTAAAACCTGTTACTTTGGATCTGGAAACAAAGCACAGAGAATAAATGGTAGCATCAAGACTTCTGCATTTTTTAATCTCTGTGATGTTTCTGGGAGACCTCCATCCTGCCTAATCCTGCACTGTGATCCACATCTATCCTGCATACAGTAAGTAAACCAACGATGACACACCAGCCTGCAGAAACAGAAAGGTTGCTCGTTCCCACTTATAGGGTGGTTTTATTTATTTCATTTATAATCCATACTTTCAGAAGATCAAAACAGCAGCCGTGGTGCTCTCCCCTCCCACTCCCACTTGATCCTCACAACAACTATGATAAGGTAGGTTAGGCTGAGAAAGGGTCATCTGGTCAGCTTCATGGCTGAGTGAAGATTTGAACCCAGAACTCCCCAGCCCTGGTCCAACACTCTAACCCAGGAATAGCCAAGGTGGTGCCCTCCAGACGCTCTTGGATTACAGCTTACATCAACCCTGACCACTGTGGAGTCGATGAGAGTTATGGTCAAATATCCATGTTGGCTATCCTTGCTCTATCCACTATACCACACTGCTTCTCTTTAGGTTCTTAGTCTGTTAGGCTTTCACAGTAGTGGTGGCAAAGAATCATAAGGCTTTTGTGAAATATACGAAGCTCAGTAGTGCATGAGATGTATTTTAACGTCATAGTATTTGTTTATAAAAACATTTATATAGCACCAATTCATACAATTGAACATGGCAGTATATACAATAAAATAGAAAACACACATACACAAACCAGAGCTGTAGCTCAGGGGCAGAGACCAGGGTTCAAATCCTCCAACTCAACCATGAAACTCACTAGGTGACCTTAGACCCATAACTATCTCTTAGCCTGGCCTACCTCACATGGTTGTTGTGAGGATGCACTGTGGAGAGGACAAAAACTATGCACCCCACCTTGAAATAATTTGAGAAAAGGGTGTGGGTGTGTACACACTCACCTAGAATATTTGTATTACTACTGTACTATTACTGGTATCTTTCATTTCATCTCCTAGAAAATTCTGATTAATTGTAATGGAAACTCAGTGTCATGTGTAATATTATTATTACAATTTATTAGCAGCCTTTCACCCTAAGGTTACAACAATTTAAACACAACATGGATATTAAAATGCAGCATCAAACTGTATCAGAAACGGATTGAAACAACTTAAAGATTTTTTTAAAAAGGCAACAGGAAATGTCTAGTGGGGGAATGAAGGTAAGTGAGGTCAGACCACAGCATAAATGGAGGCCAACAGAAACGTTTTCCTGAGTGCTAGCTTAGTTACGGGTAGTTCCCTGAGCGTTGTGCAGGAGGCTCACATGGTGCTGGTAGTGAGATTTAAGGATCTGATAAGCTGCCCTGCGATATCCCTTGTCTTGGGTTGATTTTCCCTTGTCCTTCCATGTCGTCTGCTATCCTCCCTTGTTTTAATGGTTGCCTGGGGATAATTTCTGCCTTGGATCATACAAGCCCAATGCTGCAATTACTTTCTGACCTCAAAGGCGAGTGTTTCCAAATTACACTTCTTCATAAAAAGCCACTGTCTAGTGGTGTGTGTGTATGTGCAAGCGCGCTTATTTTTATATACCTAAACAGTTAAATAGTGGGTGTGGATGAAGAGAGCCGAAATGGAGGAAGTTGCAGGGGGGGTGTTGAGGGGGGAAGGCCGGTTACCATGTGGACATAAGAGAAAGGAGGGAGAGGAGCAGAAATAACCTTTTCCCCAAGATGGCCAAAGCTTAGGACTGGAAGAAGTGGAAGAAGCACTTCATTGTTGTCACCACAGCATTTGCCAAGCTGGTATCCCACCCCCACCCTCGATGTTTTGGACAGCTGTGCTGACTGGGCCTGATGGGAGTTGTAATCCAAAGCATCTGAAAGGTACCAAGCTGGCAGGTTTTTATTTATTTATTGCATTTATACACCACCTTTCTCTCCAAGGAGCTCAAGGTGGCGTATATGGTCCTCCCCTTCCCATTTTAGCCTCACAACAACCCACTGAGGTAGGGTTAGGCCAAGAGACAGCGACCGGTCCAAGGTCACCCAGTGAGCAGCATGGCTGAGTGGAGATTTGAACCCTCGTCTCCCAGGTGGTAGTCCAACACTAATGGTTACAACACACTGACTCTCGGTGCTAGGAATAGCAGTGGATTCTTTCCAGCTCATATCCCATTTATGCTTGTTATAATCTTGTGAGGTAGGTCACGCTGCTCCTGGGCCTGTTGCTCTTCAACATCTTTATAAACGACTGGGTGAAGATATTGAGGGGGTGCTCATCAAATTTGTGGATGACACCAAATGGGGAGGAGTAGCCAACGCCGCTGAAGTTGGAATCAGGATTCAATTTCACCTTAAGTTGGAGAACAGGGCCCAAACTAACAGAATGAATTTCACTAGGAACACATGAGCAGGAGAGGGCTGTTGCACTCTTGGACATCTGGGTGATCACAGTAGATTTTGCTGTGTTGTCTGCCTACTATAGTCTGTTAATGTCAAACTGGTGCTCTCTCCTCCATTTCAGAATGAGCTGCATTCTAATCCAAGGTGAACTGAATCCGATCTATAGCTTATGGGGTTCCTTAGTATGCTGGAAGAGGGGGTAAGCGTACATCCTTCTTTCCACACATGCGCCCACACATACTCACGGAGGGAAAGGGGATGCTTTGTCAACCTTGATCTATACAAACACTTCCCTGTTCCACACAGGGATTAATTCAAGGCAAAGCAGGGGGGGGGGGTGGTTCTATCCTTGACATATTGAGAAGATCCAGTTTTCTGCAATAACAATAAAAGGAGGCAGGGGACATAATGTGATCTCTTGGCTTAGGAGAATTTGTGGCTTCCCTAGATTCGATTGAACAATCCTTTTCCACCTACCAGCATCTGCTGGGTATCAGTATCCAAGACAGAAGCCAGAGGTACAGCCCTAGTAAATTCCAATTCAGGTTTTTTAATTAATTCTGAGCGTTTTCTTTCCTTTTGGGGTCCTGGGGTCAATCAGCCATCTACAGCCTGGGGGGGAGAAGCGTATTAAAATTCAAATAGCACAAAAAAGAGCTTCCAAAAATCCCCCTGATCTCTCCCCTCCTCCCGCTATATATCTCCTCCATGCACATCTGGATAAAAGCTTGCACTCCAAGAGCAACAGAAAGCATTAGCAGGGCTGTGCTCCCAAAAAGCATTTCACATGCTTGCATCATATGGCCGCTATGGAAGGAAGAGCTTCTGGGCCATCCAAAGATGGTGTCCTGGCAACTGCTTCTGCCCCGTAGTGTTGTTGACTCAGGAAGTAATGGAAGGTGTGCTATTTTATTCTACTTGTTTATTGCCATCATTTGCTTGTGTTGTGCCAGATAGACCTTCCTCTGCCTTTCAGATGCTGATGCTGCAGGCAAGGCTGAACCAGTCAGCCAAATCTGGATCCGGCCATTCAGCTGCATTGCTGGCAAGAGCCCTCACTCACAGGGTGGGGGCCCAGACACACGGATGAAATGCACACCCTCCCTCTTCCCCTCCACAAACCCAGAAGATATCAGTGGAATATTTCTTAGGGATCTTCCCCCCTCCCCCTCCCTTGGTAGGAGGCTAATAAATCCCCCTGGATGTGAGATGACATTTATTCTAAGAAAATTGTTGGAAAAATGAATGCGCGTGATTGGCTTCAGCTCGCAGACTGCGCTGGCACACAATAGAAAGCCCTGAAGAGGATGTTTATTGACAATGAATTCCTTGATTGAGCAAGTAATCAACCCCTTTTACAGTGCTTGTAAAATGCTATTTTATGGTAATTTACTTGCTGGAGTGTCATTTATGGGGCAGGCAATCCACAAAGAACGCAGCCAGGGTTGCGAGACACCCGTTCACCATCTAAGAAAAGGTGTAGACAGAAGTTTGGGGAACAGATCAGGAGAAGCAAGAGGGGCAGATGAGCTGATCCCCTGCCATTTTAGATTCCATGTTTCCCCAATACCATGTGTCAGAGAGGGCCCCAGCAGCCTCAGATGTGGAGGGAAGGGGGCTGACAACACCCAGAGACCTTCATCTCCACCCCTTGCCCCACAGCTATGACTTGAATGGGCTCAGCTGTCTTGTCTTTAAAGAGATCACCACACACCACTCAGGCCTGTAGAGAGCCTTCAGCCACTTGTGTGGATCTGAGACTTCTGGAGCAACAGACGGTGTTCCTGTTGCCATGGCAATATTGCAAGTTCCTCCCGGGTCTTTTGCCCATCTCATTTTGCTCTGTTACCCTTCAACAGATGCTTTTGTGGGGTGAGGTGGGGCTGGCACAGGATTGCTAAGGGACCCCCTTGTTCCTGCTGCTCAAGGTCTTCCATCCTTGAAAATACCTTCTGGCCTCCCCAGGCACATCCTATGCCAGAACACAGGAGCCTTGGATTTAATTAGATGCTATCAATAATTGGGGTAGGAATGGAAGGATTGTCCATTTCAGTTCTCTCAGTTCTCATTTTTCCAACCTTACAATCACTTATCCACATTTCCGCAGCAATTTGCATGAAAAAAAAATTCTAATAAAGATTCTTCAGCATTTTAGTGCAACTTTCTCCTAATAAGCACATTTTTGTCTGCAGTTTTGACTCATGTACATATTTTTGCAAGCAATTTCTCCTAATACAATGCATTTTTGTACAACAGTTTTAGTAGTATATATATTTTTATACACATTGTCTCCTAATGTATGCATTTATTGCATTATCCAACGTTTGGTTGGAGAATTGCATTGCAAAAATTGGATAAGCGCACATTTTGAAGGATGGCTATCATATTGTTCTGGAAAAGTGTGGAATTGATAGATTTGGCTTTCAATGTGGACTGAATCAAATGTCTCTTGCATCTTTAAATGAGTCTTCAAATGGGTGTCTCTTTGCATCTTTAAATGAGTCTTCAAATGGGTGTCTCTGAACGTTATTATTGTTCTTTAATGTTTGAGGTTTTATTACGTTGCCCGAAGTGGCTGGGGCAACCCAGTCGGACCAGCTTATTACTATTATTATTATTACTATTATTATTACTATTAACATTAGTAAAGGATAGCTCACAAATTGCCATAGACTAACCCCTCATAGTGGTAATTTGTCACCTATCCCTTTCCCCATAGAGGGAAATGGAATCAGCTTAGACACACACACAATCACTCCCCTTCCCCTTTGGCCTAAATCCAACAGAAGGGTAACTCTTCAATCCTGTAAGTGCTTACTTGAGAGCAATTCCCACTGACATCACAGCCACACCATACATTTAAAGCATTATTATACCACTTCAAACAGTTATGACTTACCACAAGGAATTCTGGGAGGTGCTGTTTTGTTAAGAGTGCTTGGAATTGCACCTCTCTGATGGGTAAAGCACTTTTTTGAGGGGATGGGGAACCAAAGGTGGTATAAATGTACTGTAAACGTATGGTGTGGTTATAACCGAAACTCAGTGCATCTTACTTCTGAGTAGGCATGCCTTATAAGTGTAGCTATGCCCATTTATTTCAACAGACATAGGCACACATTCCTTTCCGCCTTGCACCTCTGTAGACACAGATTTGTCTGATTTCTTCATCTGCTTTTACTCTAATCCCAGCCTTGCCTCCCTCTGCCCTGTGAAGCAGACACAGCGCCTACCCGAGGAAGTTTCACAAGGAATGGGAAACACATGTGAAAGAAGGAAGGCTGTTCTGTTCCCAGTCATGTCTGTCCCTTCGTAGATGCTTTCCCCTTCGCGTCTAAAGAAAGTTGGTGTTCATAGAAGTTGGAGGTGATGATGCACAGGGCTCTGCTTCTCCTCAAGCGTGCATGCATCTGTGAGGTCTGCATGCACAGGAGCCTACGTATGCTGGTTTATATACATAATACATGATACATGTCCATATGGATGTGTGTGAGAGGAAAGGTGTATGAATGTTCTTGAGAAACTTAAAATTTACACTGTGCTTCTCCCCAGAAAAGGTTATTTGACTTTAAGGGATTCCTTCTCTGACGATTGGACCAGATTGGACCAGATTGGACACATACTTTTCAGCTTGCATCACAATCATAAATGCTAAGATTGATGGTTCTTCTTAGGTTTGCTTGCAGGGAATACCAGGGTATGTTGTGGCCAGCTGACCCACAATGCTGCGTTGCCTGCCATTTTTCTCTGAGCAGGTGGTGGTTTTATCTTTACAAAATGCAGCTGTGACGCCTGCAATCTGCACCAGAAGACCTGCGAGGGAGATGAGTGGTTTCTCAATGCTTTTCCCCCCTCTGTCATTTTTTTCCAGGGGTGGGGGACAGTGAGGGGGTTAGGATTCAGAAAGCCCTCTGCATCAGGTCCTCGAGGGCAGATGGTGAGGATGATTGCAATTTGTATACCACCCTTCATCATATATGGTCTGCTGTTTATGCTGTGCAGGACTGTCAGCTTTTAAAAATTCATACAAACCATGGAAAAATTCTCTATGCTTTTCTCTATGAGAAGAGAGTAGCCACTATGCTCTGAGTACGGAGGATTTTAAAGGAACTTGGCATTGAGAACTGTATCAGTTTACACTGTTTAGATAGAAGTGCACTTAGTTAATTGCAGGGAAAACATTGGGGACCTGATGTGCAGCTTATTTAGCCTAATGGTTAATCCAGCCCTGGAACGGACATTTCCTTTCGTGGTAAGGATAATGTGTGGATCTGAGAAGTGTACCAAGGGAATCTTAAGAAATGGGATACACTGAATACTGAAACTAGACCCACACATATGACAGGCCTAGGGCTTCTTCAGTAACTGATTTATTTTTAGCTAGTTTGCAACATCTGATTTCATCTATCAAACTTGTGAAGATATAGAAGCCACAGAAGTGTTTAAAATAACATGCCTTGAGGCAACATCTGTCATCTCCGAAATTAGGAGGCGGAGTGAGGCTTAGGCTATGTGAAGTTCACTTCACTTCTTGGGCTGCCTTTGAGTACAGAGTGGTGCCCCAGCCGTCCCCCCCTCGCCCCCCGGGCACTTCTGCGCAGAGATTTTCACAGTTTAGACTCCAGGAAGAAAAGAGTCAGGAACATTTAGTAATCCTTTTCAGCCTTAATTAGATTTCCTTTACATAAAAGCACTCTTGCAAGGGAAATTCAGAGTTCACTTATATTTTGTTTTCTAGCTCTCTATTTATGATAAGGGGGAGGAGATTTCTGACTTTTCATTCCTTAGCTTGTCTCCATATTTCTTTTGAAAAGGGAGGGTGCAGTAGAAATTTCCAATCGATAGTCTTTCTACTATAGGTGATAAAATAAGAAGTACTGCCTTAGACCAAGTAATAGTGTTAGACTGTCTGTTCTAGTATTCTTTACTCTTGCGCCCTGAAATCTTTTTAACTTGAAATATCAGGGAGATGCAAAGCAGATGCTGTCTGGTTCTATCTTCCAAACAACCACAGCCCAACACCAAAAACAAATGATTTGTGATCCTAATTCTATGTTGGATTGTGGACACTGTCTTTCAGAGTTAATACGCTATATATCAGGGGTGGGGCCTTTGGCTCTCCAGATGTTGTTCAACTCCAGCTCCCATCAGCCCCAGCCAGCATGGCTAAACAGTCAAGGATAATGGGAGCTGAAGTCCAACAACATCTCAAGGCCAACCCTGCTCAGTTTTAGAGGTACCTTACAGAATTCCAAGAGAGAAAGAGGTTCCAACAGCAGAGTGTAAACTACAAGACTTGAGTGTGGGCTCAGGACATGTAAAATCTCCGGCTTTTCCCAGGTTAGGATAAATGCAAGTGATATTGTTGTAAGCTCACGCTAGGAACTTCAATAAGCTGCACATGCAATCTCTTGTATGTGTACCATATCACCATGGAGAAGCACTAGCAACATTGTCAATGTCTATGCATTGCTTTACAGTTTCACACTTTTGATTTATGTGTGTTAAACCCTAGCACCATCTCACTTGCAGCCACTGTCTGACCATGTGTGTGTGTGATATGTCAGTTGATTTCCTGATATTCAATGGAAAGAAATTATGAGGGCTTTTTTGCTCAGTGCAGAAGTATAGAAAAGCTGCCCTCTGCTGGCTGGACAAAGTACAGTTCCCTTTGTTCTTGGGCTGCTTCATATGAAGTTATCCTTTTATTAAACACAAAACCTATTTGCATTGTCAGTTGTGAAGTGTGACACAGATACTTATTTTTCACAGGTACAAAAAGCCAGAATGCTGGTGTTGACAGGACATTGGGACCTATTTTTCCGACACAGAGGTTATTTCCATGGAGAAAACACAGCATGTGTGAAGCAGCCTTTATAGATGGTGGATTCTGCACAAGTGATAAATTTTAGGCTGGTGATCAGTGACTAAGGCCATCATGTTTTTACTATGCATTATTGTAAGTGCATAATGTAGGGTGAATGTTCTTAAGTCACAACTGCCCAAGGACATGCAAGATATTTTAGTAAACAGAAGGAATGAAGAACCTCCTGCATTATCATGCCAATGAAAAAAACATGAGGATTTCCCACAGGCACCAGTGCAGGGCTAGCCAATGTGGTGACTTCCTCATCTTGACAGAGTACAAGCCCATCAGTAGTCCCGAAAACATCCGGAGGGCACAATGTTGGCTATCCCAGCAGTTGTGGATGAACCTTAAGTAAGGTTTGAACACGTTAACAGTGTAGAACAAGTTGGAGAGCAACTGTTACAGCAAGTTTCCTGTGAAAATTGGGATATAATGGACCACTTGGAGAGACCTGGGACCATCTGACTACCTTCTTGTTGTGTTTGTCATTCACTTGATCCTCATGGAAAAGAACTTGGGCAGCTTGCAACACCATAGCAGCAGGTAAGCTTAGCCGAGAACAGGTGACAAAGAGATGGCACTTCAGAACAGCAGCAGCGAAGATGACCTATTTACCTATAGATAGCCTCGCTTTGCATCAGTGGAGAACTGGAAATAGAGCTGGGAATAAAGCATAGCGTTTGCAAAAAGCACAGCCTCGGTTACGTGCTTTTACAACTTTTTTTAACTTTCAGTGACTGAACCTTGCAGGAACCTCACATTTTCCTGGCTCAGCTTGAACTTCTTCAACTCTGCGTTTCTTGGCTTGTATCCCAAGATTCTTCAAGCCCCAGAAATGGAGATACTCAACAAAGTTTTAATACAGAGGTGGGGGGGGGGGGGGAAATGAGACGATATGGGGGAAAGGCTTCTTGATTCATCCAGGGTCAAGGGGATGCATGTTAAGTACATACTACCAGTCATGTGCATTATTATTATTATTTTGTTTAAAGCAGCTTTTAAACAAACGTTCTGAAGTCTCTTGGGAGAAGAGCAGATACTCATAAATGACAATTGTTTCTTCCTAGTTTCATATTTCAGGATCTGGAAGTAGCATGAATTTAATTTTCAGTGAAAAGAATAGGGGGAGATAGAGCCCCCCCCCAATTTATGCTGTTGCCATGGCTCATTTAATGGAGGCAGCTAAGTGAAGAGGGCCCAGACCTCCAACCTGAAGGGCTCTCCAACAGAGGCAATTATTTTTCTGTCTCCTGAGTACGAAACAAGAAACCTGTGGCCCTGTTGCTGGACTACAACTTGCATCATTCCTGCCCATCGGCTGTACTGGCTGGGGCTGCTGGGAACGAGTCAGAGAACATCTGGAGGGCCACAGGTTCCTGTTAAAAACGCACCGTTTCAGATAACCCACCACGACTGTATTGAGGGGGAAACGGGATTCCGCATTGGCCTTTGGTTGGTTCCCCCTCCTTCCATCCGTGTATCATCCATCCTTCTCTATAGCGATGGGAAAGAAACAGACCTATTCTGCTGCAGGCACCTTCGCTGGACTCTTTTCGGCACCTGCTAGAAACATTCTGGTTTAGACAAGCCCGGCCAGATGCTTACAGTATTTTAATCCGTTTCAGTATTTAATTTGTGTGTTTCAAAGTATGGTTGTGTTTTGCCCCCCTTAACTTTTTGTAAAGCGGTTAACACCCCCCCAAACCAAGCGGTGTATAAATCTTATGAAATAAATATGAATGAATAAATGAGCGGGGGTGGGGAGACTCCGCTTCTGCCCTCAATCCCTCCACTGCGTTTTCTCGGCTCCGTATTTGTTACGGGCCAAGAGAGGGCGCCAGAGGAGAAGAAATGGTGACGTCCAAAGCGCTGCGAAAACAAGGCAGGCGGCGGCCGCGCTGCGCTTCCCGCCGCGCAACCGGCCACCCGCAGGATGCGGCGGATTTGGGCGCCGCCGACGCTTCCTCGGCTGCTAAAGTTGGGGCTTTCCTGCTGCTGTGCCGCCCACTCGGCCTCTCCCGCTTCATTGGAAGCCTATGGAAACTCACCTTGGGAAGTCTTCTCCCCTGGCGAAAGTCCAAAAGCCCCGTGACCTCTCGGGGATTGCGGGCAATGGGAGGAGGGCGAGTCGGAGGCCCGATCCGCGCATTAGGATCCGCCTGGCGACCGCGCAGTCTGCAGCTTCCGCGGGGAGGAAACGCGGAGGACTCCGCATGTGCTTAGGGCAGCAGCAAAGCAGAGGCGCCGGGAAAGGAGAGGTTTCCTAAATGTATTTCTTAAGAATTTGATATCTATATTTAAAAAGTAGTTATCACCGGGAAACTCAGAATTGTGTTAGGTTTCCTTAAACTCCTCTCCACATTCTTTCCTCATTTTCCTGTTCTCTTTTTATTACTTAATCCCCACCTAAAGCAGGGGCTGTGCCTCCTTGCCACGGTAAATCGAAATAAGGCCTCATTGACCCAGCTTTGATGGACTTGTGCAGAATTTGGCCATCAGAAAATCGAGAAGGGAGCTGTTTTAATTTCAGCATACAAGAAAGTTTTGTGTCATTTTGAGATATATACAGTACAGTGCTTTTTTCCCTAAAAAAAAAATCTTTAGGGGTACTCTCATTTTGACTCAAGAAAAATCACCATTTTATTGTTCAGATCCGGGAAAATAAATACAGTAAATGGACAAAAGTACAAAGATTAACAAAATGTTTAGGTGTATGCATACCCCTGTGTCCCCCCTCCCCGAAAAAACCCACTGGAGATATATAATTTAGCATTGTTTTTATTTTGAATTACATAGGGAGAACCATAATTTTCTCGGTGTTTAGAGCCTCTAAAGGTCTCAGTCCAGCTCTGCTCCCGACTCAAAGAGATCCAATAGGCGAGGCACCCTAGGAGGTAACCAACACAAGCATTTAAAACCAGGAGCTAGACCTTGCCCCACCATATAGTTGTTGGTTCATAGGAGCACCTCATCATTTCCGGCCTCCTGACTAGCTGCCTCTACCCACTGAGGCCTCCTACCCTTATGGGCCAAAAGCACTGTCCCAGTGCAGCTCTCTCATTCATTTCCTCTGCCCACTCTCTGTGGCTTGTAATGCAAACCAGAACTGGGCCTCCTTCATTCCTGGCTTTCATTATGGGGTCTCCTGATTTCTGTTGGAAGCTGCCCAGAGTGGATGGGGCAACCCAGTCGGATGCCCTGGTACAAGTAATAAATGATGATAATAATAGTAATAATAATTCCATTTCTGAATTGACTCATGGCTCACAAACACTCATCAATTACATCACTTCTGGGCACCACTGGGCACAGTGCAAGTCTGACAGGAATTTCCTGAATAGATAAGCGGACACCACTTTTGGCCACAGATCCCTCACAGATGCTGCATGATTACCATCCTCTTGTTGTATGTGTGTGGGGGGGGGATAAGCATTATTCTGTGGGCAGGAGAGCTAGATACCACTGAGTTAATGGATGGTTGATGCTTTCATATCTACTGGGGTAGCTGGTTTGGTGTCCAAGTGTTGTTGGACAACAGAACACATCACCCCTGACCATTGGCCATGCTGCCTGGGGCTGAACATCTGGAGGGCACCATGTTGGCTACTCCTGAACTATAGATGAAGCTGTCAACCACCAGTTGACCCAGTAGTATCTAGCCCACTTAACCCTTGTTATTTTCACAGGCAGAGGGAGATTGTTCAGCAAATTCCATAATGGAGTACGAGCTACCACAAGCTCCAAAGATAGTATCCTAATGTCTTCACATCCCTGGTTATTCTGAGGACCTCCTTTTCTACAACAGTCATCTTCTGCCATGACAACTTTCTGCTCATGTATAAAAGCCTGAGAGAGAACAGTGTCGTCACCACCAGTGGCATTCTAAAGGCATCAATCTGTCTGAAGGCTAAAGCAACAGGCAAGACCAGGGACGTGGAACATTGGTTCAATGTACAAATACATGCAGAGAGTAAAGAAGCAAATAGGGGAGAGGGAGCAATGGCAGGGCCCAGTAAAGTTAAGCCAACCCCTTGTTCACATTATTTTATTTGTTATTCTATTTCATTTAAATGTTTATAGAAGACACTTTTGTATTTTATTTTATTTTATTTTAAATACAGCAAAGTGGCATACAACATACAAAATTTACAGTAAGAGCAATAACAATAGCAATAAATAAATAAATGCTGTGGTGGTAGCAAATAACTTGGATGAAGGGCTATTTTGGGGTGTAAATTGTGGGGGAGCCTTCTCCCCAGTGTGCAGATGGGGATGAGCAAACTCCCACACCCATATCCCTGGATTCCTTCATGGATGGCCTCTACTCCCTGGAGGGAGACCATGACAGGAGCATTGCTAGTTAATAACTAGTTAATAATAAATAACAGGAAATGGTGATCCAATGTGTTTTCAACTTCTTCAATCAGATTCTTCAAAGGTCTTCCACTGACTGAATTTGGAGAGTTGCGTAAGCGTGCATGCATATGTATGTATAAGCATTGCTCACACAAGTGCGCTCATAGGGATGCAAATGCTGTGCACTGCAGAGAGGCAAGATAAGTCTTTCGTCTTTCCTTGTTAACAGATGCCCTACAAGGTGCACATGCTTATTTATTACGCATTTAATAAACATTATTTATGCGCCATGATCACCAACACAGTGGTGATACTAGGGCATTCAAGGGTCATGCATCTGGCTATTTTTTTTAAAAAAAACCACCACCACCACCTGAATTTATTATACATATATTCTGCTCATACACCGAACTCCCCAAAGGCTCACATTCAGATTACAATTCAGGCCACACCTGTTTAGCATCCGTACCACGACAGCTTCTGATGTTCCCAGACCATTTGCTGTGTTTGGCCCACGTTTGGCTACACAAATACAAAAAACACAGTGAAGGAAGTAAAAAAGAAAGTGACGAATGGTAGATCAGAATAGTGTTCTTCTCCCCAAAAAGAAAGAATAGTTGAATTTGCCATGCATCTCTACAGTGATGACCAAAAATGTATCAAGTGGGAGCAGGGAGTTTTTTTTCTTTTAGTTGCAGTGCAGACATGCCCTGAATCTACTTTCTTGTAGTTAATTAAAACTCATTGCTTCTCCTGGTGAACCTCCTCTATCTCCTTCTTTGCCTGCCACATTCTTTTCATAATTCAAAAGCTGCCAACCATCTATGCTTAATTTTCTATTCTCTCTAGGCTCAGCATACTTCTCTCTATATGATGTGTCCTCTAGGTCTTCTCACCATTATCTTCATAGTTCTGTTCCAAATCCTTTCCAGTTTGGTGACTTGAATTGTAACTCCTAAAACTGAACACAACATGCCAAACGACCTCCTTGTAGACGAGATTGGAGGGTGGACTGTCTTGATATAATTCCTCTCTTGATATCTTCCGTCTAATGCAACCTGTATAATAATGCACAGATCCATCTTATGCACTTTGACTCTTCCTTCTGTGTAATATCCTACATTTATCACTGTCTGCACTTTATTAAAACATATTTTAGCACCATGTCATCTGGAAACACAGTATTCTCCAACATCATGTCCCGGGATTGATTCCGCAGTGACTCAGAAATTCCCCTATTGAGTCATTACCCAGACTTCCTGATGTGATTGTACTGCTATAGGATTGGGGGGTCAGTCTGGATGATATCTGTGGGACCCTTCCAGGCTTCTGATCCTGTATCTGTGAGTTAAGAATGTAGCAGAAGATCCGGTCACACCTGTCTCTTTGTGAGATAATGGCCTTAGCCGGCTAGTTAAGCATTGCCATTTACATGTCCAAAGAGTGAGCCCAGTTGTCATAGAGACAAACGGGTGAAATTTTTCTGACTTCACCTGGCTGGATGGAGAACCATAGGCCAAGCAGGGCCATGTAAATATGAGCTTTAGTTGATGCTGGAAGCTGGATACACAGAGGCTTGTCTTGCTCTGTTCTGGGCCCTATCTATGACTTAAGGTTCTCCCCAGAAACTATGTAAAACTTTTTCTCCCCACTTCCTGCAGTCCAAAGCCTGCTCAAGCTTCCCTGTGGCTGCTATTTACATTTTAAATACATTAACTGCATCCCTGCGACCCAACATTGTATTTCATTTAGCGCCCAGTGCTCTTTATAAATCTTGCTTGGAATTATGATTTCTGTTGTGAGAGGATGGGCTGCGAAAGTAAGCCGCTCCTTTCTTCCCTGCCCACCCCCACCCCGTCAAATACCTCCTTGTACTTCCATGCAGTGATCAATATGCAATCTATACCCATCACAGGCCATCCCTTGCAGCATAGCAGCTCAATAAAAACAAACTCAGGCCTGGCCAAGCACTACTGCAATTGTTAGACAAAATAACCTGTTCTTTGATCCATCTTATAAAGCTTTGAAACCTCCCCCCCACACACACACACAAAAAAAAGAAAGAAATGCATAGAATGCAAAACTGCAGCAGGCAAGGACATGAAAAGCTCAGTAGACAAATATTTTAGCCAAAAGCAATAAACTGGTGAAGAGTAGATTTCCATTAATGACCCCAAAGAAATACACACACACACACACACACACACGGATAAAATATATGTCTTTGGCATCCAAGTTGCACATTTCCATGTTTCCATGTTGAAGATCATTATAGTGCTGCACTGAAGATTCACCCCATGAATCTTTCTGGCACATAAGGATGGTTTAAATCTTGCCCGAACACCTCCTTGACATCTCTAAGTATTTTCATGCCCGTTTGCAGTCAGATCTGCTGCTGATTTGGTGCCGCTGCCCCCCACCCCAGTTAGGGCTCTTTTCTAATTTATGATATGTCCCCAGACAATCAAGAGAGCCGGTAGCGAACATATTGGCATAATGGCACCATTCAGTCAATCAGAACTAGCTACATGACAATGTCACGGAGGGCAAATGGCGCTGACGGAGAGTGAGGGGCAAGGCAAACTCAAGGAAGCCAGCTTAAATGACATGGGGGTAAATTAGGGCAAGGTAATTTACCCCTGACCAGAACTCTGTTCAGAAACAGGGCTACTGCTGGCTGAGGTAGCCCAAGCCTGGCAGAGAGAAAACAAGCTTTTCAAATAGGGTTTGACTTATCCTTTTTGCCAGTATAACTTCTGCCCAGTTACTAGATGACTTGCCGCTGCCCCATCATCTGCGTTCTCTAAGTGGTCACTGAGAGGCCCAATAGACTATGATGCCTTTGACTTCAGACGGAGGAAACAGCCACTATAGGGAAGCACAGGGGGGTTGCTGGAAAAACCATTAGCCCTCCCTGGGCATCCCTGAGTGTTCCCTTTCAGCACAGGGCACCATCGGGAAATGTCCACTCCCCTTAACTCTAAGGGATACTGATGTTAGAATTCCTGCTCCATGATTGCAGTCATGGGATTGTTGTCTCTCCAGGAGGGAGAGAACATCCCAGTCGGGCATGTGTCTCTGCCAGTGTCCTACTCAAGTGTAGGCCGAGCTCCTAACAACTTACCCATGTAGTGATGAGTCTTTCCTCATTCCTGCCCTGGTTCATTGGGTGCAGTGACAAGGGTGGTAAACAGGGAAAGTTTAATTAACAACAGAGAGCCACTGTTTTTGGAGCTAGCCCCACTCGAGCATAATGTCTAGAATCATAGAGTTGAAAGGGACCACCAGAGTCATCTCATTCAACCCCGCTGTAATGCAGGAATCTTTATGCCCATTGTGGGGCTCGAACCCATGACTCTGAAATTTAAGAGTTTGATGCTCTACCAACTGAGCTATAGAAAACTTCCAGCCCTAGCTGCTGGTGTTTCTGTTTATCTTGACTGCTTCTTTGGGTCCAAGGTATGATCTGACAGCACGTGGGGCCATCACCTACCTGAAACTAAGCAGGTCTTTGTTTGGCCAGCACCTGGATAGGAGACTACAGGTGAGCCCCATTGGATTCTGTGATGCAGGGCAGCCAGAGTATAAATGGAAGAAAATAAATAAAAATGACTACATAAATGTGTGGACCACATACTGCCTGACACTTTTGTCAAAAATCAGTGCTGAATAGGCTGTATATCAATATCTCCAAATTTGCAGACATCACAGGAGTAGCAAAATTAGTATTTGTATTTTTATGTATATTTTAAAGACATTTTTAATATCAGTCTTTGTTCTTCCAAACTATCTTCAGTTAGGTTTTTACCTAGCAGATTGTGAGGCCTTTGAAGGTTTCTTGGGGCTCTTTGCTTACAGGAGTTTTTAAAACGACAGGTATTGCACATATATACACATGCAGTTTTATTTTTAAATTGGCTTTTATCCCATAATTTGCATTATACTATTTTAACCCACATATTAGAGAGCTTAGATACTGGCTACCTGAAGAGCTTGAGACCATTACGAGCACTGAGAAACTACAGAGTTGTTATTACAGCTGTTACTGCATTTGTTGAATTATACACCACAATGCGAAGGATTTGTTCAGACAGCTGAGGTTCATTTATAGCTTGGCCCCGAATGAAGATTCTGTGGAAACAGGTCCATTGACCCAGCTACCAACAGCCATATTAAATTAAGTCTTCACTGAATTCCTGGATTTCCAGAGCTTTTTGATCTTTGACAGTGCATCATATAAAGCATGGCTTTTTATGTGGCATTTTGTGACAGCGATGCGGTTATTTAATTTATTTATTTTCAGCAATTTGGGGCATAAGTTCCTTGCATATTGTATAGATTTATTATACGTAATAAATATTGACCTTTCCCATTTGGAACTGTACTTGAGACACAGTTTCCACTGGCTTGTTGTCTCTGATGTCATTCGCCTTTTGGGTTGCAGTTCATGATGCAGACCAGCCTCTTTTTCATTTCTTTCCTTTCCGCCTTGAGTGCTCTCAGTGGCCTTCTAAGCACAGCCTGTTCCTGCTACATGCAGCCTCTTGAGGCTCCTGAGCCCTTCAAGCCAATCCTGCTTCTTAGCCACTGACAGGAACTATAAACACAGAGGCAGGGATCAGAACGTTTTGCAAGAACTGTGCTAAAGGCTCTCACCTGGATATCTACCAATTGCAGCCTGGCTGAGGTTTGACAGCTTGCACTCTTGGTCAAGTAACACAGAGCTTGTGCCACGTGAATGGGAGAGATTTTGCTTTGTGTGGCACCAGGAATCAAAAATACTTTTTCTTTTCTTTTCAAATCGTTGAGGCATCAGTAGGAAGTGTCTTTGCTCTTGTATGTGGAAATTCTTGAGCATATGGAAGATCTGCTTACAGGCATGCAGCACCCCCTTATAATGGCACCAGCATGAGGGCCAAACTACGCATTATATCTAAAGAAAGCAGTTGCTTGGAGCAGTAAAGCAGCAGGGAGGGAAGGATGCCCATCACTCCCACCCTTTACTCTTCTGCAGAAGCCTCTCAACAACCAGTTTTCCTTCAATTAAATTCCAGTCCAGGTAATTCCTGGCTTCCTTGGGCAACCAGTAGGGCCCTGGGGACTTTTTTTTAAAGGCGGGCAGCATAGCTGATGCTTTCCCTGACCCCCTCCCCACCCACCACACAAAAACAACAGTCTGACCTGGCAATCCTAGCAGAAGCAGGTGACCTCATCGAGCCATGTTTACATTTTCTACAAGGCATTCTGGGAAATTTGAAGCGAGGTTAGACTGCATTACCCTGTGCTGCCACCACGGGAAGGTAAGGCTGTTAGGCCCCACTGAGGAAGGGGTCCACAACAGGACACTTTGTGCAGGATATGTTTACATACCCTCCAACATTCCTCATATGAAAAAGGGACATTTTTCACTCCTCCCCCAACCTTCTTTGTCTTCCACCCCACCCCCTGGCAAAGCATTTCCACCACCACTACACTAACAGGGCACACTAATAATAATAATAATAATAATAATAATAATAATAATAATAATAATAATGAATTTATTTATACCCTGCTGATCTGGCTGGGTTTCCCCAGCCACTCTGGCCGGCTTCCAACAGAATATTTAAAATACAATAATCTATTAAACATTAAATCTTCCCTAACAGGGCTGCCTTCAGATGTCTTCTAAAAGTCTGGTAGTTATTTTTCTCTTTGACATCTGATGGGAGGGCGTTCCACAGGGCGGGCGCCACTACCGAGAAGGCCCTCTGCCTGGTTCCCTGTAACTTTGCTTCTCGCAGCGAGGGAACGGCCGGAAGGCCCTCGGCGCTGGACCTCAGTGTCCGGGAAGAATGATGGGGGTGGAGATGCTCCTTCAGGTATTCTTTGGTAGGTTTGCAAAAAGGAAAACACATGCCAATAAATAAATTTTAGAAAGGGGCAAGATTAGGCATGGACACACAAAGCATTTTTTCCATTTAAAAAATCAAGTCTTGCGCTCTGCCTTGCTCCCCCTTTCTTCCTGCTTGGGGTGGCCCTGCGTTCTGCCCTGCACCTCAGAACTGGCACAACACTGGCGGCCATGGAGAGGCAACAGTATGCTCCCTTGCAGCTGCCACTGCTGTCGCTCAGGGCAGGTGTCAGCTCCTCC